>NC_066886.1:23437012-23802012 GCF_022985175.1 Labeo rohita | reverse complement strand
ATGTCCCAAATAGTGTACAATTCATGAACCAAGTTCAGTTACTCACTGAGGAACAGTAAACCCTTCAAGCCATAAAGGCTTGGACCAATTTTTCTTCACAGGCTTATGCCTGGCACACATGTGATGTCAAATGAGTTGTGTTTTTTGCTTTTGCTTTTTTTTTTTTTTTTTTTTTTTTTTTGTAATTCTCCCCGCTGGGAGAAATCATGTCAATTGCTGATGCTCGTATGGTCACGGCTTGCATTGTGTGAGAGTCGTTGCAAGCTGAGCCAAGCACCTTACAAGCACCTCCCAAGTTCCCAATAATTTTTAAACATGTTGAAAATATTTGAGCTGAATTTGAGCAGTGTATAATCTTCCTCGTTTCTAAATCAAACACAACCTCATCATACAGGCTATACCAGCAAACAGCATGTGCATATAAAAAATGCTTTGTTAACTGACTTGTGTAGTATGCAAGGGCTCAAGACCTCCCTAGTCTCTGAACTTTTACAGTATATGCCCCACTTTACTGGGACAGGCTTGCCTTTTTGAGTTTTATTAACCATGTGAAAGTACATATTGTGCAACTGTGCAATTGTGTAATCAATATCAACCACTCAATGAAATATGTATTAGGTGTCCTTCACTACTATGCACCTACATTTAAACTGAATAATTTGATATAATGCACTTATTGTGCACTAAAATGTTTTTACATTGTAGTTATATTTGAAAACACCATCCTATAATTACATGTTAATACAGAATTGCATACATAATTCATTTCTGTAGTTATGTCTATAATTCCACTGTTGTACCCCTTAAACCTAACCATACCATCAAACTTGCCACTAACCTAACATTGTATCTAGCAAATTCATTATATTATTAAGTATACAGTATTTAAAGACACCTAATATAAAATGAGGAATCATACAAAATGCATGTTTGTTTTTTTTATTTAGCACTAACCTCAATAAGATATTTCACATAGAAGATGTTTACATATAGTCCACAACAGAAAATAATACTTTATAAAAATGACACCATTCAAAAGTTTGCATATGCTTGATGCTTAATACTGTGTTGTTACCTGAATGATTCACAGCTGTTTTTTTTATTTAGTAATAGTCATTCATGAGTCCCTTGTTTGTCCTGAACAGTTAAACTGCCTGCTGTTCTTTAGAAAAATCCTTCAGGTCAGACAAATTCTTTGGTTTTTCAGCACTGAACCCTTTCCAACAATGACTGTATGATTTTGAGATGATGATTTTTCACACTGAGGACAACTGAGGGACTTATGTGCAACCATTACAGAAGGTTCAAATGCTCACTGATGCTCTAGAAAGAAAAATGATGCATTAAGAGCCAGAGGTATAAACTTCTGAACAGAATGCAGATGTGTACATTTTTCTTACTTTGCTTAAATATAATATTTTTTCATTTAGTACTGCCCTTCAGAAGCTACTTACATATTTTCCAGAAGACAAAATAAATTAAATTTACCCTGATCTTCAGATTCAAAAAGTTTTCACCCCTGGGTCTTAATGCATTGTGTTTCCTTCTGTAATAATTGCAGTCCCTTAGTTGTCCTCAGTGTGAAAAGATGGATCTCAAAATCATACAGTCATTGCTGGAAAAGGTTCAAATACACAAAAATGCTGAAAAACCAAAGAATTTGTGGGATCTGAAGAGTTTTTCTGAAACAGCTGGCAGTTTAACTGTTCAGGACAAACAAGGGACTCATGAACAACTGTCACAAAAAAAAAACGCAGCTGTGGATCATTCAGGTAATAACATAGCATTAAAAATCAAGCGCATGCAAACTTTTGAACGGGGTAATTTTTTATAAATTCATCTATTATTTTCTCTTGTGGACTATATGTAAATGTCTTTTAAGTGAAATATTTTATTCAGGTCAGTACTAAAACAAATAACATGCATTTTGTATGATTCCTCTTATTTTGGTAAAATAATTAAAGGGGTCCTATTATGCTCTTTTACAAAGTCTTTTGTTTTGGGAGTGTAATAGAACATGCTTTCATGCTTGGTGGTTTGAAAAATGCATTATTTTTTTTTTACATAATTTACATTATTAACAAGTCCTTTCTCCCCAGCCTGGCACAAATGGCTTGATTAGTTCCGGGTTTAATGAGGCCCGCTTTACAAAAAAAACAAAAACAAAAAACAAAAAAAGTATTATGATTGGTTAGCTGTCCCACTGCGTTGCGAACAGTTTACGCGGTGTTTTAGTACTGCCACACCCCTTGTCAAAGCAGTTAGAGCAAGTTAGATTAAAGCGATTCTTACGTTTTAAATATGGATATTTTTCTTACAAAAATGCATTGATTCGCTACAGGAGGCCTTTATTGACCCCCCCGGAGCTGTGTAAAGCACATTTTATTATGGATGGATGCACTTTATTAGACTTGTTTTGGACTGATGAAGAGAAACACTCGTCTATGCTGTTTTAAAGCTTGGGAGTGGCAGAATAATTTTTAATATAACTCCGATTGCATTCGTCTGAAATAAAGTCATATACACCAAGGATGCATGGAAGGTGAGTAAATAATACACTACAGTAGTGTTGAGTCCCATCCTCAGCCTGCGAGATCACTGATACATGATATTATCGTGCAAATTTATTTAATTATTTTACATACTTAGTTTCATTGCCCGAAAACAGCTCCAGCATAAGGCTAAAAGCAGCGTAACATTAACATTATCAAAGAACATCATCACTGATTAGCCTAGCCTAGTCTAGTGCAAGTTTATGCATTTTAAAAAACACTCGCATTAAGTGAAGCTATCCACACTGTAAGACGAATAAATCTCTTACCACACAATGCACACATCTGCGCTGCATTACGGCTCCGGCGCAGCCACTGGAGTAGATTGCGGCATCTGCATGTGTTTCGACCCCCTATACTGCACACGTCCGCGGCGCGTTACTGCTCTGACATGGCACATCCAGTCAGTGCTTGTGTTAATACCCGCAGCACTGCGGCTCATTGAAGCGTCTCTCTGCGCTGCATTGCTAAAGTTAGGCTAATTCCCCACCTCGTCCCTACCCACCCCCCAACCATTCGATTTCCGTAGGCGGGACTTATTTTAATGATATTCCAATAGTCTGCGTAGTGACATCATAACATACGTAGTCCAAAACAGACAGTCGTTGTAGTTCTTGAAAAGGGATTTTTTAAAAACGAAATATCTCCTTTTGGAGTGGACTTTGAGATTTGTAACTTCGTAGGTCTTTTTTATGCCCAAACACACACACCACACACTGACTAAAATTCAAAAAGTGAAAAAGCATAATAGGACCCCTTTAACATTTTGCAGATTCTGCAAAGTGTATGTAAACTTTTGACCTCAACATAAAACTGTAAATTAAATAAATTAATTTAGGCAATATACTGAAAGCAGAGTGAAATGTGGACTTCTTTTCCAAAACTTATTTTACAATGTGGTATTTTCGAAAGTACTCATGTCCATCTCTAAAAAATGAAAATTAACTAGTTACGCAAAACCATTAAGAAAATGCTGACAGATCTTTAAACAAAATGTAAAAATTCTAAGTGACTGTGACATGTGCTTAATCAACAATGAGTTCATTTCAGAAAGAAAGGTCAAACCGCAGACAACATTCTCTAACCACGTGACATGATTGACTACCTTGCAGCTCTGTGACTTTCTGAGCTGTGTTGGAGGTGGGTAGGTTTGTTGATGCATCTGCAGGCTGTGATATAGAGCGCTGAAAAGTCTCAAGCTGTCGGCGTAAGGCCTGCTCCCTCTCTGACAACTCAGTCTCATGTTTATCAGCAGCCCTGAGCAGCTCAGCCTCATGTTTCTCCATCAGATCCTTGATCCGAGCCCGAGTAATGTGACGTTCTGCGTCCAGCTTTGACTGAAAGTTTTCTCTCTCACCCCGCAAGCGCTGCATTTGTTCTGTCAGCTCCTACCAAACACACACAACTCACATTATAAATCAACTCTAAGAACTGTAAGCATCATGGCCTGACTATAATATAACTATTTCCTTATGCATGCACAAACATACAGAAACTAATCATAGAAGAAGCTACATACTGTACTATAATAAAACCCAAGGAAATAGAAACTTTTGAACAAGATCATTTATGTAAATTCAGTTATTATTTTTTCATTATAATTCCATGTAGTAGGGAGTATATATTTCATTATTTCAACAGTTATTTCCTTTTTTCCTGTTTCTTTCTGTTCCACTGTTGTTTGTCAATCGTCTAGAGTAAAACAGCATTGGTATATTTAACTTTTTGGGTTTTATGAGTTCTATAGCTTTAGGTCAAAAGTTTATATACACCTTACACAATCTGCAAAATGTTAATTATTTGACCAAAATAAGAGGGATCACACAAAATGCATGTTATTCATATGCAGCTATTACAGAAGGTTCAAACGCTCACTGATGCTTATTTTGAACTTATTTTGTCTTCTGGGAAACATTTAAGTATCTTCTGATGCAAGGGCAGTACTAAATGAAAAAATATGATATTTAAATATGATATATAGAAAAATAAGAAATATATACACATCTTCATTTTGTTCAAAAGTTTACACCCCTGACTCTTAATGCACAGTTTTTCCTTCTGGAGCATCAGTGGGCATTTAAACCTTCTGTAATAGTTGCATATGAGTCAGTTAGTTGTCCTCAGTGTGAAAAGATGGGTCTCAAAATCATACACTTGGAAAGGGTTCAAAAATACAAAAATGCTGAAAAACCTGAGAAAAAACCTGAGAAAAACCTTTTGTGGGACCTGAAGGATTATTCTGAAGGACAGCAGGCAGTTTAACTGTTCAGGACAACCAAGGGACTCATGAACAAATATCTCTAAACAACAACTAAAAAGAAACACAGCCGTGGATCATTCAGCTAACAAAACAGTATTAAGAATCAAGTGTATGTAAACTTTTGAATGGGGTCATTATTATAAATTCAATTATTATTTTCTCTTGTGGACTAAATGTAATGTCTTTTATGTAAAATATCTTACTCAGGCCAGTACTAAATAAAAAATAACATACATTTTTATGATCCCTCTTATTGTGGTAAAATAACTAATATTTTGCAGATTCTGTAAGGTGTATGTAAACTTTTGACCTCAACTGTATGCTAAGAGGACATCATTTTTATTCAGTGCCACATCATCACATGACATCTGATCGCTGAACAAAGCACAATAGCAATACTGTCTGCATCCAGAAGGGAGACTTGTAAAAGTGCAATATAAATAAGTTACACAATAAAAGTCCAAGAGCATGGAAAGCAATTGAAATTACACTAAAGTTTGGAAGCAATCCAAGTTTAATTGCATTTCCACCCAGCGATAAACATTTTGTCATATATCCTAATATGCACTTTGAGAAGGCTGGGCAAAACAAGCAGAACAAAGCCTCTCTCTCTAGTCCAATGTCTTCTCCCCATATTTCAAAGCAACTGAGAAAAGTAGTAAAAGATTGGAAAAATGAATTTTATTTTCTGCACAATCATGATAGTTTGATGGTGTGATTATGGAGGAAACTGAATTACTTTTCTTGTGTGAAAAGTGCAAGACATATCTGTATGAATGCACTGTATGGCCAATAATGTATCATTTGCAAACAAATGTGGCTGAGAATTTGGGAAAAGAAATTTCCAACCCCCAAAATTTTTAAATCAAGAATAAAGTCATTTTATACAAATAGCTTTTTAATGCTTTTTAATAAACTAAATTTAAAAAATAATGCATCGTGTCATTGACCATTTCAGCATATTTAAACTGTAAATTACCTTGACTTCGTCATCTTTACCACTGAGTGCTGCATCCTTTTCCCTGATCAGTTCTTTTAAATGGGCCACAAGCTCCTCCATCTGTGTTAGCTGCTCAGTGACCTCAGAAAATCTTATATCACTGCCCATGTCCACCTGCGGGGAGCCAGGAGCCTGAGACAAGCAAAGAATGATGATGAACATTTATGCAACGCACAATGTAAAGGGGTGAGGGTTCTCTTTTTTTTGCTGTAACAGAGTGACAGAGTAACACAGTGCTCACAAAGTAAATATGCTGCTGACATAACATATTTGCAATTATTAAAAATTAAAAGACACACTTCACTCCTAGACATTCCCACACTATACATATAAGCTGATTTCTGATGCTATACGTCACAGAAAACAATCTTCATTATTAGATATTTAGACAAAAACATGTGTAATACTCACTCCATGCGCAGAGCCAGACTCTTCTGCTGAAAACCACCTCAGCATTGTTTACGCAGCCTATGGCCTAAGACAGTAGGTCTTAGACAGGAGGTTTTAAATAAAGTAAAGCAAGACTACACACAACCCAGTCAATCTACTGAAGGGCTCTTCACATTTGGTCCTGGAGGTCCACTGCCCTATAATAAAACGTTAATGTGTGTAAATGTTTATATTTTAAATAAATAAAGATGTTATAAATATGTAAATGTTATTAAAAAAAATCTATCTAGAATATCTAAAATAAGCATTATATTTTTATTACACACGGGGGTATTATCTGTGTCACCTGATTCAAAGCTTTCTATATTCAGTCAGCAGAGAAAGGCCAAGAATCAAGATATAAATTAACATCTAAACATACAACGTTATCCGTAAAAACATTCTTGACGGAAGAATTTGCACATCACGTGGTGGCAGATATCTAATCCTAATCGCTTTAAAATTAAAGCGTGACGTGCAGCTACTAAGAATATTAAACAGAAATGTCAGTCAACAATCTTACCTTGCCTCCAGTTACATGGATTTATATCTCGTCACATTTCGAATACAGTGCAGGTTCAAGACGAAGTGTTCACTTATACATGTTTAACACAGCAAATAGACATATATGTTATGTTTTACAGTAGGAAACCTATAACCTTATTTTCTATTAGGCTTATCAATGTGATAAACATTCATCTCTTGTTAATGCGCAAGGTTCTTCTTCTTGTTTGAAGGCAATTCGCTGCTTCGGAGCATTACCGCCACCTACTGTACATTACCACAATGACCTTTACGTCCGTTTACATGTTCTGCCTTCATGGTCTCATTAAAAAATAATTCTACAAGTTGTTCACTCAGTGCGAACCAGATGAAATATAATAGAGGGTTAAACATGAGCTCATGTTCAGCTTGTCAAACCATGGAAAGGAAGCGTGTTTTAGAGTCTTTCCTCCAATAAATATGTTTTGTAAATATTTTTAAACAATTCTGTATTTTCACTTATTTTTTCTCTCAGTAATACAAATATTGGACTACAAATACTGGTAACTACAACAAAAACAAAACAAACAAACAAAAAAAAAGTCATTCAAATGTTATTCAGTGTATATGTTACGTAGCAGTTCCGTTGTACTGGTCATTCTTTTCATGACCTCAAACCTAGCAGCCAGGTGTGCAGTTGCTGAGACCTAGAAATTGTGGGAGATTTTTATTGTTTGGCATCAAGTCAAAGTCTTTTCTATGGCTGGTGAAGTGAAGACAAAATGTTTCCCTAATTTGTGTATAACTATGATGTTTAAAAAAAGAAAAAGAAAAAGAAATTGTGGGGCACAGTGTGCCGTCTTTTGGTAGCCAGGTCTGTCTGTCTGGCCGACTAGCAATGTTATGTTCCCTCTGAGTCTCCACATGGTCGAGTTCATTAACTTGTTCTTTTTCTGGTTTATTTATTTATTTATTTATTTTTAACTGGAGTTAAACTCCCCAGGAAAGTTTATCTCAAAAGTCAGATTTGCCTTAATATAAGCCTAACAGACCACTCATACCAAGGGTTCACTCAAAACAAGGTAAGTCCACTTTTAGCTAAAAGAGACCATTGAGAATACCCTGAAAACACTGAGGACATTGTGGATGAATATGCCTCAGTATAACTCAATTATATATGCCTGAATATAACTCAAATGTGAGTAATGAGTAGTTATTTTGTTTGTTTGTTTCTTTGTTTGCTTGTTTTTTATTTCTGTTTTTTTGGGCCACTGTGCCAAGAGTGTGTTTGCATTAAGTAATTTAGTACATATAGCAGCATTTTAGTACCATAACATTTTTAGAATTACACGAAGTAAAATTACAAGCTAAAGTTTCTGATTTCTGATCTTGATTGGGTGGCTGGCACGCTACAAATAATGAATAAACTTGAAAATGTAATGTAAATATTTATACCGTTAATAAAACAGCTTGTGAATAGCCATTATTTGAATGTGATTCACTACAAATAATGAATGGACTTGAAAACATTAATAGTCATGCAATGTGATTTACCCAAGAAAAGACAACAATGAGCCTTTGAGTCCAAATTAACTTTGGGGGGCCTACAAATGTTTGTGCATATGGGCCCGGGTCTACACCACTTCCTTTGTGTATGAAATGTGCTACATAAATAAACTTGATTTGTCTTGCCTTTATTAAAAAAAAGCACTGGAAACATAGATACAGATCAGAGTCTTCTTCTTATTGGCTACATAAAACAGAAAGAAAACCTATTATAAAAAGCTCGACAAATTATTTTAGGATATATTACCTTTTTGGAGACTGTTTTCATGTTTCAAGAATTCAGTTTTCAGAGGAGCTACGAGTGAAGATACCCAGGTGTATTGTAAGCGGAAATCTTTCTTGCCAAAAAACCTGATGCATGTACAACCCTAATTCCAGAAATGTTGAAACATTTCATGAAATGCCATAAAATCAAGAATATGTCATTTGTTTATTCTTATTTAATTGCCAAAAGTGCTTTGACACAATCTGTATTGTTAAAAGCACTATATAAATAAAAGTGACTTAACTTCAATGACCATTTCTTACAGCTTACATCTTTCTGCCTTGTTGCAGGTGGTGTTGCAGCTTCTCGTTGAAGACCTGTAGTCATGTGTTGCAGACCAGTCTAAGTCCTTCGACAGGATATGCATGTCATCACTCTCTTCATGTCAAAGTGCATTACTACAAGGAACTGAAGAAAGGATGCAGTCTTGCTTTGTGCTGGTGTCTACATTAATGAAATCCGTGAACCCCATTGTCCATGGAAGTAGCTGGAATTGAGGTACAGTTTCTGGAAGTTCCTACTACAGGAGGGCTTTGTTATTGTCCCCCAAGAGTGTACTTTTTGAATGTCTCCTTCATCTAACACACCTGACTCTAGGGGGGCATATAAGTTTGGGAAGCATGGGAGTAGATCAGGGGTGCTCAACCCTGTTCCTGGAGATCTACCTTCCTGCAGAGTTCAGCTCCAACCCTGATCAAAAACACCTGAACCAACTAATTAGGATCTGAAGGAGCACTTGATAATTACAGACAGGTGTGTTTGATCAGGGTTGGAACTAAACTCTGCAGGAAGGTAGATTTCCAGGAACGGGGTTGGGCACCCCTGGCCTAGTTGGTCCGTGGGTGCCAAATATGTGCACCATCATTCACGATCTGACTGCGTATATCTGCTGCTTTACTGTTGGTTGTAAAATGCATTTTTTTATGCAAATCATGTCGACCAGCACTGGTCACATACCACATATTCATGCCATTGGTTCCATTACTCTTTGTAAGGTTCCACAATGTGCACAAGCTAATGACTCTGGTTCCTTCTTTGGTCTGTAAAAAAGTTCTTGATCACAGCGAAAGAGCTGGTGGTAAAAGCCCAAAATGTGTGACAGGGCATGTTTTTCATGTTACATGGAAAATACTGGGCATAGCTTCAAGTATTTTGTGCTGTTAATAAATATGTTTCCTAGTATTCATCTTCTGCTGACTTCCCTTGATTCTGGAGATATATTGCTTGGCAATGATGCACTCTGTTTCCACAGTGGTATAATTTATTAAATCTATGATGAGCTTTATAGACTTTACATGTAAAAAGGTTTTATTTTGTGAATTAAGAGCATTAAGTGCTGAGATCCTGAAAGAACTGAAGTGTAGCCAGTGTAGCTCCATCGTATATTGACACTAAGGTATTTATTTATTTGTTGACTCAGGGTCATCTCAGAATTCTTCTGCACTGCGAAGACTGTCCACACATTTGGCAGCTGAAGATACAATTTCATGCCAGTTAAAGAATTTGTGTTCTCTCTTTGCAGCATGTTGTTTGCAGGATTGAGCAACGTAAAAACTTACACAGTAGAAGGCATTTTTATCAAAGTTTGCATTAATTCAAAATATTCTGTCATTTCCGAATAGTAATACATTGAAGAATTAAAGGAGTAGTTAACTTCCACAACAAAAAATTATAGATGATGTACTTAACCCCTTGTCATCCAATATGTTCATGTCTTTCTTTCTTCAGTCGTAAAGAAATTCTGTTTGAGGAAATCATTCCAGGATTTCTCTCCATATAATGGACTTCTGTGGTGCCCACGAGTTTGAACTTCCAAAATGCAGTTTAAATGCAGCTTCAAAGGGCTCTAAACAATCCCAGTCAAGAAAGAAATAACTTTTCTAGAGAAACGATCTGTTATTTTCTACAGACATTTACAATTTATATACTTTTTAACCTTAAACGCTTGTCTTGTCTATCTTCGTGTGAACTCTGTGTATTCTGGTTCATGACAGTTAGGGTATGACAAAAAACGACTATCTCATTTTCTCCTCCAACTTCAAAATCATCCTACATCACTGCAGAAATACCGACCCAGTGTTTACAAAGCGAACATGCAAAGAAGGTCAAACACCCTTTACAAAAAAATGTAAAACAGCTATGTAGGATGATTTTGAAGCTGGAGGGGAAAATAAGATGGGAGTTTTCTGACATACCCTAACTGTCATGAACCGGAATATGCAGAGTTCAAGCAGAGCTAGACAAGACAAGTGTTAGAGGTTAAAAAGTATTAAATTGTAATTTTTCTTTTTAGAAAATAAGCCACTAGATAAGACTAGATTTTACTAGATAACACGGTGAGTACATTATCTGAAAATTTTTGTTCTGGAAGTTAAAGGAGAAGACTTCTCCTTTAACTTCCAGAACAAAAATTGACAGATAATATACTCACCCCCTTGTCATTCAAGATGTTCATGTCTTTCTTTCTGCAGCAGTAAAGAAATTGTGTTTTTTTGAGGGAAACATTTCAGGATTTTTCTCCATATAATGGACTGGTATGATTTTGAACTTCCAAAATGCAGTTTATATGCGGCTTCAAACAATCCCAAATGCGGTTGTAAGCAATCCCAGCCAAGAAAGAAGGGTCTTATCTAGCGAAACGATCGGTTATTTTCATTTAAAAAATACAATTTAAATACTTTGTAATCTCAAACGCTCATCTTGTCTTGCTCTGCCTGAAATCTGTGTATTCTGCCTCAAGACAGTTAGGTTATATCGAAAAACTCCAATCATATTTTCTCCCCCAACTTCAAAATTAATTTCAAAATCATCCTACATCACTGCAGAAGTACCGACCCAGTCTTTGCAAAGTGAGCATGCAAAGAAGATCAAACACCCTTAACAAAAAAGGTAAAACAGCGATATAAGACGATTTTGAAGTTGAGGGAGAACATGAGATGGGAATTTTTCGACATACCCTAACTGTCATGAACCGGAAAAAAATAGTTCAGGCAGAAGACGGGATGAGCGTTTGACATTAAAAAGTATATAAAGTGTATTATTTTTATGAACATAACCAATCATTTCGTTAGATAAGACCCTTCTTCCTCGACTGGGATCGTTTGCATTTGGAATTGTTTAAAGCCGCATTTAAACTGCATTTTGGAAGTTCAAATCAGGGCACTATATCAGTCCATTATATAGAGAAAAATCCTGAAATGTTTTCCTCAAAAAACATAATTTCTTTACGGCTGAAGAAAGAAAGACATTAACATCTTGGATGACAAGGGGTGATTACATTATCTGTCAATTTTTGTTCTGGAAGTGGACTTCTCCTTTAACTACTCCTTTAATCAAAATGCTTTTTGTCATTTTGACAGATTTAAAAAGTAAATAAAACTATACTATTTAAGCCTTCTCATTTTATGTGGCTGCTCTCTCTAGTCTAGCTCTTGACAGTGAATGCCTTTACACACCTTTTTTTGATTGCAGTACGTAAGGTGCCTTCTGGACAGAAATCACTGAACTCCACGATACTTCCATCACATACTTGATTCAGAATCCTTGGTTAGATCTAAGAGTATGATTTTTTTTTATGGTTTGTGCATTGCTGGAATGTGTGATGGTCAGTTGTTTTGTATTTTTCCAGTGATTTTCCTTGAAGTAGCAAAGTATAATGATGTTTTCAGATCCAGTTGGGTATCTGGTTCCATCTACTTTCATTATAAAAACAATGAATCACTGATGTTCTTCACTGTTGTGTCAGTTGTAATGCAGGTTGTTAAAGCAGTAAATTTGTTGAATAGGTGGGCATTTTTGTGTGTGGACTGGCCATCCATCCAGGGTTTTTCTCTGTTTGTGACCCAAAACACTGGGATAGATTTCAAGTGAACTTGGGCAAGGATACTTTTAAGATTTATACAGTGACCTAAACTAATTGTGTGAGCCTGAGCCAATGTGACTACAGAAACGACAGTGTACAAATAACAGATTCTAATGATCAATAAATGAAATTTATTAATTTAGCAGATGCTTTTATAAAAAGTGACTTACAATTGAAGAATACAATGAGCTATTCTTCATAAACAAGCTAAACTATAGACACGCTAGAAATGCTAGTAATACAAAGTTTCAGCTAGAACAGGGTTTAAGGAATAGTGAAAGCGCATAGGCAGTTGCTGATAGAAGAGATGAATTTTCAGGAGTTTCTTGAATATTATCAGGTGTCCATTCCATCATCAAGGAACAGGCTTCTGGAGAGGTTGTAGACTCAAATTAGTAGGTAGTAGGGTGCAAAGCCTGTTGCTGTTCTGTATGCAAGCATCAATATATTGACCTTAATGTGAGCTGTAACCTTTAGCAAGTGCAGAGAGATAAACAGAAGTGTGGTGTGGGCTTTCTTGGGCTCACTGAAGACTAATAATTCTGCTATGTTCTGAATCATTTCTAGAAGTCTGACTGCACATGAAGGAAGTCCAGCCAGAATTGCATTTGTCAGCCCCTGTTCAACCGAAAAACACGCCACTTGCCCTTTTTGTAATCGGACGGGTGCCCCCACAGGTATGAGCCAGTGGCGTGCCGTGATCGTATAGTGGTTAGTACTCTGCGTTGTGGCTGCAGCAACCCTGGTCTGAATCCGGGTCACGGCAGCTATTTGCCGTTGAGTGACGGGGACGTCCGGCTCCTTTTTGCCACCTCGTCCTTAAGATGGATTTTGCGTCTGAAGCTCTTTGGCCCCCTGTGCTGCCCTCCTCCAGCCAAGAGAGCAGGTGGGTCGCAACCAAGTGTAGTCGTGGCCGAGAGGTTAAGGCGATGGACTTGAAATCCATTGGGGTCTCCCCGCGCAGGTTCGAACCCTGCCGACTACGGGCGGTCTTTCGCCCCTTCTGCTTTAGCTTTCTGCGACGATAATTGCGGCTTCCAAGGCCTTTGTCCTTTGCTCTCACTGCCATTTTGCTTGCGGCCTTCATCCCGTGACAAATGAGCTTCTTCCAGGAGGCTTGTGGGGAAAGAGCTGTGATATAAAACATAAGAGGAGGAAGTAACACAAGAGCTCAGTCAGTAGAGCATCAGACTTCTAATCTGAGGGTCCAGGGTTCAAGTCCCTGTTTGGGTGAAGGGCCGTCATCTTTTTGGCGACCTCAGCTTACTATCGTGCCGGTCCAGCTCTGCAGTGTGGTGGCATACACTCTGAGCCGGTGGTGCGTTGTGATCGTATAGTGGTTAGTAGTCTGCGTTGTGGCTGCAGCGACCCAGGTTCGAATCTGGGTCACAGCAGCTCTTTTCCGTTGAGCGACGGGGACGTCTGGTTCCTTTTTGCCACCTCGTCCTTAAGCTGGATTTTGCGGCTGAAGCCCTTTGGCCCTCTGTGCTGCCCGCCTCCAGCCAAGAGAGCAGGGGGGTCACGAGCAGGGGGTCACAACCAGGCGCAGTCGTGGCTGAGAGGTTAAGGTGATGGACTTGAAATCCATTGGGGTCTCCCCACGCTGGTTCGATCCCTGCCAACTGCGGGCTGTCTTTTGCCCCTTCTGCTTTAGCTTTCTGTGACGATAATTGCGGCTTCCAAGGCCCTTGTCCTTCGCTCTCACTGCCATGTTTGCTTGCGGCCTTCATCCCGTGACAAATGATCTTCTTCCAGGCGGCTTGTGGGGAAAGAGCTGTTATATAAAACGTAAGAGGCAAAGGCAGTGCAAGAGCCTGGATAGTTCAGTCGGTAGAGCATCAGACCTTTAATCTGAGGGTCCAGGGTTAAAGTCCCTGTTTGGGCGAAGGGCTGTCATCTTGTTGGCGACCTCAGCTTACTATCGTGCCGGTTCAGCTCTGCCGTGTGGTGGTGTACGCTTAAAGATGTGACAGAGTTCACATGCAGTCTTTGTTGTGTTTCTCCTTTAAGAATGGCGAGTTCAGTAAAGCCATAGCCAGTTTGTGGGGTTTTTTCTCACCCAACTTTGAGGTCGCCTGTGCTCATTTAAATGCACAAACAGCTACAGCTGCACATCTTCGTGCGAGACGTCGTGGCCGGCTTTCTCCTCGTTGGGCCCGCTGTTTTGTCTGCAGCAGGGCCGGCTTGCAATCTCGGCTGCGTGACTGAGCTGGCTGGGATGCAAGTGGGTCAGGCGGCAGTGCTGCACGACGACAGGGCAGAGGACGGCCAGGTCACCGTAGTCGTGGCTGAGTGGTTAAGGCGATGGACTAGAAATCCATTGGGGTCTCCCCGTGCGGGCCCCTGTGCGCTGGGGAGACGCGACCGTACCCTTTTCTTGCGCGTCTGTCGCACGGATTTGCGCAGCCCGTTCAACCAAAAAAACGCTGCTTGCCCTTTTTGTAATCGGACGGCTGCTCCCACAGGCCGTGATCGTATAGTGGTTAGTACTCTGCGTTGTGGCCGCAGCAACCCCGTTTTGAATCCGGGTCACAGCAGCTCTTTGCCATTGAGCGACGGGGACATCCGGCTCCTTTTTGCCACCTCGTCCTTAAGCTGGATTTTGCGTCTGAAGCTCTTTGGCCCCCTGTGCTGCCCGCCTCCAGCCAAGAGAGCAGGTGGGTCACAACCAGGTGTAGTCGTGGCCGAGAGGTTAAGGCGATGGACTAACATTTTAAAATCCATTGGGGTCTCTCCGCGCTGGTTCGAACCCTGCCGACTACGGGTGGTCTTTCGCCCCTTCTGCTTTAGCTTTCTGTGATGATAATTGCGGCTTCCAAGGCCTTTGGCCTTCGCTCTCACTGCCATGTTTGCTTGCAGCCTTCATCCTGTGGTAAATGAGCTTCTTCCAGGCGGCTTGTGGGGAAAACGTATATATAAATTTAACTAAACGTATATAAAAACTGTTATATAAAACGTAAGAGGCGGAGGCTGTGCAAGAGCCCGGATAGCTCAGTCAGTAGAGCATCAGACTTTTAAAGGAGAACTCCACTTCCAGAACAACAATTTACAAATAATTTACTCACCGCCTTGTCATCCAAGATGTTCATGTCTTTCTGTCTTCAGTCGTAAAGAAATTATGGTTTTTGAGGAAAACATTTCAGAGTCATCTCGGGGAGTGATTCGTTCAGTCGCACATGCGCAACATCCTATTAGGTTCTGTACTGGAATTAGTTCACCTGTTTTGAGTCTTCGGGTTTTTCGAGTCATTTGTTCATCTTATGAGGATGTCACGTGATGAACGAACGACTCAAACCCGAAAACTTGTCAAATAAGAGGTGAGGTGAGCTAATTATAGACTAAAGACCCAGGTAAACAATGAATTAATCTTTTCTGTTTCTTATAGCATTACAGTTTTGTCTTGTTTGTAGTGTGATCAACATTTGTGTAAGCAGTAGATGTGTTAGGGAAGTAACACGTAACATTTTAATTATATTTTGCTAAAATGAACGAAATGACTCGAAAAAAGATTAGTTCATTTTGCTGAACGAGACTCAAAGGTCAGAGTCAGTAAAATCACCCGAACTTCCCATCACTACTATGAATCATGTCTAAGTTCATTGTCTGTGTACTCCGGCTCAAAAAGGTAGAGAATGGCAAAAAAACTCTGTCTTATTTTCTCCTACAACTTCAGAATCGTCCGACACCATTGTAGCTTTTTGTTTGTAAACAGCGTTTAACTTACGTGCACTTTCTTAGTCTTTGCGCGTTCGCTTTGTAAACACTGGGTCTGTAGTTCTGCCTACGTTCGGCGTGACCTTTCTACGTGATTCAATAGTACGTGAACACGCATCCCAGAAGCTGTGCTACACAAGCTTTTGTGCTTAAAAAGTATAAAAAATTTTATTTTTCAAAAAAAAAATGACCGATCGTTTTGCTAGATAAGACCCTTCTTCCTCGGCTGGGATCGTTTAGAGCTTTTTGAAGCTGCATTTAAACTACATTTTGGAAGTTCAAAATCGGGGGGCACAGTTGAAGTCCTTTACATGAAGAAAAATCCTGAAATGTTTCCCTCAAAAACCATAATTTCTTTACGACTAAAGACAGAAAGACATGAACATCTTGGATGACAAGGGGGTGAGTAAGTTATTTGTAAATTGTTGTTCTGGAAGTGGAGTTCTCCTTTAAATCTAATGTATTTAATATGTGTACTATACAGAGCTGATTTCATCATCATGACAGCCTGTAATATGCTTGCATTGATTACGTTAGGCTAATTGTTAATAAAAACCTTTAAATCTTACCTTGTTCATTTATACTGACCAAATATAAACGCAACACCTAATGCATAGGCTAAATAGAGATTGCTTGCTTTGATAGATTATATAAGTAACATGACACTGACCTTCAGGCCTTGCTCATCACAACTTGATATGAAATGTGTCCGGGTTCTTCATATACTTAAAGATGAATAAAAAAAGACATCTATTGCTTTATTGGGTATTTTTATATTATTATTTTACAAAAATAGTTACATTTAAAATTGTATAAAAATATACACTACCAGTCAAAAGTTTCTGAACAGTAAGATTTTTATTGTTTTTTAAAGAAGTCTCAGCAAAATCAGTAATAATGAGAAACATTTTTACTATTTAAAATAACTGCTTTCTATTTGAATATATTTTAAAATGTAATTTATTCCTGTGATCAAAGCTAAATTTTCACCATCATTACTCCAGTCTTCAGTGTCACATGATCCTTTAGAAATCATTCTGTTATGCTGATTTGCTGCTCAAGAAACATTTTTGATTGTTATTATTATCAATACTTAAAGCAGCTAAGTGTTTTTTTCTAGGATTCTTTGATGAATGGATCCAGAGATCAGCATTTATCTGAAATAAAAAAAGCTTTTGTAACATTATACACTATACCATTCAAAAGCTTGGAGTCAGTATATTACAGAAATTACAGAAATGAATACTTTTATTTAGCAAGGATGCTTTAAATTGATCGAAAGTGATGATAAAGACATTTATAATGTTAATTTTTTTTTTTTTTAATTTCAGATAAATACTGTTCTTCTGAACTTTCTATTCATCAAAGAAACCTGAAAAATTCTACTCAGCTTTTTTCAACATAATAACTGTTTTTTGAGCAGCAAATCAGAATATTAGAATGATTTCTGATGGATCATGTAACTGGAGTAATGCTAAAAGGTCACAGGAAATCACAGGTATCTATCTATCTATCTATCTATCTACAGGTGCATCTCTTGTCTCATGAATATTGTGAAAAAGTTAATTTTTTGTTTGAAACTTATTTCAAAAACTAAAACTTTCATATATTCTAGATTTATTACACGTAAAGTAAAACATTTCAAAAATTTTTTTTTTTTGATGATTAGAGATTACAGCTCATGAAAGTCAAAAATCCAGTATTAGAATAGAGAGGCACAGAATCCAAGCTGCTTGAAGTCCAGTGTGAAGTTTCTGAAGTCAGTGATGATTTGGGGTGTCATGACATCTGCTGGTGTTGGTCTACTGTGTTATATCAAGTCCAAAGTCAATGCAGCCATCTACCAGGAAATTTTGGAGCACTTTATGCTTCCATCTGCTGACAAGCTTTATGGAGATGCTGATTTCCTTTTTGAGCAGGACTTTAACACCTGCCCACAGTGCAAAAACCACTTCCAAGTGCTGACCATGATATTACTATGCTTGATTGGCTAGCCAACATGCCTGACCTGAACCCCACATACTGTACACACAAACAGTGCACTGATTCTTACATTTTTTTTATGACATAAAATGAATGCTGAATGAACGTGCAATTTTTGTATACACTGCCACCCCCCCAAAAACACAACAACACTCACCCACCCACTTACACAAACATACACATAATATATTTGTTGCTAGCTGGGTAATAACGTGTCTGTAAGAAGTTCAAAACACATACACATACAAACTGTTGTTTATGCACATGCACACAAATGGCGCACGCATTCCTAAAGTTGTCAATGTTTTAAGACTTGATGAAGATTTTTTTCTTACCGACACAGCGAACAACAATAACTTTTTAGCAGTTGGCAAACAACGCAAACAATGTCATGGATGCTTCTTCCTGTTTCAAAATGAATGAGAATTTGACGTATTTGGACGTGGTTTGTGACGTAACGCTTGGATGTGGGCCGGGTTGGATGTCCACCACAGGCTGCAGTGAGATGCTTCTCGAGAATGATACTGTCATGAGTCCTATCCTGTCCTGTCCACCAGAGGTCTCCTGTGCTTCATATTAACTCTCACACTCCACAGACTGTTTCTTCTTCTTCTTTAGTGTTTTACAGCAGCTGGCATCCATACTGTTGCATTACTGCCACCTGCTGTTTTCACTACACAGACTGTTGCACCACACCCTGGACTACATTTTCCATGCTCCACCTCTCTTTTTATGCACACAGCTGCAGCCAATCACACTCTGTATAAATATGAGGCCGTCACCATCATTCTGGGCTGAGTATTGTATAGTGTTTAGCACTCGCGAAGTGTTAGCTACATTACAGGGCCATTTCGAGTTTCATAGTCTGTGTATTCATGTCTTGATCCTAGCCTGGTTATCTCGTCTTCAGCCTGCCCTGGTCTTTTCGCCTGTCGTGGATTAACCCTTTCGCTTTCCATTTCGGACTCTGGTTATCCCTCGATTGAACTTTAGACTCTCTGTTTGGATTATCCGTTTACATCGACCCTTGGATTACATTCGCCGCCGATCGACCCTCGCCTGTCCCTGGATTACTCTTGTGTCTTGCCCTGTTTGTATCTGTGTGCCGGTGTTCGACCCATGCCTATGTATGACCGTGTCTCTGTCTATGAATAAAAACTTGCGTATGGATCCGCCCGCTTCTCGTCTCGTTCGCTCCATAACAGATGCATACTCAGGTCACTTGATGAGAACTGGATGTTATGATTGTTGAATAAAGGAAGAAAGAAAGAAAGAAAAAGAATGGAGGGAGTTTGTAATCTGACCAGTTTGAAGGATTTGTGAGATATCATTAATTTGGAGAGCCTCTTACTGTACATGTGTAATAAAATACTTTGAATACCACAATGCACAAGTGTAATAAAATAAATGTTATGAACAAAAGATCAACAAGAGTAATCAACAACTACTAAAACAATATCATGACTGGAATGGTAATGTGCATAAGATGTATAAAATGCAAGTGATTAAGTTGGGTGTTGCTATGACAGTTTGAGCTGAAGTTAGATAACATGTTTCAGAACCCACTTATTATCATAATAATACATTAGATTTGATACTGTCAGATAGAATCAGATGTTGACATTGAGTGTCATTGACACTGAAATTCTGCAGCAGAGTGATGACATTTAAAATTATTATCTAGTCTCTTGTATACTCTGATTAGCCAAGGCTCCAAAATCAACTCTTTTTACATACATAATAGAGCTATCACTTCTACCACTAAAGATTGATTTGTAAATAAACTTCCTGATTTGTCTACAGTATACTCAGCATATTAGATTGTTTAGAAAAACTTGATGTTGCAACAGAAACTATTCTTTTGGGGTAAAGAAAATTAAATGTAACAGTTCGACACCATGGTATAAGAAAACAAACACAACCCCTGTATTTGTCAGCTAAATAAACAAGAAATAAAGCATCAGCATCTTCAGACTGTGTAATATAGATCCCTAAAGGAACAATTTCAATCATTCCCTGCAATAGGACAGGAAGAATTGTCTAAGTTTGTTAAATCCTCTTAATCAACAACATATATGTTCGTATAAACATGTAAGAGAGATGTTTCTTGAAATTGTAGAACTTCTTCTTAATATTATAAACTCGTCGGAATCATAATCAGAATTGGCTTTGTTCTCCAGGTGTGCACAAACATACGAGGAATTTGTTGTGTTTTTTTTAAGGTGCTCCTGGTACATACATGCATGCATACATACATACATATCTGACATGAGAACAAAAAAAACATTTAAATAAAGACTTAAAATGAATAATAATGTGTAAGAATCTGGAACAGATTTATGTACAGATTTGTGCATTATTTACTCTATACAGCTGTATAAATAAAGAGATGTGCGTATTTACATAATACTAGAAAAAGAGGCAATAATTAGAGATGGAAAAAAATTACAGAATTTCATTGCAGAATGCAGGTAATGTGTTCATGTTTTAGCTGTTTAAGCTGGAGATGGCATGGGGGAAAAAATGTTTTTATGCCTAGATGTTCTAGTGCTCAGAGATCTGTAGCGTCTGCCTGAGGGGAGAAGTACAGGTTGTGTCCGGGGTGAGAGGGGTCTTTGATGATGTTTCCTGCCCGTTTCTTCACTCTGGAGTTATACAAGTCCTGAAGGTTGGGCAGGTGAACACCAATGATCCTTTCTGCTGTCCTAACAGTCCACTGCAGTCTTCTTATATCTGATTTGCTGGCTGCCCCAAACCAGACAGTTATAGAAGAGCACAGAACTGACTCAATAACAGCAGAGTAAAACTGTCAATGTGAATGTCCCACTTCAGGTCCTGGGAGATGTTAGTTCCTAGGATTATTAGGATCCTAAAAACTTTCAAGTTGGCTGTTAATAAAGTTAATATTCAAGACTTAAGACCCAAGATTCTCGAGAATTATTTAACTATAGACTGATTTCAAATCTCCCTTGTCTATCAAAATTATTTATTAAATAATTGCTTCTTCTCTTTTCTGATTATCTCTGTGAAGCTGCTTTGGCACTTTAGCTTTATTTAATGCTACAGAAATAAAGGTAACTTAAAAAAAAATATCATCGTTTAACACAAAATTACTGATACTTTACACTTTAAAACACATTATCTATTAATTCAGCAATTATTTAACAAACACATTTTGGTAACACTTTATTTTGAGGAACAGTTTTCATTATTAACTACCATGCATATCACTAGCATAATGGCTGATTATTAGTACTTATTTTATTATTTTGCATGACCGTATTTTAAAACCCCTAATCTTACCCCAGAACTAAACTTAAAAATGACATTGCTAACTGAACCTTAAAATAAACTGTGACTCAAATTTTATACTTCTAATAGTTTTTAATACAGAACACAAAAAAACTTGAAACACCCTTGATGACTCAGCGCAGTGTCCTGAGACATTTCTGGAGATTTTCTTTGTTCCGTTGAGGCAACTGTCTAACATAATCATCTAATGTCACAGGTTGTCTCCTGGTCCTTTGAAGTCTGAAGAGGCTGTTCTCATTCAAGCCCATGTTTACACAGCCTTTCTGACAGACTGTCTAGTCCTCTGGCAATTTTATATGGAGCTGGTTGTTGAACAGCAAATAAGAAAGACTGCAGCACTGTGTGACCATTAAAAACTTTATCAAAGTAATTTTCCACAACACCCAGAAAGTTGTTTCCTCTTCTGTTTGTCCAGATGTCTAAAGTAAGCACAAATCCACCTACTAACTACTCGCAAATCCACCTCTACTTTCTTGGTCTGTCATCCATTTTTACTGAGAACTCAGATTATCACATACTGTGCCGTAACATGGTGTGGTATAGGCAATGATGGCAAAATAATACCCTCTTGCTCACCGCTTGTAAGAGGTTCATAATCCATGTAACAGATTCTAAAAAAATGGGTCATTTAGTATTTTCAGAAATGTGCTCTCTACTCTATAGCTCTATACTGTTCTGTTCCTACTACACTTGCATGCACCATTTATGATGTCCTGGTATTTTGGCATTTGAGACCTTGTCACTTGATTTACGTTATTTGTTTGTTTGTATTTGTATGGAAATTGGAGATGTGAGATGTTTGAAATCATCTTCGAAGTGCAGAGGAAGTGCATTTGTCCATGACCTGACAACAGATAAAATCCTCTTTGTGATCACCAAAGTCACAAGACAAATAGCTTTAATCTGCTTAGAAATGAACCACAGATTCGCCTTGCTCTTGTACCACGTGCTGAAATATTTTTCTACAGAATAAAACACTCTTTCAGTTTATTCAACTTGAGTAATCAAGGTCAGAGTCTTCCATTGTCTTATGTCTTGCAGAAATGAACTACTCAGCAATGCATGAAGCAGCAATGCATGTTTTTGAGCATTATCTTTAATGCCATCAGCAGTCAGATAAAGTTTGAAACTGCTCAACCAATTCAGTGCTCTGTGCACGTCTGTGTGCATGTCAAACAGAGCTAGAGGCAGTAAATTCAGGCCCATCTGCATGTTTTTTGTTTCCATTTATTCCTTTTTGTTCTTCAGCTTGCTCTCCCCATCAGTCTAAAGAATAATCAATATTTATGCATACTCCTCGGGTCCATGATCCTTGGTGCAAGATGTAGTGTCATGCTCACACTGGACATCTTTTATAATGCTTTTATTCCTCATTGCATTTACTTCATTTCTCTAACATTGCCGTTCTCATTTTCCTCACTAGGGCCCACTATTCTACACACACCTAATCAATATACTGTTTTTTATTTGGAAGGTGCGCCCTCTGGAGGTTGTGTTTTTCTGCCATGAGTTTCATAAGATAGCAATTACAATACCCATAAATTTAAATTAAATGCATTTAAAGTCGTCCAAACTGTTTATTTGTCCCCTAAGGTGGACATTTTTAGTCATCCCTTTCTGAATTTGTTTCATAAATGTTTAACCTGAACCAAAATCATACTCCCTTTCATGAATACACACATGTAATTTTTCTAAACTTTATGATGTCCAGAAGGCACTGAATACCATTAATGACCTAGATACAGCACAAGGCAATCAGTTTGCTCCATATAATATGTATATAATATATAATAAATATTTAAGTATATAATATGATGTCCTTTTAGTGTTATCGAGTGTTACCTGAACTTCAGGTCATTGAATCTCAAAGGTTACTATATTTTTCGTGAATTAATGATTTATGCTAACACCTCCATTCTGGTTTAGCCCTCAAAGCTGAAAAAAAAAACAAAAAAAAACACACACACACATATTTGAGCACTGTCAACACATTTCCAAGACTTACACGTAACAGTTCTTAAAAATTGGTGTTGTTTATACTCATATGTTTGAAGTACTTCAGAAATGCAGAATTGGCTATATCATCATTCAGTGATTAATGGTACAAAATAGTGTGTAGGTTTTTTAAATTTATTATACATACATGGTCACACTTTATTTAAAGGTCAAATTCTCGCTATTTACAAACCATTAACTGCAACTTTCGCCTCAATAATCTCCTAATTTGCTGCTTATTAATATATAGGAAAGGAGTTGTTAAATATGGTCTTGCAGAATATGTGCTTTATAAGTACTAATAAACAGCCAATATGTTAATAATAGGCATGCTAATAAGCAGCTAGTTAATTGTGAGAATTGGTGTGTGTGTGTGCGTGTGTGTATATATATATATATATGTATATATGTATATATATATATATATATATGAATATATGTATATATATATATATATATATATATATATATATATATATAATACAGTAAGTGTATTATTTGTACGTTTCTATAGAGTTTGGGGGTACGAGTGAGAGTCTAATGTCTCACCATTTAAAAATGTCCTCACTAAAAGTGAAACCTGTTGAATACCGACTGGTGTGCCTGACCTTAAAAGCCTGACCTTGCTATTTAAATCTAGTGTTTTGCACGTGTTTCTGTGAGGGTTAAGTTTAGGGGTAGGGGTTGGGTTAGGCACTAGAAAATAACCTGATATAAAAATAATAGAAGTCTACGAGACGTCCTGACTAATATAGTTAAACGTAAGTGTGTGTGTGAGTGTGACTGAGTGAGTGAGAGAGAGAGATGGCGCTGTGTTCAGTGGTCTCACAGCCACAGTGTGAGGAAACTTCGCCAAGCAACTTCAATAAGACTTTCTGCTCTCTAACAGCACACGGATTACACCGCCGCCTATGAGGATGTGACTCCAAACGGCTGCTCATTGTGCTTTTCTAGATTGTTGCACAGACACACAAACCTAAAATCGCCAGAGCGAGCAAGTTTGTAGAGCAATCGAGTTTTTCCGCGGGATCAATGGCGCTACATATATGAGAAAACGCACAAAGAATGTTACTGGGTTTGAAATCACGCTGCATGTGATTCTGAAGCTATTACGCATGGAAGTATGAACGATCCGGAGCTCACGCCGATCTCCAAGGCGCAACAGCGAATGGCTTTGGCTTTACCGGGGGAGGAGAGCGCTCTGTCCGGCAGCGTGTGCAGACCCGAGCGCAACGGGATCTTCTTCATCCACTGCTTCATTTGTGGAAGCGGTGTAACCCCGGGGAAAGAGCTGAGCTTACAGGTAAAATACCAACGTGAAAAGGATGGCCCGTTTTTCCCTTTTCTGCAAGGCCAGGACCCGGCTCCTGGCGCGCCGGAGATCGGTCCGGATGGGGACGCTCTGGTGTGCGCTGTGTGCCACTGCTTTCTGCGCGAACAGTGGAACTCATTCGAGCGCAACAGGACGCCTATCGAGAAGCGCATGTACTGGCTCAAGAGACCATACCAGTGCGACTTACGGAACATTACATACGATCTGGAGCGAAGAATGAGCGTTAGCAATTACGACGCCAATGAGTCGGACATTTCTTCATTCTCTGATAATGACCTGTCCGAGCAGGACTTGGACCTGTCAACGTGTGTAATGAATAGCAATAACGCAACAGGTATCCGTGCGTCTAATAAAGCATCAAGAGAAGGCAGCAGAAAGAGCACAATGAGTGTTAAGAGCAGTCCCGAGTCAGTGCGATATCCACCCAGAGTTTACACAGGTCAGGACGAAGCGAAATCAGATCGGCGTGCGACTAAAATCATCAATCACACATCGCATTCATCCGTGTCCATGGCTCTCCAGCAGTATGACAGTCTGTCTATGCGCACACCGCTGCAGGATAACGGCATCATCACGTGTGATAAGCAGTGGATACACGCGTCCACCGGTGATTCGGACGCGCCTGACAGCTGCGATATCAACATCACCAGCGATGACGAGCGAGAGCGCGCAGCATCGTCTCACTTAGATGTAGAGAGGAGTCAAGCAACCAAATGTCACTCCAGTTTTTCTGCTGATGAATGTGTCTGTTATATTTGTGGAAGCAGACTTTCAACAGGAGGCCGCTTCAGGGTGTTTGTACAAAAGCAGGAGAGGGCATCCAGTGAACCATTCTTCCCTTTTCTGTGGCTCCATACCCCTCCACCTGGTGCGGTGCCCCTTAGCCTTGGTGGATACACTCTGGTGTGTACCACTTGCCACTCATCCCTCATGCAGCAGTGGCAAGGGTTTGAGCTTGCAGATGTTCCTGTTCTCCAGCGACTCTATGTAGTGCCCCTCAACACGGGCACTGCAACACATCTTTCTCCGCCTGCCGTGAATGAATGTGGTGATAGACTACCAAAAATCCATCCGCTGCCTTCCACGTCACAGAATCGCAGGGAGGCCTGCTACCTATGTGGACAGGACTGCGGGCGAGAGGTCAGGATGGCATACACCCATGCTGGTGCAAGTAAAGCCCGCAGTGCAATGTATTTTCCATTCATAAATCTGCTACCATGCCCTCCAAATGCTCAGAGTATGCGGAATGGAAGGGTACACTGCTGTGTCGCGTGTCACAGCATCTTGGAAGGGGTCTGGGCAGAGTACTGCCTCTGTCTACGCGAGGAGCTCATTACTTCCGTCACCACGTTCCTTGAAAGATACCACCTGGCCATGGGAAGGGGAGGAGTCCTGGTATCCCCCCCCAGAGGACCCCTGTCGACCCCTTCTCAGACTGCCACAACAACCGCAAGCCACACCTCCATCTGTTACTTGTGTGGGGAGGAGCTGTCTGGAGGAACCGAGTATCAGCTTCACGTTAACCCTCCAGGGCGTTGTGGGGAGCGAGAACCCTTTTTTCCCTTTCTAACTGTCCACCCTCCCGCTCCCCGTGCCCGCCCTGCTGATGCCACAGGCCTTGTGTCTGCCTGTGCACTTTGCTACCATGACCTGCTGGGCCAGTGGACCCAACATGAGAGTCAGGGCTCAGAATCAGGCCCGTCCAGCAGCCCCTGGGCTCGTCAGTATAACTGCAACACTTTCATCTGCTTCTTCTGCAGGAAAGAGAAGAAGAGACCTCTCGGACTGAAAGCAGTGTGCGTTGACCGCTTACCCGTATTCCTCTATGCTCCAAGGGTCAGCCAGACCCTGGTAATTGACAATGGCAAGCAGTTAACAATTGGCTCCTGTTTGGAATGTAAGTCCATGGTGCTGGCTGGGCAGAACATGAAGCCGGTTAGTGGAATCACACAAAACAAGGTAAGAACAATGTTATGGGCCAGACTGCTTTCCATTATATTCTTTCGTCTCTTGTTGCATACTCCATTCAGTTACAAGCAATTTTACACGTTTAGAAAATCATTATAACCTTAGATTACAATTTTTTTTTCTATCAACCGCTAGAGGGTCTTTCAGAGCCTTCTGGGGCCTCAGTTAGTACAGTTTATTAGGCAGCTTTGGCTGGAGCTCTTTCTGGGCCAGCATGCAAAAGTTCATCTGATGCACTGATGAGTGAGTGAGCCAAGTGTTGAAACTGAAGTTTTATGGCAGGCTGCTGTTCTTTCTAGTGAGTGGGGCGGCCGTAACAGGCAGGGGGTAGAAAAAGTATGGAGCCTGTCGCATTAAAGAAATAAACATTTTGCAGACAGTCTAGTAGTTGTAAGCTCTGTTTAAACATTCTTCACAGTGGCCAACTCAAGCTTTTGTAGTTCTCCTGGTGCGTGTGTGTGGTAGATTTTGTGTGTATTTTGAGGATGTTACAAACAAAATCACATATTGTGAGGGACACTCTGGGTTTTTAGACTGTAAATAGCTCTATTCACGTGTTGTCAAAATATCTTAATATCCAGGTAGTACAAAAGCATATTTTTTCTCATATGTTTGTATGAAGCTACATGTTTAGCTTTTTTGTTTTTTTACCGCAGGGCTCCAGACTTGCATATGAGAGCAGTGCTAACAAGTTTTACAGTTGGTGGCATCAGCACTTTATTTGCACCTGTGGGGATGGGGGAACTAGTAATAAAGGACACAAATTACCAATAATATTATATATTTTGTCTTATTTAAATACACATTTAACATCTTGGGTTTGCCTTTTGATATTTTTTTTTATTATAATTCTTCCACAGTATTCATACTTTTAACAGGTTGTACACCATACAGGTAAATCCTGGCTCCTCACTACAATGGTGGAAAGTAATTATGTTTTTTAACTATTTGGTCTCTATAAAACTGGTATTTGTTATGAAGAAATAATAATAATAATAATAATAATAAATTATACTCCCTTAATAAATTTAGTACAAGATACATGACTAACATAACAGTTAATACCACATTCCTGACAAAATGCCATGGTTAATACAGTTTACCACAGTAAATCCATGGTAAATGTTTGCAAAGATAGTGATTTATGGGCCGAAAACTTGTTTGTAGATGACACAATGCTTTGACCTGCTTTCTTGTGCTCATTGCTGAGAATTTTGAGGCTGGTTTTAAATTAGTTTTAATCACCGAAACAAAATTAGTTCGATTTTCGGTGCTGAACTGAAGAACTTCTCACTGGACACCAAAGCATTGTTTATAAATTATGCTATGTAGTCGAGATCACTCTGACATTAAATGCACCTGCTCTGAGCTGGTAAATAACGGCTCAAATGGATAACGCTGTTTTGTTTCACTTTTGGAGTGTTCAACATTTAATTTTTTGCATATGCAGAAGAAATAAAAGCGCATAGTCTAATCATACAGTTGACCAACTTTATAGACGCACCAGTGTGACCGCTAACAAATTTTAGCCACAACAAAATGCACAATTTAGTCGCAGCTGGGAGCCTTGCTAATGTATGAAAGATGACCCTGTTTTGCTTTCGTCTACCCTGCTCCTTATTTCTCTAACACTTCCTCATGATATACTCTCGTATTTCCTGGCATACAGGAAGCTATTCTCTGGAAGTTAAATGCAGATGCTCTGCGCTAGTCATGGATACCAAATAGCTCTGGTTGTGGCAGTCATATAAGGAGAAGTGTGCATGCACTGGTCCGCATATTTTAGGAATAATGTAAAGCAAGTTACTGTTTGGAGTTTGAGAGAGAGACTAAAAAGAGAAAAAAATAAATTGAATTGAAAAATGAAAATTAGAAATAAGTGTTAAAATTTTTATTAAGTGAGATAAATAAAATAACACTACAGTTTAAATGAACAAGCAAATGTCCAATAACAGATGAAATCTTAATATCTGAATATATACAGTCATATGATATACAATAATATACATTTGTTTTTATCATTTATCTACTGTTTTGTTTTGTTTTTTTTCAAACACCTAAATTCAAACTCATTTCAAACTTCGCCTATTCTTAAAGTAATTTTTTTTTTGTCTACTAGTAATGATTAGAATGCGTCCAGTGTGCGATACCTGTGAGATGTCTCAGGCGCTTCTTGTTTGGTGTTTGACAGCTTTTTCATTGATATGAATGGAGGAGAGGCTTCAATACACTGAATTCATTACTAGCTTTACGTTCATACATTTATACTTGAATGAATTTACGTCTGAATATTATTATTTGCCTGTCAGTTTCATCATTATTGCAGTGACAACATGCACTGCAAAAATTACGTTGTTGAGCATGTCGAGTAACATGTATCTAAAAATCCTTAACAAGATTGAAACAAGATAAATTTAGTTTTCTTGAAATAATTAAAAAAATGTATCTTCATTGCAACAGTTTTTTCTTTACATACAGGCAGAATTTCAGTTGTTTTAACCCTTCAGTTGTTTTAACTCTACTGCAGATCACAAATCCAATCACTGTGTGCACCATTGAAGTTTTGCTGGCATCTAATGCCGAAAATCTGGTACCGCGATCAAACAAAATCTTACTGAAAGCTAATTTTTGAGATATCAACTTCAGATTTGGAACACAACTTCTTTAGATTTATGGCTTTGATTTTCTTTACATACAGGCTGAATTTCAGTCGTTTTAACTCTACTGCTGTTTTACTCTACTGTTTTAACACTAAAGACCCATGTGTAACTTTTGTTTTATTGATGCAATAAAAAAGTTACACATAGGTCCTTAGTGGACAAAAATGTCCATGTCAAAAAACTGTCATAAAAATTTGAAGCTCATTTTAAAGAAGACCCATGGCAGATTATGGTTCAAGTAGAAAAAGTTTAAAAAGTGAAACCAAAACAAGTTATAGAGGTTTAAGTTTCTGAAAATGCTTTATGAACCATATTTTATATAAAATATATATTTTATGAAATATGTTGAACTTTAAACTTGCTAGAAAATCAAAGCTATAAATCTAAACAAGTTGTGTTTCAAATTTGAGGTTGATATGTCAAAAAATGAGCTTTCAGTAAGATTTTGTTTGGGCGCAGTACCATATTTTTCCCATTAGATGCCAGCAAAACGTCACTGGTGCACACAGTGGTTGAATTTGTGATTTACAGTAGAGTTTTCTCTCTCAAATAGTACAAGAACACACATACACAATTTCTTATGACACACATACAAACCACACTCTAACATCCATACCAACACAGAGGAGAAATATAGCTGCATTATTTATCCACTTGGCTCTATAATATGCAGAAGCAGAAAACAGGAATGAAGCAAGTATTTGCTTTATTGGCCAAATCTGGTAAAAAAAAAAATTGTAAAAAATTTAATTTTGAAGCCTTGCCAACAGAATGAAAGTCTGTTAACAAAAATTGCATCATTTTACAGTTAAATGGCACTGTGATTAAAAATAGCAGTTTTAATGCGTTTCAATGGGGACATTTTTGCCCTCAAGGTCCTGAGAGGAACTATTTTTGTACCTAGTGCAAAACAGATTTATTAAAGGAAATGAGGGTAAAATAGTAAAATTCCAATAAAAGTACACACCTGTGCCAAAATTTATGCACCTGGCAATAACACAGGCAAAATTATATAAAAAAAAAAACAAAAAAAAAAAACCTGAAAAAGACAAAAATGTCCAAAAGATCACATAACAGTTTGTGTAAACACATTAAACAAATAAAAAGCCTTATAAAAACAAGTGTTAATATTATATGCAGTGTTACTTCTCATGTAAATTTGATTCTGTATCTTGTTTAATTTTTAATGTTTTATAGTTTTATAAATGTCAGAAAGACTCATTATTTTCAATTAAAAATTAAAACTTTTTATTATGTGCTGACAGTGTGACACTACATAACGTGTATCGTTCATTTGATATTTTTGTGGCAAAATCTCAGGTTTTAAATATCAAGTTTTCATCAAGCAAAAATTTATTTTCAAGGTTTACGATTTTAAACGTCTGATTTTTTTTTGACATTCTGGTCTCATATGGAAAATATTTGACCTCATATACATCCTCATGTGGATATAGAATTTTTTTTTGCATATTTGCTGAATACATTTTGGCTTGTCAAATTCTTATTTAGAGTTGATGCATTTATTTATTAATGATGTTATCATTCTGTCTCTCACTATTTTTGGTAAGGCCTTCTCCACTTATTTGAATGAGTGGTGTGATTATCAGACGTGTGTTTTTTCCTGCTCGTGTTCAGATGAGGTACATCCTTTGTAGAGCTGTTTGTGTGGTATGACTGAAGCTGAAAGAATTCTTCAGCTGACAACTTTTCACCTGCACAGTGTATGCGAAATGAATGTAGTCATCAGCTGAGTATGCTTAGACTGTTCGCTTACAATCCACATTTTGTAGTCTCATGCACATTTGCGTGTCTGAACTCTGCATCTGTGCATGTAACCTGAAATGGACTGCACTGTTTGGTGGGTCCTCTAGGTGGCAACACTCAAAGTTTGGGCATTTGCTTTTAAGAACTACTCAAAGAGGAAAGTTTATAAAAAAAGTTTATAAAAACATCAGAGGAGAAAGGTGGAAACAGTGTGCTTTAATATTGGGTGCTTCTCAAACAGAAGGCTACATCCTAGTGAGAATGCATCTATCCTGTTTCAGCTCTTCTGAGACGTCAAGGCCAGAGTTCTGCTCAGCATTAAATGCTAGAATGAGACGCTCTAGTAGGTTCACATGGATACGCCATAAAATACTATTAATACATATAGTATAAAAATTATAATTTTAAGAAAACTTTATTTCAAAAATCATTATATTTACTAACTTTTTCTTTTCAAAGGGAAATGCCTACAAATGCATATACAATAAGGCTGTTTCTGGAATCGTTCATTCATTTAGCAATTTATCTACAGAATGCCAGGACTGATAGTGGCAGATAAAGTTACTTTATCACTTGAATAAATCAGCAAGAATGAGATCTATCTCAAATCACTCACTGTTTATAGTGAAAAATAGTAACTGCTATAAATGTAGCTTTAAATTTTAAAAAGTTAAGTGCATAGAGCTAAAACTGCAAAAGGTGCAAGTGAGTAATGATGAAGCAAAAACCAGATCTGTGATAAATGTAGCAGATTTATTAACAAGAAAAAAAAGGAAGAAAAAAAAAAAGAGGTCACACTTTAAACTCCAAATTTGCTGATTATAATATTCAGGAAGGTAGTTGTTAAATTTAGGTATGAATTAGTATTAAGGAATCTAAAATATGGTCACGCAGAATAAGACATTAATATGTGCTTCATAAGTACTAATAAACAGCCAATATGCTAGTATTATGAATGCTAATAAGTAACTAGTTAATAGCAAGAGTAGGTCTCTAGACTAAAGTGTCACCAAAAATTAAAACCAGTGCTTTTCTCTGCCATCCTCCTCCCTACACTCTACAAAAAACAAAAAGTGGGGCAGTACCCTTTCAAAAGGTACTGATATGTGCCATTTAGGTACTATTTCGGTATTAATATGTACCTCTAAGGTATTAATGTACGTCTTTTAGAGGTAAATAAAGTATAAAATTATACTCTTGAAAAGGTGACACCGTTTGTAACCTTTTCTTCTAAGAGTGAAAGCTTTACATGCTTGTTGCAGCATGTCTTGTATATCTTAGCAGCAGCAAGTCTTTAAGATTTGGTAACATGATTGTTTAATGGCATCATTCTTCCAGTGTTTCTAATGTTTTCTCCACTGTATTTTTACGTGAGTATTACGTGTGGTCGATAGTCAGCTCTGAGTATTCATATGGCAGAGGTCACCCATGGTCAGAAGGTGGCCTTGCAAGAAAAAACAGATGGGCAGCCTGTGGTCATCTGAGCTGTGAGAGATTTTTGAGTTGTGGTAGCATGGTAGCGATTATGGTTGAGCAGGTGTTAGAGTGCTGGATATAATGTCAGGGCGAACATCTGTGTGTGTGAGAGGGAGAGAGTGCACATGTAAAAGTATGATAGAGAGCCATTTCAAAGACAGCAGCTGTTGTATGCAGCGTCCCAAGCCAAAATTATGAGTAAGACTGGGATATAGATTCATTTTTCTCTATTTTGCGTAGAGCCCTAGCATTTCTCATTGGATTTCAAATAAAATGCTGTCAGATCCTGGTCAGATGTGAGTATAATTCACACTTTTAGGATGTGAAAAGTTAGCTTCGGCCAACAGGCTGGCAAGATGCAAGCAGGTTGGTCTTTATTGGTTGTCTAGCAATATGGGTTCTTAAAGTTCTAATGAAGTGTCTTAAAACGCATATAGTTATTGAATATGTTGACGTAATTTTCACTAAAACAGGACTGAGGTGGGACATTTCAAGTGGCTCATCCTCTTTTTAAAAAAAAAATAGCCAGTGGTGTTTTGTTTACGTCACATCCTGGCAAAGCTGAATTTTACAGCTTGTGACAGACTCATTTTATGCTATCAATCTAAAGGATGTAGTGATATTTAATAATAATAAAGTCTTGACTGGCACATGTAGGGCAGAAAAGAACAGTTACTGCGTTTTTTCTCATGTTGTCCAGATTCGTATGCCTTTGAAGGAGGTGGTTTCTTACTAGTGTGAAATGTTTTTTTCTAAGTAGCCCTTTTCTCTTCCTCTTGCCTGTCTATATGTCTGTGAGAAGAGATAAAATGCAGAATTGCTGTTTGTCTCTGGGTATGTCTAAAATAGCACTGGTGTAATGGGAGATGTATCAGGACCTGCTGCTGGAGTGATAGACTCTATGTTTAGACCTGAGCTCTGTGCTAATATTATCAGAAACACATCAGAACAACATAAAAGAGCATCACTGAGTCCCATCAGGAATAGCTTTAAACTCTTATCCAGCAAGGCTAAGATTGTTATCCAACAGACAAAAGTCCAACTCCAGTTCTGAGAAAAGTTTGCATAAAACTGTTGATTTTTTTTTATTTTTGTGGTGAATTAAATGTATACAATATTTCAATATTTCAATATTTCAATATTTCAAGCATTTAACCTACGTGAGAAAATCAGCCCAATTCTGTGCAAAAAAACATGTGGACTTGGCAACCCTGCATCCAACACAAGCTGCAGGAATCAGATTTAACTGATCATAGGTCAAGACAAGAGTAAGGAGAGATGACTGACAAATCATGCTGGAGAATTTGCTGCTCAGCAGATAAAGTGCTCATATCTGATCTTCTAAGGTGTGCTCCCTTTATACAGAGTGTGTGTGTGATCACGAAATTGCAAGTGAAAGTGAAAAGCTGCTCATTCAAAAGAGATTTAAATACTCTGCATATGATAGCGGCTCCCTGATGAGCAAAAATGATATTTAATATTAGAATGATAGCGTGAGCAGGTGGTAATGGCCTGAAATTTAGCAAGAGCGGGATCAAGAAAATAGTCCCATGTAGGGCTTTAATTCAAAAACACACACAATGAATGGCGATTCCCAGACATTCTGGGCGATTTAGAAATCCCAACTGGATGCATTTTTTTTAGGTCCAAAAAGAGGACATGTCCGGGGAAAAGAGGATGTATGGTCACCCTACTGGTGTACAACAGGTGAATTCAATCCTTCTTCTGGAGGGCCACTGTCCTGCCGTGTAATAAAACACACCTGACCCACTGTAAACTAGGTCTTCAGGATTACTAGAATTGTCCAGGCAAGAATGGTATAGGACAAATTGGAGCTAAACTCTGCAGGTGCGGGACCTCCACAACCATGACTGAACACCCATGGTTTGCAAGTTACAGATACTGTCCACTGTTTCTGTAAAGTGCAGTAATCAGTTAAAAAGAGCTTGCACAACTGGAGAATAACAGCGACAGGAAGTCTTTAGTCTTGTTATCACAAAGCATTAGAATGAATGATGCAAACTTCAAAAATGAGACAAATCCAAATTCTCCTGTAAAGCAGCTGTGGCAAGATAATAGTGTAATTGTTCAGCTTCAGTCAGTTCAGTGCTGAAGTTTATTTTAATAACTGTGTAAAGTTAATTCATTATAAAACAAGTTCAGCTCTACTGAAGACAGTAGTGTTGTTATTCAAATTGAGTCAGTTCAATTTAATAATAGTGTCAATAAATGAATCAGTTATGAATAAACTGAATTCAGCTATAAAGCATAATACAGTAGTGTCATCTTTTTTCAGGTTCTGCTTTATCTCGTGCACAGCTGTGTCTGAACAGTATTCAAAGCATAATCAACAGTGGATGAGTGCAGATGGACAAGTTCAGCACATGCGCAATGCAACCTAGTGGACTTGTTTGAATTTATACAGTTCTTAGTAATGTGTTTATGCATGGGTCACTGTGTCAAAGTATGAAGGCATTAGTAAGTGGCAACAGATGAGGGGTCAAAAGAGGTTAAGGATCACACAGGTGGTGGTCAATGCAGTGAAGGTGTTTTTCAGGGTAAGCCCATTTGGAATAGAACTATTATTTTCAAACCTCATTCTGACCCTCTGTCTAAAAATGTCAAATCAGTTTTTCAGGGGCAGGTCCTTTAAAGGTATATTTATGGGCCCTTTAAAGGCCCTCATGTTGTTCCAAACCTGTAAGACCATTGTTCATTTTCAGAACACAAATTAAGATATTTTTGATGAAATCCGAGAGCTTTCTGTCCCTGCATAGACAGCAATGCAACTACCATGTTCAGTGGTTCAACCGTAAATTTATGAAGCTACAAGGATATTTTTTGAGTGCAAAGAAAGCAAAAATAATGACTTCATTCAACAATTTCTTTTCTTTTCTTGTCAGTCTCTGACGGATGTTCACAAGAGTACCATGACGTGTGTGTGTGGTGCTACATTCTGATGTAGAACCCGGATCCTTAGTGCCTTGTTTAAAAGCAGAAAGATGCTATACGTAAAACAGTTTTCATGTACATATTTGAAGATTTCAACAGGAAGAATGGCATGCAATTTGTTGCCCAGCCTTACTAATTTTAACCAGAATGTACAAATGATGAACTAAGAGAGATGGACGTCACGGTACTCTTGTGAAAGCATGACGACTGACACATAAGAGAAGAAATTGTTGAATAAAGTTGTTATTTTCTTTATTATTATTATTATTTATTTATTTTTAATTTTTTGCACAAAAAATGTATTCTTGTTGCTTAATAAAAGTATGGTTAAACCGCTGATGTCACGTGGACTATTTTAACGATGTCCTTACTACCCTTCTGGGTCTTGAACGTGGTAGTTGCATTGCTGTCTATGCAGGGCCAATAAACTCTCAGATTTTATCAAAACTGTCTTCATTTGTATTCCGAAGATGAGGGCGAAACATGAGGGTGACTAATTAAAGGAGAAGTCCACTTCCAGAACAAAAATGTACAGATAATTTACTCACCCCCTTTTCATCTAAGATGTTCTAGTCTTTCTTTCTTCCGTTGATAAGGAATATTGTTTCTTGAGGAAAACATTCCTGAATTTTTGTCCATATAGTAGACTTTATTGGTGCTCCCAAGTTTGAACTTCCAAAATGCAGTTTAAATGTAGCTTCAAATGGCTCTAAACGATCCCAGCTGAGGAAGAAGGGTCTTATCTGTTTCTGCGATGCGCGTGGGTAGTCTGTGTAATCTGGGTCAATACAGTTGAAAAACTCCCGTCTCGTTTTCTTCTTCAACGTCAAAACCGTCTTACATTGCTGTTTTACCTTTTTTGTAAAGGGTGTTTGATCTTCTCTGCATGTTCACATTGTAAACACTGGGTCGGCACTTCTGCAGCGATGTAAAACGATTTTGAAGTTGGGAAAGAAAACGAGATGGGACTGTGTTGACCATATTGACCATATTGAACCGGAAAAAAAACAGTTCACGCAGACTTAGACAAGACGAGCGTTTGAGGTTAAAAAGTATATAAATTGTCAATTTGTTAGAAAAATTGACTGATCGTTTTGCTAGATAAGACCCTTTTTCCTTGGCTGGGATCGTTTAGAGCCATTTAAATCTGCATTTAAACTGCATTTTAGAAATTCAAGCTTGGGGGCACCATTGAAGTCCAGTATATAGAGAAAAATTTGGGAATGTTTTCCTCAAGAAACATAATTTCTTATCAACTGAAGAAAGAAAGACATGAACATTTTGCATGACAAGGGGGTGAGTAAATTATCTGTACATTTTTGTTCTGGAAGTGGACTTTTCCTTTAATGACAGAATTTTCATTTTTGGGTGAACTATCCCTTTAAGTCTCTTAAGTCTATCCCTTTAAGCAATTGGCCACTGTTTTGATTGGCTAATGTCAATGCATACACAATGGTATCAATGCCCATATTTCATATAAAACTGTCATTTACAGACAAAGCATTATGAAATCATTTACTTACAGTTTGCGATGCAGCTACAGCCAGATCCATTATAGCTTCATCTTTCAACAAATGTGGTCCAAAAACTGCTCTAAACAAACCGACATGATCCAGAATGGCATTTAAAATAAACCATCCATTTGTTCCTGATGCTGAAAATGTTCTGAAATGCTCATTCTTCCATTTGTCCTGTTAAGACTTTGGACTGTGTCAGAAAGTGAATGTGCTTCTGTATACTGTGCACACTATAGACATGACAGCGACAGTTATTATAATAGGTTCTATATGCTTTCGATACGATGTGATATCGTGTAGGTAAGCGTCAACCATTAAGCGACTGATTGCTGGTGAGTGGTGCCTATGGTGAAATGATGACTATTTGCTGATGTGTTGCTCTGGAGGCAGTGTTTATGCAAATGTTTGTGCCCTTGTGACATCACATGCCACCTCAGAGCCAAACGAGCCATTTTTGGAGCTTGATTGAATAAGCCCTTTGTTTATAATGAAGCTATGAAACTTGCAGGATGTTTTAATAGTACAAAAACCTCTCGTATGCCAAAAGATCTAGGCAAATTTGATTTCTCATGTCATGACACCTTTACATCCGTGCTCCTGGAAATATTTCTTAAATTCAGTATGCTTGATGTTCAGCAAGCTCATGTTCACCCAGATGAGGTACTCCACATTCTCAGGCTTGGAAATGAAGGGCTCAATGACAGATGAGTTCTTGGGTAAGTATTCATTAATATCTGCAAACTGGGGCTTTAATTCCTCTCTAAGTTAATTCAAGTAACAAGAAAACTCTGTGTGCAGAGACACACACAGTGCCACTAGTGTGTTTCAGTAGCAGTGGAAATTACTGTAACTGCACTTGTGTCATTTTCCAGGCTTGTACACTTGAAAGCAAATTCATTGAGTCCATCTTTGCACTGCATGATGTTTGACTCTTTCAGCTACTTACTGGTCTCATTATATTCAGGTTTAATCCAGGATGCCTCACTTTGATAGTGCATGATTATAGTGTTGCAGAAATTGCAGAATTTTTTTTCATTTAAGAAACACACAAGTGCTTTACCATGTAACATGTAGCACATTTGTGTGTACAACTATGTGAAAATATAAAGCCACATTACAATTGTACAGCCTTTGTATTGCCATTTTGTGTTTGTATTTGTGGTTGAAATATACAATTGGATGCCACTTGCAGAAGGATTTCATTGTGACATTTTACTTTGGAACTACTTCTGTGCAAATGGTTTGAGAAATCCCCTTGTTTATTGGTGATGTCCAAATTAAAACAGATCTGTCATCCGTTGTGCAGATCCAAGAAGTTTTTCCTTTTGGGAGCTGTCAGCAGTCCAGTTTGTTACAATAAGGTTATAAACATGAACTATGCATTGTGTATACAGTGTAGTTTTTTGCTTCCATTGTTGTGGGCGTGTTAAGTTGTTGAATATTTAATATGTGTTGATATGTAAATGCGGGTGGTCATATGTTATATTTTTTTTTGCAGTGTCATTTTAATAAATTGTCTGGATGTTTAAAATGAGACGTTCTGTCACCCGCCCATTCTTTCCTGATCTAGGAGCTTGTCTGGTTCCTCTTGGCCTCTGAACACAGATCCTGCCCTGCCTGCCCAGGCTCTGAGATCTTTTGTCCCAGCTCCAGTGCAATTGTGTGAAACCCCCACTGAACATGCCAGTGGCAGCACGCCCGGAAAATCTCTGTATTCTATGTCCTATTCTTGCTGAATGAAAGATGTACCCTGTGAAAAACACAGTTTCTTTCATTGCCCAGCAAATGGAGAAGACAGTTGTCTCATTTAAGTAACAACTTTGTCTCTAATTTTTTTCTGCTAAGAGAGAAATAAAAATAGACACAGTCAATTGTTTACATCCAGTGAGAGTATAGAGCTGTAAAATTTAGCATAGCTTGTATCATTTGCTCAAAGAATTTCTCTTTTGAAACTTTAGAGGAGACATGAGATTACTCAGGTCTTTTTTTTTAGTGTAAACATCTGCAAAGGAGGAGATTTAGACACAAGTCTTCATCTGCTGTCTATTTCTTTCTAGGAGAAGCAGTTGAGTTACTACAGATATTTGAGATTTTTTTTCCTTGTGTGATGGTGAGGGTAAGGTCTCACAGGGAAATACCAATGATGGAAGTTATTGTTTATTTTTACTCTTCCTCTCTCTCTGAAATGAGAGGGTTTTTCCATCTTTTCCGCTCCTCTGGTTCTGTTTGTGTGATGGCTGATTCCAGCCTTTCTCACCTTCACTGAATCAGTCACGCAGTTCTGTTCGCTCTAAGGATTTATTCTCTTTTTAAAGTAGTAGCATTTTGCTCTGGCAACTACAACAGTGCAGTAAGAATGTTAAACAATAACCTTGTTTTGCAACACAAACACTGATATTTAAAAAGGAATCACAGAGGCCTTCTGAGGTTGTTGCAGATTTTCGGAATTTCCATGAATGCAGGAGACATGAAATGCAAACTCGTGTGAATTTTGTTGCATTCCAAAGTTCAGCTTTAAACTCTGCCCTGCGAATTTGTATCAGGAGAAGATGTGTGATCAACAGAAGCCTGGCACGTCACTGTCTGACCTTTTAGCTAAATTAAAAGAATGAAAACTTTAAATCTGTACTGCAGTAAAGAGGAGTAGATTGCATATTTTTTATTTCATATTTTGAATATCTGTAGAAATTGTCTAGTGATCATGGAATACTCATGAACTCCTTAATTAGGTGGTTCAGGTGTGTGTGACTGGGTTTTAGATCCATTCAGTGTAGTGCTGTCAAAAGATCACGATTAAATCACATCCAAATAAAAGTTTGTGTAAATAAAAATAAAAATATGAGTGTGTACTGTGTGTTTATTATGTATATATAAAAATACACACATATGCATGTATATATTTAAGAAAAATATGTTATGTTTATATATTAAATATATTTATATATAATATAAATTATATGAATATAATATACACATGTAAATACATGTAAATATTTTCAAAATATATACTGTATGTGTGTGTCTTTATAAACATAATAAATATACACAGTACAAACACATATTTTATATAAACAAAAACTTAAATTTTGGATGCAGTTAATCACGATTAATCGTTGTTCAGCCATGTCAGAAGATGCCACACATTTCAAGTCTAAATTTTACTTGAATGACAAAACACAAAATAAATATTAATTTTTCCATTCAAATTTTCCATTATGTATTTGTGCAAATCTGTAAAGAATTTGCAAAATAATGTAAATCTTGGCATCAGCAGTCTGGTAATCATGCATTCAAGCCTGTTTACACTTCCTAGCCCCATCTAGTTCTTTGTGTATTCATCAAGTTTAACTTAGCTTGAAATCATAAATTGTTAATGCAGTGCCAAAATGTACAATGAAAAAGAAGTTAATATGATTAATATGCAGAGACAATTATAAGTAAGTCATTTGTAAGTTGATTTCCTAAAAGAATGTAAACACTGTGACACATTGATCTGTTTGATCATCATGATCAGGCAGACACATGCTCATCATAAATTTGCCAGTTCACTTTCTTTATAGAGAAGCCATGATCCATGTGTACAACAGGGTTACCCCGTATTTAAAGAGAGTTCATTGGAGTTCATTCTAGGACTCAATGGCTTGCTGGCTGTTGAATTATTTTCCCCTTGATCTCTGAATGATGATTTTGCTCCTCAGTGTACTAAATGTGACAATGGTCACATATATATTTTTTACGCAGTAGAGTATACTGTATCAGAGAGAGACTGAGGACTTCGATGGTGGCACTGTTTTATGAGCTTTATATATTTGTATATATCTATTTAACATTGTGTACATTAGATTGACACTTTGCATATGGCACTTGCATATTGTTTTATATTCTGTCCGGTTCACTGCTTCTATACATATGTTACAAAGTGAGTGCATGAGTGCAATGCAGGGTCATTATTTTATGTGATTGAAAATACAGTAGATTACTGACATTAATCTACTCTCCTGTCTGGTTTGTTTGTCAGACAAAATGGCAGATTCTGCGTTATGATTGGTCAGATTGCCTGTCAGTCAGACCCCCCGGCGAAGGGTCAAATGCAATATCTGCAAGTCAAATAGTTGTCCTAAACACTTTTTTTTTTCCAAGTGACTTTGAACCAACCCAATGTCTTACAACCCTTTATACTATAGATCTATAATTCTTATAGATTATGGGCTCTTTAGTTTGTCTGAGTAGACAACATTTTTATTAATAAAGTGTTGTTTACAACCACTGGCCACAACTACAACCACTTGATTTTAAATAGGTTTCTGAGGGAGAGGGAAAGCCTAATATAAAAGATTGTTTTTCTCATTGGCTCTCATTCACTAACTGTCTATATGCACAAATTTGTGTGTAAAAACTGCACACCAGGATTTATTCTAAATTCACAAGTTGCGTTATAAGTGTATTCAGATTTGTATCTTTTTTATGTTAGATTCATCTTTGGAACTTTAAATGTACATTAAATATTTAATCATATACAGTGAGACAGTTGAGTTTTAGCAAAAGCTGTAAGGTTCTTTATCATAAAAACACAGATACGCATACATTTGGCTAATGAAATTACTGGATTTGAGGCTGGCACATTTGCCATTGCTCAAGGATCTTGCTTTTGCGTTCTCTCAGGTGAAAGCGCATCTTTACAGAGTATCATATGTTTGCTGACAGTGCAACAGGCTGTAAAAGAAACTTTGTGTGGAAAGCCCTATATGGAGAACCTCGAGCATGTGGTTGCTTTTTTAAAAATACTTCAAATTCATTAATTCAAATTAATGTTTTTTTTTTTTTTGTGAGTAGTTGATCTGAGTGTATAAATATGAATAACCCACGCAATGAGACTTATTGTTTTGATGGTAAATTGTGTAAGTTAAGGAATGTGTAATCTTTCTGGTCATCGTTTTTAGTACATTACACCACATCATGCATTTTAGATTAAATGTGCGTATCAAACATGTAAAAATACTATTAATAACTGAATCATGAATGTTTTTTCGTCATGTGCGTGCATATGCATGGTTGTCTAGATCTGTATATGTCCGGGCAAAACTAGCTGTATGTGTTTGCTTAAAGAATGAAACATGACTGTTACTAATCAGTGTCTTTCCGGCATCACAGAATTACGCATGATACCATGTGAAATCGCAGGACCTGTTTTCGTTTGACTGCATCTGTATTGAATTCCTCTTCCTATCATTCCAATTGAGATTCCTTTTCCATGTTGTGGGACTATTCCATTATTTTCCTTTGTGACAATAAAAATGTTTGTTCCATCAAAGTACTAGGAACCTTACATGTGCTTCCAAAAGCAAAGGTGTAAAATCGTGCAGACTTCTTGTCAGTTAATTCAACTGATCTTACTCTCTAGAGAAACAAGCGCGTCTTTGAACTTCAGTTCATGTGGTAGCTCTGTATATTTCTATGTGAGTAGAATAAGAGTAACTTATCTGGTAAAGTGAATTTATGTATTGTAGAGTTAAAGTAAATGTCTTAACAAATGTCAGTAGACCAGGAAGATTTTAAGATGAGCGTTTTATTCATAAATCCGTGAGAGCACTATGGAAATACATTAGGAAGACAGAAGACAACAACTGCAGCGCTAAAAAGAGACAGGGCTACATAAGGTAAATAGCTTTTCGATGTACTGCTATGACTTTTTTTTAGTTTTAATATAATTTCAGTTCTGCAAATACATAGAAAGTGTAATATTATAATCTGAAAGGTTAATTTTAAAATCAAATCTGCCATGCATTGCATTCTGTACACTACAGGTAATGCTCAGCTCAGGGATTACAGTGTGTATATGAGTGAATCAGTGTGCTATTAAGAGCTTTGGGGGGACGAAGAGTCACGAATAAGGGATCAAATAGTCTTAGGATCTCTGGAATTCTTTCCAATTGATTGGATGATGTATTCACATTGTATCTGACACGTTGTCAGAGTTGTAAGAGCACACATTTACTTTCTGTGAGCAACACACACATACACACGCATGTTGGTATATGTGGTTTAGGTGGACTGCATGTTGATTTTTAAAGTTTATTTTCTATGCTCCTACCCTAACACTACCCCTAAATCTATCCATCACAGAAAGCTTTCTGCATTTTTAGATTTTCCCAAAAAAAAAAAAAACACACTTAAGTGTTTTACACATCACATTTGTGTCCTCACAAGCCATTTAAACCTATATACACACACATACAAGTACTACATACAAGTACTACAAACCTACATTTGTTTGCAGTTCATGAGCTTATAGGCATAAGCAATTAGCAAGTCGGTGCAAAAATGGCTAATATTGGCCTCAGCTTGCAAATATCATTACAACACCCTAGCAGCATGCACCCAAATGGTATGTTAGTAATTGGATTGATGGCTATCTGTTGAATACTTGCTGTTACATTATTAATAGGCTTTTTTGCACTACTTGGTGTAAAACATTGACACATTTTTAACTATATGGGAGAAACATCAGAAAAACTAAGATTTGTATGAAAAACTAACATCTGAATCATGTTTTCATATTGTTTTTGTTGTCACAAAAACAAAACCCTTTGCAGAATCTGTGAAAATGTGAATAATTTTAACAAAATAAGAGAGATACAAAATGCATGTAAGATGTTTTACACAAAAGATGTTTACATCTAATCCACAAGACAAAAAATAATCGAGGGACTCTAACACAACTATTAAAAAAGGTTTGAACATTCACTAATGCTCCAGAAGGAAACACAATGCATTAAGAGCCGGGGGGTGAAAACTAGATGAAGATGTCCGTTGAAATATCATTTTTTTCCATTTGTTTCCTTCAGAAGCTAAAGAAGATACTTGCATGTTTCCCGGAAGACAAATTAAGTACATAAATGAATGCTCTTAATGCATCATGTTTCCTTCTGGAGCATCAGTGAATGTTTGAACCTTTTTTAATAGTTGTGTTTGAGTCCCTCAGTTGTCCTCAGTGTGAAAAGATGGATCACAGAATCATACAGTTACTGCTGGAAAGGGTTCAAATATGCAAAAGATGCTGGAAAAGCAATGAATCTGCAGGACATGGAGGATTTTTCTGAAGAACAGTGCTCAGTTTACTGTTCAGAACAAACAAGGGACTCATAAACAACCATCACAAAAAAAAAAAAAAAAAAAACACCGTCATAGATCATCCAGCTAACCACACACTGTATTAAGAACCAAGGGTTCCCAAACTTTTAAAGGAGGTTATTTTAATAATTTCAGCTATTTTTTGTCTTGTGGTCTATATGTAAACATCTTTTATGTAAAATATCTTACAGTACTAAATAAATACAGTACTAAATAAATAAATAAATACAGTACCAAATAAATAAATAAATAAGTACTAAATAAAAAATAATAATATAATCTCTCTTATGTTGTTAAAATTATTCACATTTTCACAAGTTTTGCAAGGGGTTCCCAAACTTTCGCATGTCACTGTATATGATGTCAGAAATTGTCAATAGTGCTGAACTGATGCCATTATTTTTAAAATGGGATGTCACAGCATAAAATAATTGAGGGGGAGGAATTCTGCCTTTCACACAGCAGCAGAATACAGTTGTCAGAATTTTTGACTTAGTACTGTGTTCACACCTATTTCAGCTTTTTATGGCGGCGTGAACAGCATTAAAGTTTTACATCCCTTAAATTTTCAAGACTTACAACCATATTTTTAGTAAACCCCCGCATGCTACACAACTAGTTGTCTGTCATGCCATATAGTGCGAGAAAGCCATTCTATGTTCTAAGTATCTAGTGATCTCTGATCTAGTATCATGTTGCAGGTTTTCATGTGTGGTTTCAGTGACGTATTCGGTGTAATATGAGGAGATTTGACCTGTGTGTCATCTGAAGGTTTTTTATCCAGTCACTGAAGCACTTCTGTTAGTTTTGTGGTCTGAACTACTACGACTCAAACATAGGCCTCTCCAATCAGGTACAAATCCTCTGTCAGTTAAATAAGATTTGATGGATGAACTCATGCCTCGATTGGATTTGTGTCATGTCAGCTGTCAAGACCTTCCAGCATTCCATTGACTTTCCAGTGACCATCTTTGATATTTACTTTAGTCAGTGTCACTATAGCTACAGGTGATATACATGTCTAGTGTGAGAACAAGAAAGGGGATAGACAGTGAATACTCAAATACTATAATGTGAGACTTATAAAATACAGTTGTCAATCCCAAATACTAACTGTGTAAATGTAGCCAGTCACTGCACCTTTCTATGATCTGCTTCCCTGTCTTCATTTCACTGTGAGTGGGTTCATTTGCTATGTTGTGAGACATAGTGTTAAGCTATGTTATGCTGTGGAACTGTAATTGGTTCAAAGGAACACACTGACCATAAATGAATGTATGTGAAGGGATGTGTGTTTGCATGGATAAAGGTTCAGTGAAATGAGGTTTGTGTATTAAAGCGAGTTCTGCGTGGGAGTGTGTGTAGTACCATGGTACTTTTTTTTACTTTTTATTTTTTTTTTTTTCCATTTTTATTTATTGTTATTTTTATGTAACATATTATCTGTATCCATCCTTGAGGTTTGGAACAATAATATTATAAGTTATTAATAAAAAGTATGTGCACAAATGCAAAAACAATGCATGATACAAAAAAAAAACCTTTCAAGGAGTATCAAAACATTACATTCCAACACTCTCTCTCTCTCTTTCTCTCTGTGTCTCTCTCTCTTCTCTCTGGGAGGGATTAGAGTGGCCACATGTTGGCCGGCAGAGGCTCGCTGTGGCTCCAGGCAGGCGCGCGGGCGCTGTTGCTCATGGTAACCCGATCGCTGGCGGCCGTGAAGCTGTTTGATTTATTCCCCAGCTCCAGCAGATGGCTGCAACAGAAGTTTGTTTAAGTTCACTTCATAGCCGGGCCGACTGCCAGGACAGAGCCTCGCACACACAAGAGGAGGAAGAGGGGGCTGGAAGCTGAACACATGCCAGAAGAATGTTCAGTGACTCCGGGTGTCTAACCACACCACTTACCCCCTTCCAACCTCACACACACACACACAAAGCCACACACACATTTTTTCACAAATGCTGAAACACATGTATATCTCCCTCAAAACTGACACACACAAATTCCCACCCGTTTTCCATTGATTTCCTTCTTTAGTCTCACTGCGTTGTCACAAGCACGTTTTACACAGTCACATCCACTGTGATACACACACCTCATCTACTTTGATTAGATGAATGCTCAGTTTGTGAAGATGCTAAAGGTGTCTGCACAAATGGGAAACTTCTGAATGGAACCATATGGTTGTTTCTTTCTTCTTACCCAACCAGAAACGTCTGCAGCTCATTCAAAGCTATTACACATAGAGAGAAAGATCTGGCTTACTCTGATCTTGCATTTACTTTCAAAATTAAAATTTTATCTACTTTTTTCCTTTCTTACGTAAGTATGTAGTATATAAACAAAGTAAATCTGTAGAATATGCGAGTGGTGTTTTCCTGAGCAAAATTTGCCATTCTGTTGCTAGGGTGTTGTAAGAGGTAGATGTAGTTATGTGCTTGCTTACAATGCTGTGTAGTTGCTTATGGGTCGAAGCCAAAGATCCCACCCTTTGTGATATTCTGGTCTCTGGATTATTGTAAATCTGTTTTTTTTAATCTGTTTTATTCCCAAACTAAGTTTGACTGTTTTTTTACCGTAAAGTCCTTTAAAGTTTTTTGTAAGTATTGAAAAATGAGGCACTAATAATACCATAGCTTACATGACCCAATCAAATCTTGTTGTTAAATAATGAAGTCAAGCCTACTTTATTTCCCAACTAATATTTTGTTTCATCCAGAAATACAGTTGAAAGTTGAATGACATTTGGTTTATATGTCATCTTAATTAGACAGTTCTTCTTCTTTCTGCAGGGGAAACCTATGAGTGTGATGAAGGCTGAGTGATTGACACATGTTTCTGTGATAGCATTGCATATTTACACCAGTGCATGTTGGGTCTGAGGAAGTAAGGTTGGGTCTGATAATAGGAAACAGATTGTGGCAGGGGGTGATTGTGTTCTGAAGAGAAGTGTGAATAATATGAGCCGAGCATGACCAGATGTACTCAAGAACACAATCTACAGTATGTGTGGAGTTCATTATTTTTTGTGTCTGTCTGTGACTTACAATGAATTGATCGTCGTCAAGGTCGCTGAGTAAGAGTTCAAATTTGGAAAGATGATACAGGACTGGTAACTCAGACATTACATATTAGCAATCACCTCCTTTCTGTGCTTTTTTGTATCTTTTTCTACTTTGTGAAAATTAGAAATAAGGTTGGACAAAAGTCATAGTTATTTGTTATTTAACAAATATATATATCACACTAAGTTTGGAAATAGTAGTTAAATTTCAAAATTCTCTATAACGATTTGGATACCATGGTGAATGAGTGGTTTAAGAACGTCTTGATGTTTGCGTGAGAAGTGATGGTCCTCTTTGGTGCTTCTTGCGTGAGCTTCACAACTAACTTGCGTCAGACTTTACAGCATGTTTGCGTTTACTTTAAGCGCAGACTTGACCCTCTTGGGAATGTGACAAATGGCTAGAAGCAACGGTTTACAGCTTTAAAAGGTTTTAAACAGTATTTTTTTTAAAATACAAATCTATTGTTTGGTCTCTGAAGACAGTAATTCATCCACTGGGGTCAAGTTACTTACCGTCACAATGGCTGTGTGTGCCTTTTGAAAGTGTCAACATTTGGGTTCACGTTCACTGGTGTTCATCTAAAGATACAGTCATGTACATCTGGCATGGCATAAAAGTGAGGTATATTAGGTAGGTATAGTCTGCTGTGTTTTTAAAAGGATAATTCACCCAAAAATGAAAATTCTGTCATTAATTACTTACCTTCACGTCGTTCCAAACCTGTAAGACCCTCATTCATCTTCAGAACACAAATTAAGATGTTTTTGATGACATCCGAGAGCTTTCTGACCCTGCATAGACAGCAATGAAACTACCCAGAAAGAAGGCCCAGAAAGGTAGTAAGGATATTGTTAAATAATCTGTGTGACATCAGTGGTTCAACTGTAATTTTATGAAGCTATGAGAATCCTTTTGTGCGCGAAGAAAACTAAAATAATGACTTTAACAATTTCTTCTCTTCCGTGTCAGTCTTCAGCACGTTTCCGAGAGTACCACGATGCATGTGTGGGGTGCTACTGATGCAGCCGTCAGCGTTCTGACGTAGAACCTAGATGTACTGCAACTTGTTTACAGAGAGAGGAATGCACACGCATAACACTCGGCAAAGACTGATGTGGAAGAGAAGAAATTGTTGAATAAATTTGTCATTTTTGTTTTCTTTGTGAACAAAAAGTATTCTCATAGCTCATAAGTATGGTTCATTTTAGACAACCAGCCATGTTTACAGAAATATTCACAAAACAGGCATTTTGATGAATTTCTGTGTAATTTGACTCTTTACAACTTGGTCTTATGGCAAAAACATACCTGGGGGCACTTTTTTGTGAGGTGCGAAATACTTACCAATGAGTACATATCACTGCAGTTTCCAAAAGAAAAGAACACTAGAGGCACAAAGTATGATTTACAGAGTTTCAATTAATAAAGCGTAATTTTTGCACAATTACTTGAAGAATATTGTTATGACTTCAAAACTAGTTTAATATGCTGGAAGATTTGAAAACTGATGCTTTTGAATGTTAGCATCACATATCCAGCTTCATATCTATGGGTTTTCATAGATGGTATGTTCGGTAGCCCAGGCCGGAAATGTACTTGAGAGGTGAAGAGCAAATCTTGTGTAACTACGGTTTGACAAAAGTTCAAATCTGCACAAAAGGAATATTTAAATGGCGCGCTTGTGTCAACAAATGTGTTTTTATATTAGTTTTGTTTTTTTTAACACTATCGGGTAGGTTTAGGGTTGGGTTTGGTGTAGGGGATATTTCCAACACGACAGAGCATTAACCAGTCCCCGAATATTTGAGCTTTGAACCCCCGCAATACGTACCTGAAGCAACGTAATAAAAACACAGCAATACGTACCTATATCAACATAATAAAAACGTGCCAGGGTTGATGTATTGAACCCTTGTTTTAGCGCCACTCAGTGGACATTTCTCTTTGAAACTGCAGCGAAACGTGTAGTGAAAACGGTGTTGCAGAAAAGTGCCCAGAGGTATGTATTTTTATGAGACTGGGTTGACTCTTTAGGTGCATACCCGAGTTAAAAGAGAAGTTCACTTCCAGAACAAAAAATTTACAGATAACTTACTCCCCTGTCATCCAAGATGTTCATGTCTTTCTTTCTTCAGTCATAAAGAAACTATGTTTTTTGAGCAGAACATTTCAGGATTTCTCTCCATATAGTGGACTTCTATGGTGCCAGCGAGTTTGAACTTCAAAAATGCAGTTTAATTGCAGCTTCAAATGGCTCTAAATGATCCCAGCCTAGGAGGAAGGGTCTTACCTAGCGAAATGATCTGATATTTTCTTTCTAAAAAATTACAATTGATATAGTTTTTAACCTCAAATGCTCGTCTTGTCTTTGTGTACTCTGTGTATTTCGGTTCAAGACAGTTTGGGTAGGTCGAAAAACGTCTAACGATACGTCTATGTCCGTGCGAATCATTCGTGATCCAGCTTCACTTACAGCAGAAGTGTATATAAGTGTTTTTTTATGAATCTTTGCGATCGATCGCCTTTCCTTATAACGTGGTAGTTAGGAAGTTTAGCGGCTAAATGCAGCTAAATGCGGCTAAAATAAACAAGCTCCTCATTCCACAGAGAGAAGAGAGGGGCGGGGCGAGCAGAGCTCATTTGCATTTAAAGGAACAACCTCTTAGAATGAGATGATTTTTGCAGAGCTCATTTTGACAAGGTAAAAATGGTGTTGTTTTACAAAACCATTGAGAACTTTTAATCAAAGTATATTAGAGACTTTTCATTAAGACCCTAAAGAATCATATCAACTTGTGGAAAATGGGCATCCGATGACCCCTTTAAAGCTACATTTAAACTGCATGTTGGAAGTTCAAACTCATGTGCACCATAGAAGTCCACTATTTGGAGAGAAATCCTGAAAGGTTTTCCTCAAAAAACATGAATTCTTTACAACTGAAGAAAGAAAGACATGAACATCTTGGATGACAAGGGGGTGAGTAAATTATCTGTAAATTTTTGTTCTTGAAGTGAACTTCTCCTTTAAGACCGAGTTAAGTATATTATTGCATGTCTGATTTCCCCTCAAAGTACACATACAGAGAACTGTATATCGGAAAACGTGCAAGTACCGAATGGAGTCTTTACAGTCTTTAATGCACTTTCAATAACTCTTTTTAAATTTAGATGATTATTACTGTAGATTTAGTTTACTCTATATGTGGCGAAAAAAGAGAGCCTGTTTTCATTTACAAATGAAACAATAGACATGAACTAACTTTAAAATGATGAATTCCTCAACAAAACATGGCTACATGTTTATAATTATGCTTACTAATATGGACTGTTAATTTAAATATTATATGTTAAATTTTAAATATGTTAAATTCCAGTAAAATGAACTTACCGTAAAATTTCCGTAAGTGCATCTACAGAAATAGTTCAAAACCTTACTGGCATGACTGTCTGGGCATTTGCAGTATTTACAAAAGATGGTATCGTAAGCTGGCCTATTAGGACATTAATATAGAACATTAATTGGGTAAAGAGATGCGTGAAATGAAGCAGGAAAAAAATAAATATATACACATATTAAACAAAAATAAGATACATGTCAGTGAATTAATGTAAAAATCTTTGGGATGAAATTAATAAATATTCTGTTAACTTATAGCCTATTATAGCAAATTATTTGAACTTAATTTGAATCATTAAAGTAACCTATCTATGACCTACATTTAAAATGATCTCTTTTTAATTTCAACCAACGCATATGCCAACAGTATCAACAGTAGACTGCATTTTATTAACTGTAATCCCAACCAGTATGAATATTAGGCTTATATAAAACATTTGAAAAAGCTTGTCGATTTTCACTTACACTAGTATGCTGTCCACCCCTAATCAGAAGTGATGTGTTTGTAGCTCTTACAAAGAGAAAGCAGTAGTCTGATTTACGAGTGTCTCAGAGAGCTGTCGAGGTTAGCGCTGGGGGCACATAGACTAGTTTCCTCCCAGGGGAAATAGCCCCTCAGCCCTTAGTGAGTCCACATCAGGTCATGTGTAGGAGTCAATTTCCCAACCAAAAAAAAAAAAACAGAAGCCTGGACATGCATCATAGCTAGAGCTCATTCACCAGGTCAGGTTCGTGTTCCATACTAAACACTCCGGTACCAAATCATGTATCTTGTTTAAAGGGGTTTAGGCATTAAGTGAACAGTGCATGCAGTTTGTTTTTCCGGGGCAGCAACGGAGTTTCGCAGGTGTGTATAATTGTTCATTTCAGTGACAATTTTTTTTTTGAGATGATGACGTATTACAAACAATAAAACAAACAATAAAACCACACATTATTTTGAACAGAAAGAGGCAAGTGTTTTTTTCCATTTATGTTTTTGAGCCATCATGTTCTTCCATTGTTAAATATGCTGTAAAAATAAACAAAGTTGACACATCATAAATGTGACATGGAGTTGTAAAATCTGAATTTCGATTGGAACTAAAAGCCATGGAGTGTGCTAAAGCTTCATTATATTGTCAGCCACCTCACTCACCAGACTACTAATCACCGCTGCATGATTCCAATCAGCACTCTTATATAAGTACACACCTCACCTTCTTTATCTTCTGGCCTTCACCAAGAATACAGGCTCTCACCTGTGATACTCACCTGGGAGTCCCCCAGCGATGTCCTTGTGATTGTTCTGTGAACTACATTATGAATCCCCTGCGTTTATCTCTAGCGACCCCCTGTGAAACTCAAGTTATCACTTGGGGCCACCTTGTTTATTATTTAATTAATTAATTAAATAAATAATAAAAATGTATTATTATTATTATTATTTTTATTAACATTAAATTATTTATTAATTTATAAAAATATCCACTTTTGATGATCCCAGGTTTTTTTATGCATTAAACCACAAGATTGTTACTGAGTGAACAGAAAAGGAGGCGTACAGATCCAAAAGCAAGCTTTTATTGAAAGACAAAACAAAACACAGGCAACGGTCAAAACAGATACAGTACAGGCAAGACAAAGAGTAAGCCAGGGACAGGCATGGGTCAAACGACGGCGAACGTAATCCAGGGGAGCAAGACAAATGGGTAATCCAACAGATAGGCGATAAATCCAGGGCAGAGAAACAGACAGGACGAGATAAACCAGGCTGGGGTCATGACATGGATGAAACAGACTTGACTAGACTTGACTAGGAAACTAGGACAGCAACTGGCTCTGTAAAGTTGCTATCACAAACTAAGGGATAAATGCAAAACAGTTCCCTAAATGATGGCTGGGGCCTTGCGTGACGTGTAACAGTCAGTGTAGTGTGAGAGTCAATGTAATAGGAAGGCAGCCTCTGATGGCGGACAGACATAAAGGACATGGACAGGATTCGTGGCAAAGATAATATTCTTCCCTCAACATAACACCGTGTCCTAACTACACGCGACACAACAAGATTCCAGTGACAAGCAATTTGGCTGTCTACACCAGCGACGTGACAGAATCACTCAAATATCACAGCCATTCAGAAGCGAGAGCTGCACTCCCAATGAAATGGACACATTTATAATCTAATTCATAAATATTCAACCTTTTTAACATTAGTAAATGTACATACTGAGTGACTGAAACCATCTTTGTTATGGAATACAGTTGTTGGTTCGCATAGAGTTCACAGTTTTAACGTAGGCTACATGTTTGTTAATTTATTTTTAAGATCTGAGGTAACTTAAACTATCTGTTGTTGCTTTCAGGTAATGCAAAATGATGACTCACATTAGACACTTTTAAAACCGAATAAAGCACATAATCAGTACCTGAGATTATTATTGTCATAGTTTATATGTTGTTGTTCAAGCTGTGACATCACAGAAATAGAAACAGTTTCTAAAATAGAAATTCCGCGTGTCAGGGCTAGTTAGGCTAAAAACTAATAACATGGAAAAGATACCTTTTATCGCGTGTTGTGGCGCCACATGTAGTTTCGACATGGTGTAAGGCATCATGGCCATGAGAAAAATATGTTGTTCCCTCAATGTGCTATCACATGTGTTAAAACAATGTGTGTTGTTTGTTCACTGTCTGTAGTGTTCATAAAATTTGTGATGATATTGTGGAAAAACATGATGTTCTTTAAAAGATGTTGATTATATCAGAAACATTCTTTCTCACTGTTCATTATTACAAAGCAGTAGCCCTGAAATGTTTTAATGCTCATTCATTGATATTTGAATGTATACAGTAGTTAACACTCCCAGATAGTTGATTTTTTTTTTTACTTTGTACTTAGTTTGCTTTGCAATCTATTTAGACCAGGGGTGTTGTGTCTAATGCCTTTCTCATTTGGTGCTCCAGGGCTCCCTTCACACACACACCAAAGCTAGTTTTTGTGCATTCACATCTTTACTTGGTCTTGTAGAATATATGTATCTGGGTGACACACTGTGGGTGTTTTGTTTTCTTAGCATATTTTGGAAGTAGCAGGCCGTGGAACATCTCAGTCATCAAGACAAGCAAGACATAAGTGGCATTGTTGTACTTAAAATAAAGTTAGTCATAAGTTGCTTTCACACATTGAACCTTGTAAATTGCTGTAAATTGCCTTTTCTGGTAAATGTACCACGCCTGCTGTTTACACAAGCAAAGACTGTCCTTTTTTTTTTACAGTAAGGTTACAATTTACATATCAACACTAAAATACCCGTAAACATGTCAATCATTACATTTAGAAATTACCTTTAAATGGTATGCTGTTTTTTTAATCTGGCATATGAGGAGGAACACCTTTGTTTCACTTTCTGTTAATTTTCTTTTTTTTAACTTCTGAGTCATAGATGTTACTGTGAGAGTAATTGTGTTAACTCTGTCAAAACATCACTGTGTTCTGACCTTAAACATGCACTGGTAATATTCTGTCTTTGTTCACGCAAGCATCAAACAGTAATTTACTGTTAAAAATGTTTTCTGGTCTGTTATTGTTGTCTCTGGTTAAGAACAGTCAAATACATTGGTTGCTTTTTTCTTATTCATCTCTGGCATTTCCTCCACCTCCTGTGTTTCCTGTGTCTCTGGGGAGTCATTATCAGACACATGGTGTCGCTGATGTGCATCTTTGTTAATGTGAATGAAATATTTTTTGTGCCACTGTAAAGTAGTGAAGTTATTGTTCTCTGTTGACTTGACTAATGTAAAAAATATAAACAAACAAACAGATCTAGGAGCCGTAAATCACCAAAATGACACATTACAGATACATAAAAACGGACCCTGCCAGGCACTCATTTTAAACTGTAATGTGTTGTTACAGTATGTATAACTCATAACTGTAATGTTTTATTCTTTAAAAAGAATAAATAAAATAATTGAACACTGGAAGGTCAAAATTTTGCTTTTGATTCAGTCTTATACAGTAGATATGTACAATATGGTATCTTTCTGCTAACTGTGCACTCTGCTCTTCTGTACTGTTGTTGCACTACTATTGGCACCAAACAGAACAGCAAAAATTATAACTCTTTCCAATCAGGTTTCCCAAACAATTTTACCACCCTTTCCGCCCTGCCGCCTGTCTGCCATTAATCAATCAGATGTATATATATATAGTCTCACCCCAAATGCAATTGGTTGAGCCAGAAGTTAACATGTCGGAGATATCAAACAAACAAAGCAATGTTTCGAAAGCACTACAGAGCCAGAGAAAGAGAGAGTGAGGAAATGAATTGTCTTTTATTATGAATGGGTCAGCTGTCAAGACAGGATGTGTTGCGGTGTCTGTATATGACAGAAATGTTTTTGTGTGTGTGTCTCCACTCTGATAGACCTCATGGGAGAACAAATAATACCAGCCACCTATCATTCGGTAACATATTGATTTGTCCAGGCATGATTAAATGACTAAAGATGGTTTAATGGAGCATAATCTCTCAAATAGTTGAACAACACTGTGCTCTTGAAGCGTGCCAGACCTCCAGTGGTTCTTCTGTTTGTGTTATTCTCTCTGCCGCTGATTGGTCAATTGTCTCCTGAGGGTTGTTTTTATTTATTTATTTATTTCATAATCAACACTGAAGTCTGTGTGCAGACATTTAGGCCCATTGATCCAGTGAATTTATGCCATCCTCTCGGTTTTTCTTCGTTTTATTTCCCCCTTCTCAAGTTTTTTTTTTTCTTTCTGTGTGTAAAAAGGAAGTGTCTAATAAAAAGCTGCTGGTGTAAAGAGATGACTGAAGCTCTCTCTGCCTCATTCAGAGTGCAGGAAGCCGAGCCGGAGCCTGTGCCAAGCCTGAGCTGAATTCCTGCCAAGAGTCGACTTGTTTGCTCGTCTCGCTGGAGCCAGAGGCTGACCTTATTAGCTGGGAGGGCAGCCGTCTTATTAAAACACATCTGGCGCAGAGGGAGCCTAAATAGTCCTCATATTGTCTTCCTGCGGCTCCTGACCTTGCGTTACCTAGCAGGAATGCTGACGAGGGCTTCACGCATCTGTTGAGAGTTTCTTGCCCCCTCACTTGCTCTGTCTTTCCTCTCTTCTCCTCACTCTGTGCTGGCTGTCTTAACTGGCGCCTGTACGGTAGCTCTGTGGGACCTGTTTTTCTTCCTCTCCACCAACCCCCCAAGCCCCCCCCACCCGCCCACCACTCCCCCACCTCTACCCTCTCTTCCACCTCCCTCTTTTCCAGTTTGCTGTGTTGATACAATTATCCCTGTGTAGATATTTTATTAGTGCCAGTTGCCTGGTACAGCCTTGCCAGTTATTTTTAGCTGTCAATGCTGCCACTGCCTGACCATGTTTTTTGGACATGATACCAGAATTTTAGGAATGGGCGATATAACCAAGATCTTATTTCATGATATGAGAAATGTTATTATTATATTATCTTAGAAAAGATAAGAACAACAAAGCAAATTACGGTAGATGAAAGATACCACTTAAACAGAAATTTTAAGTTTCCTTTTCTTTTGTTGCTTATTAATATTAATGGATTTATATTAGGCTGCTGTCACTTTAAGACCAAATGCACAGATCCAATATACTGTGCAAACAGTTTCATCTCAGCTGTTTACATTACATTTTTTATGGATTCTTATTGGGGTTAAACATTTAAGAGATAATGTTCTCTTTAAAACTGAGCCAGACGTTGTGTTATCAAATGATAACACAAGAACAGTAAAACATTAATTTAGTTGCACTGTGGGGAATTAACCAAATTAAGATAAATTAAATTAATTAGTAGTAAAATCAAATTAATTTAATATTTCTTAAAATGTAAATATTCAGAAAGCATTGTGTAAGGATTAGGTTTATAAATAGAGGTTAGAAATCATTATTAGCACACTAAAATAAACAATAGTGAATGGAAAGTCCCCACCATGACAGAAAAACTCAGATGTGTGTATTACTGTTGTTGAATGGATCTGAGAGGTCAGTGTCTGAGAGTGTGTACTCCCTTACTCCCTGAAGATTCCTCACATTCCTTCACTTCCAGTGTGTCACAACAAAGAGCCGAACTTGAAAACACAGCTTGTGTGTGTGCATTTAGGTCAAAGTTTCTCTCTCTCTCTCTCACGTATCATGTATATATATATGCAAAAATACACAATCATATTTAAAGATTTCTCCTTTCGCCTCATGTGAAGCTGTCTGTTTGTGTGTGGCAGCTGTTCCGAGAGAAGCCCCTCAGGCAGCCACACATGGCTCTGATTAGCATGCTGTGACTCAAGCTCTCCTCACCACACACTCTCTCACTACCCACAACCCCCTGCCCTCCAGTTGAGCAGCGTCACTGTGGCGGCAACAGCGTTTTTAAGACCTCATCAGTATTTCAGCCCCTCTGCAGTACGCTGTATACTCACACACTCATTTTCCATCCTCTGTAATGCACTGTACTTTTTTTTTTTTTTTTTTTGAAAAATGTATTGTGTATAGTGATAGATTGTGTTTATGTCTCCCTTATATCTGATCTTAAATTTCAGTAATGGCCTGCCACTGTGTTGTTCAAGTGAGCAGTGCTTTGTGATACATGCAAAAACAGTAGAAATAAAGTGCACAGATTGTTTGTCTTAAGTTATGCTATGCAGTAATTCTATCATTTTAATAGCTTTATAGTTTATAGGTCTGTATTAGTGTTCTCCAAGTACACAGCTAAATACTAGTAAGTGGTGTCGACTACAGGAGCAATACGCAAGTGAAAGCCATTTGTTTTAGTCTTTGTATACAGAGCTGGAGAAGAGAAACGGGAACGAAAAGATCTTTTGTTGCAACTGGAGTTTATAAACATTTGGTGGAATTCTCATTTAAATCTATCATGTTATGAATTATATTATTCTTAGCTGGATGAACAAATATATTTTGTACGTTTTGGATCTCCTGATTAATTTATCGTTTATTCCTGTCTGTGTGTAATTAGCCTCACCACTTTATATACAAACTTAAGTTTGCGAACAAATTGTGACCCTGGACCACAAAACCAGTTGCTGGGGTATATTTGTAGCAGTAGCCAAAATACATTGTATGGGTCAAAATGATTAGGAAATTAAGTATATAAAGTATATATTAAGTATATAAAGATCATATTCCATGAAGATATTTAGTAATATTCCTACTGTAAATATATGAAACCTTAATTTTTGTTTACTAATATGCATTGCTAAGAACTTCATTTGGACAACTTTAAAGGTGATTTTCTCAATATTTTGATTTTTTTTGGCCCCCTTAGATTCCATATATTCAAATAGTTGTATCTCAGACAAATATTGTCCTATCCTAATAAACCATACATCATTGGAAAGCTTATTTATTCAGCTATTCGAAAAATTGACTGGTTTTGTGGTCCAGTGTCACAAAACAAAGTTTTAGAAAGCACATAAAGCAATCATTAAAATAATTCATCCAGTAGTTTAGTCTTTGTCTTATGAAGTGACGTAATTAGTTTTTAGGTGTGAACAGACCAAAATATAACTGGTTTTTCACTATAAATCTTACAAATCTTAGACATAAGCAGTCTCTAAACACTATGACACATGCACAGAGTGCTTGGCGGCACTAGGAAGTGTAATCAAGCTTACAATCATGTTTAGCAAGGGGTTTGGTGATGTCAAGATTTATAGTGAAAAATTAATTATCACCCAAACAGTTTCTTATTTTTTTTATAAAGCTGAATAAATAAGTTTAACTGATGTATGTTTCGTTAGGACAGTCAATATTTGGCCGAGATACTACTATTTGAAATTCTGGAATCCCAGGGATGCAAAAGAATCAAATTATTGAGAAAATTGCTTTTAAAAGTTGCCCAAATTAAGTTCTTAGCAATACATATTACTGATCAAAAATTAAGCTTTGATATATATACGGTAGGAAATTTATATAATATCTTAATGGAGCATGATCTTTACTTAATATCCTAATGGTTTTTAGCATAAAAGAAAAATCAATAATTTTGACCCATACAATGTATTTTTGGCTATTGCTACGAATATACCCGTGCTACTAAGACTGGTTTTCGTTGCCCAGGGTCACATATTACATTCAAAACACTCCTATTTTTTTCTCTTTGTATTATTTAAACCGAAGAGTAAACTATATCCAATAGGTGGCAGCAGCGCTCTATTGAGATTGACTGCTTCTTGTAAGGTCTGTAGTAGTCTCTGATGCAGTTCTGCATTACAGCTATGGAGTCAAGGTTTGGTTGGATAGCGTGATCCCATTAGCTCTTGCTGGTACATGCTATAGCTACCAAAATATAGTTACAAAAAATTATTTTTCTTGCCAGCCATTCAAACTTAGCTGTGTGTTCTGATTTTGTGTGTTCTGAACCTGTTACAGTTTTGTTAAGTTAGTTTCCTTATCATGGACTTTTAGTTTGTATTCATTAGTTCCTGTCTTCCTTTGTTTAGCTTTCCCGCCACTCTTTAGTTCCACTGGTTACTTATTTGATTAGTGATTTCAGTTGTGCTGTGTGTTGTTAATTGGCCTTAGTACTTATTTTCCCTTGGTTCCTGCATTCAGGATCGGTTGTTTGTGTTTTGTGCTCACAGTTATATGTGTGGATTATTCTCATTAAATTACCTTCGTTTTGGAACCCTTGAATCATCTTCAGCTTTGGGACTTTCATTTACGTGACAGAACCATTTCTTTAAACCAAACGGTCAAAACATTGTGGTGGAGTTGGAAATATCGTAATTATGAGTTTTGAGTATATGAATATGTGGGAAAGAGTGGGGAACTTGAAATGTAAGATGATACACAAATTGCCAAGTTATAACATTGGTTGTGTTGATTTGAAACATTGCAGAAAGCAGCTCTGCAGTGAATTATTTTGCAAGTTATTTTAATTTTGCCTGCTGTATTTCAGTTACTTTAAAAGCGCAATACATGAAACTGCTGATAGACAACACATATAAAGTTAATCACTCACCTTTGGCAGTATGTAACAGAAATATTTAATTCACAAAAAGTCCCTATCAAAACCTTTTGTCTCTCTCTCTCACTTTTATACCTTTACAAGCTGGAGCAGATAGACAGCAGGGTCCCAATGGCACTGGTGCACATATTCTCTGTTCTGTGTAGGGTTATGGGGATGGTGGAGCATATTGGGACAAAAGCAGGGCAACACCCTGGATGGATCCAGTCCATCACGCGTTCACCAGTTTAGTGTTTCAAATTCACCAACGCAGCATGTCTTTGGATTGTTAATTGTACCTGGAAAACATGCACATTCCACAAAGGGTGGACTGCAATGGAAGAACATGAAAAACCCACACAGAAAAGCCTCATTGGTTAGAATTCAAACCAGGGATCTTCTTGCTGTGAGATGATAGAGCTAACCATTGAGCCACCATGTAGCTGTAAAACAGGCGATAAAGCAAGATAATCCACCTCTCACAACCAGATCCATATACACACGGCTATTTAAAAATGAGTGTTTTCCCTCTGCTAATATTGTGTGTGTGTGTGTGTGTGTGCGTACAGCTGCTGTTATATCCAGCATTTCCATATGGCTGCTGTGACATTTCAAATCTTTGACTTACTGAACACCAGCATGTCTTTTGATGGTGATGGTGGTGTTCACTGTATTCTCCTAGCAGAAATGACAGCACAGATGTTTCTCTTTCTAAGAGACCCCCATTCACCACTAACAGGAAGCATGACAATGATGACAACCATTGTGGTGGCAAGTGATACTTATCGTTGTGACTCTTCTGATCTTCCTCTGAGCCGTTACACACTGTATCTGTATAATGACTCCTAGAAGAATTGTGTTATTACACGATAGTGATTGATGCCGTTGTAACAGAGTTCGTAATTGCGGGAAGAAGGAAGCAGGTACCAGCAGACATTTAACATACATTTTAATTACAAAATAAACAACAAAATGAAAGTAAGCAGCAGCCCCTCATGGATGACTCCCGCACAAACATAAACAAAAGCAAAACTAAAATGTCCCAGGCCTGGTCCTCCAGCCTGGTCGTCAGTCCTTCTTTTATCCTTCTGGAGCTCCTCCGTGGTACTTGAGACCGATGGGTGGCACAGGTGTTGCTCATTATCATTTGCTTCACTGGCCTCACTCCACTTCCATGGCTCTCAGCCCCGCCTGCTCTTCACAGTTGTGTTATTACATAATGTTACATAATGTTATTAACCAGAGTCACTCTGAAAACCAGTGTTTAGCTTTCAGGTATATACTCCTCAACAACAACAAAAAACTGTGTGAAATGTTCCCCAGATTTTTATGGCACATAATGACACATGACAAGGGATATGTTACTAGGGTTTGGGTTAGGGTAACATGGGAACAAAGTTGTGTTTACAGGTTTCAAGACTGGTACAAAAAGAAAAGAAATCAGTACAGTCACAGCAGCTTTTCTTGAACTTTGGAGGCCACTTGAAAGGCTTGCAAGCATAGACTGTCCCACTGGGTGGTCAAGTAAACATTGAAATGCTGTATTTTGGGTGATGTATGTTTAAATGAGATATCATTGCTCTTTCTCTTCTTGTAATTAAGTAGAGTTAAACTTGTCCAGGCATCCATGGCTGATGAAAGCTGTGTTCATTGCAACTCTATGCCAGTCATGGTTCAAGAAAAAGAGCTTCATGTTGCGTCATTGCCCAAATATGTGTCTCTGTCACGCCCTCACTCCTCTCACTCAGGAAACCTTGCTAGCTAGGGGGGGATATCGTACATGCATCATGTATCCATTAGTCTGGGAGGAGATGTGCAAAAAAGAGAGATTTTTTTTTTGGACCTCACAGAGCATAGTCAACAGTTTAATGCAGAAAATGACTCTCAACATTGTATGTATTTAGAGTATTTAGACCTGCTTGATACTCCTGTGAACTCAAACGTGTTGTGTGTCTCTGTAATTATGGACAGGATGTTTTATGGAAATAAGAAGCGACTTTCGAAAATGACTTCTTATACAAGAGCAGACAGTAGAGCTCACCAATGGTTTATATGTACAATTGAGGTCAAAAGTTTACATCCCCCTTTTTATTTTGGTAAATTATTTTACCAAAATAAGAGGGATCATACCTGAATAAGATATTTTCCATAAAAAAAGTTTACATATAGTCTACAAGAGAAAATAATAGTTGGATTTTTAAAAATGACCCCGTTCATAAGTTTACATCCCCTTGATTCTTAGTACTGTGTTCTTACCTGAATGATCGTTAGCCTGCGAGATTGCCGATACATGATATTATAGTGCTAATTTATTTAATTATTTTACATACTTAGTTTTATTTCCCAAAACCAGCTCCAGCAAGGCTAAAAGCATTATCAAAGAACATCATCACTGATTAGCCTAGCATAGTCTAGTGCAAGTTTATGCATTTTAAAAAACACTCACGTTAAAGAGAAGCTCTCTACACTGTATGATGAATATATCTATTACCACACACTGCACACGTCTGCGGCACGTTACGGCCCCGACGTGGCAACCGGAGTAGATTGTGGCTTCGGCATGTGTTTCGACCCCCTGTACTGCACACATCTGCGTTGCGTTACTGCTCTGAAGTGGCCACTCTAGTCAATGTTTGTGTTTATACCCGCCGCGCTGCGGCTTGTTGAAATGGCTCTCCACGCTGCATCGCTAAAGTTAGGCTAATCCCCCACCTCATCCCTACCCACCCCCCACCTCATCCCTACCCACCCCCCCAACAATTAGAATTTCCGTAAGCGGGATTTATTTTAATGGTATTCTAATGGACTGCATTGTGACATCATTGAATGCAGAAAACAAACACTGTAGTCCAAAGGAGCCGTTCTTTGTAGTTCTTGAAAAGAGATTTTATAAAAACAAAATATCTCGCTTTGGAGTGGACTTTGAGATTTGTAACTTTGTAGATCTTTTTTATGCCCAAAGATACAAACCACACACTGACTAAAATTCAAAAAGTGAAAAAGCATAATAGCACCCCTTTAAAATGAAGGGGATGTAAACTTGGGGTCATTTTTTATAAATTCAGTTATTATTTTCTACTATATGTAAACATCTTCTATGCGAAATATCTTATTCAGGTCAGTACCTGTAAAATTAAAATTTTACAGATTCAGAAAGGGGGATGTAAACTTTTGACCTCAACTGCAACTACAGATGTTAATATACTGTATGCTATATACTGTACTGGAAGCAGTGAGCAAAGCACAGCTGGCTGCAGACCTCATCATTTAACAGCCCTGTTCCCATTTTAGATTTCACCATAATAAAACACATTTAATTCAACTCATCAGCTCTTTAGTGTGGACTATAAGACCTAAAATTGGTTTGTCAGATAAGGGAGACATCAAAAACGTGCAGTGTTGGGAAAGGACTGGGACCAGGGTTAGGAACCACTAATGTGACACACAAATCACAATGACAGTGACAACCATCCACTGATGTAAGATCAGGGTCATGGCTGGAGCAGCTGACAGTTTCTCAGTTTATGAAACCCATCTCTGGTTATCTGGAGACACATTCGCACAGATGCTTGCTCATTTTAACGGCTTCCTGCTTCACTCTTTGTTTTTATAATATGATGACTGAATGAAGCCCTCATTAATGAGTGTAGTTGGTCTGATCTGTGTGAATCCTGTTGTCCATAGGCAGACATTCATATAATGTTAAGTTTGTTTTGTTTACCGCCATTATGCTGTGGCCATGTGCTGCCCCACAGGCACCCACATTTACACACATACATAATCATAGTTTTGGAGCCATTTTACTGTTTATAGGTACCAATATTATAAAAATTGCAATGGCAAATCACTTATATTTGTATTTGAATAAAATTGGATGAAAAGCTTTATGAAAAGCCCAGTTATTTTTATTACAAAATTTCTAAACAAAAAGGTCTCATTACTGATGCATTAACAAACATTGAGCAAGATTTTTTCATATAAAACTTAAGCTTTGATAAAATTAGTTAATAAAAATACAACTATTCATTCTTAGTTCATGTTCTAAAATAAAATGGACATATCTCTGTGAAAATATCAAGGATTTGCATCTGAAACCATTACCTGTTGTGATAGGTCAGTGCTGGGATCGTCATTCATTCATTCATGTTCAGTAGGAAAAGTTTTAAGATCATCTTTTTGAAGATTTTCACACACATACATTACACATTGGGATTGGACTTCAGTCAGTTACCAAACAAACAAGCTTTTTCTTGAAAGTTGCAGTGGTCTCAGCAGACTGGGTGGAGGTTGGCAGCTCGCTCTACCACAAGTTCTTGAAATTGATTTTGTGCTTTGTTGTAAATGAAGAATCATGCACCACTCCTTTACTGACCTTAAAGGTAAGGAATATATAAGGAAAATACACTTGGGTATTGAGTCAGGGAAGTGCATGCGCCTTCTTTGGTTGATTGAAGATCAGATGGGCTACCTTGTTCTGGATCATCTGCAGAGGCTTAATCTCAAAGTATACACAGGTTTTTCTATGCTTACTCTAGTGTATACACATAGCTGAACATATTGAAAGTATTGAAAGGTGAAAAAAAAACTTATTCTTTCTTTTAAACTAGAGTTGCTGTTTTTTAAACTCCTTACATAAGAACTTTGTTGTTGCTCCATCTCATCAATATCTTTATCGACTGTGAAACAATGGACAAGCCTAAAACATATGCACAGTTAAAGAAAAAATCTAGCTGCATGCGTACAGTATATGTGTACTATGCTGATGATGAAATTATGTCATTCTGCACAGTACATCAATGCAGTTAAAAAATGGTATATATAACAATATAAAAAATAATATTTTGAGCTTTTTTTTTAACACTGGCTAGAAGGCTTAACAGAGCACCACATAAAGCGAATGATAGGTGCAGATCATCATGCAACACCATCCAACTTTGAAAACATTTTATAGATTTTATAGAGCTATTTTTATAGCCCAAAATCATGTCTCACTGCCTGTCTCAAAACAAACACACATACGGACAGTGCTGTATGTTTAAAAATAACTCAATTATTTTGACACTGTGAATTTAAAAAAAATACATGCAAAATAAGAATTATTTTAATGCCATATGTCAAGATGTAAACATGAATCTCTATTTTTGATATTTAATTTTTCACATCTTAATTTCATTGTGAGCTTGAACTCAATTAGGATAATCAATGAACAATTACGATAACCCAGATAGTAATAGGGAGACAGCATAACTAAAGGTACACACACGGAAACTAAAAATGTCAAGTTATTTTGTTCATGTCAGTTGTGCTTACACTGTAATTTTTTGTAAATAAAATAAAGATTATTGGAGTACGTTTTAGAAGAGAATGCTTTCACATATGTCAATGTGTTACTTGTGATTTCTCTGTAAACGTGTAAAATATGCTAAAAGAAAATTCTTCTTCAAAGTTTTTTTTTGGGGGGAGGATATGCATACGATATTCAAGTTTTGTTTATGTGACATCTTGTGATAGTTTCTCAGAACAACATGTACACAACTTACAATTTAGCATTTCAGTAGAAAATAGAATAGTGTTTCAACAGTCCCAGAAAGAACTTGGTATTCTCTACATTATGAGGACCAAATGTCCCCATAAGGATAGTAATAAGAGTGATTTTTTTTATTTATTTAAATATTTTTTTTAATTTCCCATATGGGAAAAAACAGCTTATAAATTATACAGAATAATTTTTATTATTTTTGTCTTTGAAAATCTGAAAATTAAAAAAGTTTTGTGTGAGGGGTAGGTTTAAGGTTACACACACTGAAATTTCCCTTTCCATCTGTGCTGTTTTGGAATTGCACTCTTGCGCTAATTTGCCTTGTTTAGTTCATCTGGCCCTAAGTGATTACAATTGTACCTCATCTTAAATGGAAGTATGACTTCACGCAGTGTTTTATGAAATAGTACTGTCAGTGTATACAGTTGTAAAATGTTTATAAGTCTATAAGTCTAATGTTTTGCATAAAAATGTTTACACATGCAAAATAATACCTGAATTTACAACAGCTGCAATGTACAGTAGCACATTTATATACATAAACAATCACACACACACACACACACGTTGTGTTTCCATGTTTTATAGCGACATTCCATAGGCGTAATCGTTTTTATACTGTACAAACCGTATTTTCTATTGCCCTACACCTAAACCTAGCCCTCACAGGAGACTGTGCACACTTTTACTTTCTGAAAAAAAAATAATTCTGCATGATTTATAAGCCTGTTTCCTTATGGGGACCTAAAAATGGTCAAAATTTACTGGTATTACTATCCTTGTGGGGACATTTGGTCCCCATAACATGATAAATACCAGGTGCACACACACACACACAAACACGTCTGGTCAGCTATATTTGTTTTATACTGCACAAACCATATTTTCTATCGCCCTACACCAAACCCTACCCAAACCTACCCGTCACAGGAAACTTTCTGTATTTTTACTTTTGCTAAAAAACTAATTCGTTATGATTTATGAGTCCCCACCAGGATATATAAGCCAAACGCACACACGCACAGGTTTCCATGTTTTATGAGGAAGTTCCATAGATGTAATGTTTTTTTACAAGCTGTATTTTCTATTCCCTTACCCTAACCCTACACTGTAAAAAATGACTGTGAATTTAACAGTAAAAGACTGTAAAAATGCTACAGTAAAATTCTGTTAAGTTGTTAACGGTACATTCCTGTATGATATATGATGAAAAAATGTATTGGACATTAAATTTAAGTTTATGGTAGTATATAATTTTTCAAAGTGAAAAAGAATGTAAAATTTACAGTGAATATCCCAGAATTCCCTGCATTACATTTTTATAATTTGATGTTGTTGTTTTTTAAATAACGGTTTCTTCTATGTTTTTTCTTATCAGTTTTGTACATTAGAGTTGTATGTTACATCTAATGTTGTTAAATTTATGCTTATTGCATTATTTCAGTTTGTGTGTTACCATGATGGTATTTAGTGTTTGCGTGAATGACACTGTGCCCCTTCTATATATATGTTAGTATTTAAAAGCTGTTTTTTTTTTTGGTGGTTATCAGTGTATTACAAAGTTGCAAAACAGATTTCAGTACTTCAGTGTGTTGTTTAACATTACATCAGTTAAAAAAAATTACGGTATTTAAATGTAAATGTAAGTTAAAACCGTAAAACCTAAAATGTTGCTATCGTATTTTACGGTAAAATTCCGGCAACCACAGCTGCCGTTTTTTTTACCATAAATTTTACAGATTGATTTTTTTTTTTACAGTGCACGCGCTCTCTGTTCTCTGTGGTGCCTCCTCCTAGCAACAATAATTGCAGCCATTTCAAACGCAAAATAGTTAAAGACATGCTTTTGTCCGTTAAGTAATGGCGTAAATGCCAGCAATTTGATGAGCGTCTGAAAGGGAAACTGCTACAAAGGCATATTCAATAAGGTCAGGCGCAAAAACAATTGTGTCCACGCCTTTTTAGTGCAAATTCATGACTGCGCGTCTTTAGTAAAACCTGACAGTACAATTTCAACACCAAAAGATGGTTTGCGCTAGCACAAGCTGTTAGTAAAACTGACCCTTAATCATAAATCTGATACATCGATAGTTACATGTGAATGTGTCTTGAGGAGACAAACCATAGAAATAGTCAGACTAATTTTTGTACCATTGTGACTTCTTGGCTCTCTTGCATGGAGCACAGCAACACTAAACTGCCTTTCAAAACCTGAAATCTATCTTCAACAACAACGCTCTTTAACATGATATTAAAATGTCAGAATTGGGAAGTAGATTAATTCTCACAGCACGTGAAGGCAGCATTAAAGACACATGATATAAAGTGTGACCGAACATTTAACTACTCAAATATCTGATATTGGGGACTGTGTGTGTGGTCATAAATGGATCTCATCACACCTGATATCTTCTGCAGCAGCTGGTGTTCGGAATCAGCGTGTGTTGCTAGGAGACATGCTTACAGGAAGACAGGAGTACTGGATGCTTTTCAAACCTCTCACCGTGAGCTACACACAGCACACCACGGAAACATTTGAGAAAAACAAACACACACCGAGCATATGGTTAGTGTACCGATCAGTGGAGGTGCTGAAGTAATAGAGACTTTGATTGCTGGTGTTTGTTTCTGCTTTCTACGTTTTTTTCCCCTCATCACATTCTTATCATGCTCATTAGGAATTTACCTTGTCACAGATTAAATAAATGCTATTATTATGTAGCTTTTATATAACACTAGCCTTGTGCAAAAGCAGTGTGCTTAATTGTATATTGAATGTGCTTGTAGTGTACTTCAAATCTTAAAAGTATGTTTAAATTTTAGTTTTTTTTTTCAAATGTATGTACAGTTTTTCAGTGCACTTTAAAATAATGCCAAATTAAAGGTTTTACTTTAAAATACATATTATATCATTATGTTTCAATAGTCTTTTATTGTGCTTTAAGAAGCACACTTATTTTGATGTGTTGACTAACTTCAGCTTTAGGGTGTTATAGAATATTATGTTTAAGGGTGCTTTCACACCTGGCCTGTTGTTTTGGAACCTGGCGCATTTGCCCCCTTAGCTCGGTTTGTTTGGGCATATGTGAACACGGCAATCACGCTTGGATCCACGCCAAAACAATCTGTCCAAGATCGCCTGAACGAAGTGGTCTTGGCTCGGCTGAAAACGAACTCTAGAGCGGTTCGGTTGTAGTGAGAAAGCAATCCGATCCGTCGAACCAGGCTATATCACAATGTATGATGAGTAATTATGTAACGTGAAATGTAAAATGAAACTGTGAATGTCTGTGGGTGAGCACATCTTCGACATTCAAAATAAAAGCATGCCTTTTTATTTTAGAATTGCTCTTCTTCATAGTAGGTGCATTTTAAAAATGTTTTCCCGACGAATCCTGGACTAATGCATAAAATGATAAAATAATATAACGACAGCTACAAACAACCCAATAATAAGCCTGTGAAGCTGTTGTCGTTCCATCTTGATGGATGACAGCTATGAGTGGAATCCAGAAAATAAAACTGTGACCAATGAGAGGACAGTTTACTCGCACGTGTCTTGTATTAACAAATTTGGTCCGTTTAGAATCTTTGCTGTGTGAAAGTGAACCGCACCAAGAATAAAAAGCAACATTGTTATCATTTGAATCCCTGTTTCGGAACAAAGCAATCGATCTACAGGTGTGAAAGCACCCTAAAATTTATACATTTCAAATGTACTAAATTGCAACTTCATCTTTACAAATGTGTAATTACAAATATAATTAATTGCAATTATGTAAACATATAATTAATTGTCATAACATTACATTTGGTTAACAAATTTAAATTCACCTATTGTTTTAAAGTATATTCTTCCCCTAATAAGCAACTTAGTATGAAGGTATTTTTGGTGCAAAACAACTAAGCATCTGTGACGGCAGAATTCGTAGTTGTAGAGAACAGCCACACATGTGTAATAGTACATTTGAAGTCACAGACAAAAGTTGCAAACTTGTAGTTTCACTGCAGGTACACAAATCCTGTTCTACGAATCATAAATCAAGAAACTCCTATGCTTGCTTGTTTTGCTACTATTGCTGCAGTGAATTTGGTGCAAAACACATTCACACACCTGCATTAAAGGTGTGCAGTCACAGACGAATTTTGTACATTCTCAAATCAGTATGCGAATTCTTGTAATGAGATTTGCACACTTGTGGAATATTTTCTTACAGATATTTATTTTTTTCTTGGATTCTTTTTCTAATACAAACACGAGCATTATGACAACGGCGTGAATCTGGGAATCAGGACAGTGGCCCGCCAGTTCCGAGTTTGCCCATGGTTGAACTCACAAAGAGGCTTTATAAAAGACTGATTAATCCGTTAATAATATAAATTACTATGAGAGTGTCATATAGAAGATGATAAAATATTTCTGTTAATATATGTAAATTATTAACAAATGTACAGTATAACAGTGAGTGATTTTAGAAAAAGAAAGAAAATGTACTTTTATTGGTATTTGCCGCTGTCAGCTCTGGAAGATGCGTTTTTATTATTGTTTTATTTTTCACCCGGTTCATTTGGGTGCCAACTGACAGGCACCTAAACTACACTAAACTACAAAGAGATTGCTGTAAGTTTTACAGGAGCTGGATGTATTTACTGCATTTTAAATTTAAAGTATTATTACTGTATTGGGACTGTTCATTTTTTTCATTTTTTGTAAAGCAATCCAATTGTGGTACAATATTGTATACCATATTTTTTTTTACAACCCCAATCCCATAAAAAAAAAAAAAAAAATAAGAAAAAAAAAATTAATCACAATAATTCATTAGCATTTGTCTTTATAATATTGTCACATATAGTCCGAAGATGAAGACAACGATGATGAAAACTAAAACAGGGTTTATTAAAGAACTCCAGAATACTCAAAATGGCATAACAGTGTGGTTCAAACACAATCAATACCAGACAACTAAAGAGTGAGCAAACAGTAACTTAAGTACAAACCAAATGATTAAAATAATTTGTCCAGTGTTAAGTTTCAGTCTGTGATGTTTTGGGGTGCAATGTCATCTGTGGGTGTTGGTCTACTGTGTTTTTTGAAAACCAAAGTCACTACACCCATTTACCAAGAAATTTTAGAGCACTTCATGCTTCCTTCTGCTGACCAGCTTTTTAAAGATGCTGATTTAATTTTCCAGCAGGATTTGGCACCTGCCCACACTGCCAAAAGCACCAAAAGTTGGTTAAATGATCATGGTGTTGGTGTGCTTGACTGGCCAGCAAACTCACCAGACCTGAACCCCATAGAGAATCTATGGGGTATTGTCAAGAGAAAAATAAGAAACAAGAGACCAAAAAATGCAGGTAAGCTGAAGGCCACTGTCAAAGAAACCTGGGCTTCCATACCACCTCAGCAGTGCCACAGACTGACCTCCCCCATGCCATGCTGAATTGAGGCAGTAATTAAAGCAAAAGGAGCCCCTACCAAATATTGAGTACATATACAGTAAATTAACATACTTTCCAGAAGGCCAACAATTCACTAAAAATGTTTTTTTTTTTATTGCTCTTATGAATTATTCTAATTTGTTGAGATTTTGAGATTGTTGGGTTTCTGTTAAATGTAAGCCAAAATCATCACAATTAAAAGAACCAAAGACTTTAAACTGCTTCAGTCTGTGTGCACTAAATTTATTAAATACATGAGTTTCACAATTTGAGTTGAATTACTGAAATAAATGAACTTTTCCACGACATTCTAATTTATTGAGATGCACCTGTATGTGGTGCAAAACTTGAGTGCGCGAAACCTACTAATTGCAGGACACATTCGAAACTCGTAGCAGCAGATTTGCACCGTTGTCGTTATTCACTTGTGTTTGTGCTAGAAAAAGCATCCAAGAAAAAAAAAATATGTAAGAAAACATTCTATAAGTGTGCAAATCTCATTACAAGAATTCGCATACTGATTTGCGGATGTACAAAATTCGTCTGTGACTTCACATTTTTAATGCAGGTGTGCCAATGTGTTTTGCACCATGTTCACTGCAGCAATAGAAGCAAAACATGCAAGCGTATGAGTTTCTTGATTTGTAGAATAGGATTTGTGTACCTGCAGTGAAGGATTTGAGAAGGTGTAACTGTTGTGTTGTGTTTGCAAGAAAGAAAAAAAAATGTACAAGTTTGCAACTTTTGTCTGTGACTTCAATTTTACTAATACACAATACAATGAAACATAATTGCATCAGAGGTATGTCAGTTCACTCAAAGCTGAATATCAGTGGCCCTGAAAGACAGGTGGCAGTATTGAGCTCTTTTTTACAGTCACTATATTCTCTATCTGTTTCTTTATAGTATTAATGAGCATTTATTTGCATGACAAAACAGTGATGTTAAGTTGGGTCACTAATGTGCTGTAAATACATAAAAAGAATTGTAGAGCTTTATCAAGCTGCTCATGAAAAAACATTTTGAAACCCCTTTACTGTCCTCTTGGAATTTTTTCTGTCAGATAATTTTGCTTCTTTTATTTACAACTGTACGCTGACAAACACAAATGACACAAGAACACATAGACAAAAGAACACACACAAATCCTGGCCTGTCAGTGTTATCCATTGTGTGGCTGTAAGTGTTTTCTCACAGTGTAACGGCCAACAGATGGTCAGCTCTCTGTGTGTATGTTTTGTGGTCTTCCCTGAGGGATGTAAGGTTCTTATCTCACACAGAACATATACAGCATGTATGACTGCAGTCACCCAACAGTTTATACAGGAAGGAAAGTGAGACAGATGACAAAAGTCGGCAGAATTAATGTTTTTTGTATTTGTTTTGCCACTTATCTTTGAATAGGGTACATTTTGGTGTTTCATGACTTTTTTTAAGCATTACAGGCACCAATACCACATTTATTGTCTTGTGAGAATTACTGAATAAGTAAATCAATAACATTAGCATGATATATCACTTCAACACATCAAAAAATATATTTAGACAGGATATAAAGAGACAAAACTTTAAGAAAACATTAAGAACATTAATGGGAAAAAACTTTTTCTTTTAGTGTTCATACAGAATTTTTTAACATCTGTTGTTGTAAATTATCCAAGATTAATAAGATCCTGTGGAGGTCATGGATCATGATTTGATTGACTTAATGCACACTGGTGAATTGTTTATCTGGTGCTCTGTCTTTCTTCCATGTCAGTATTCTGTATTCCTAAAATAATGCATTTGAAAGGAGATTTTGATGGCATTGACAGTGTCTCTTTTCTTTTTTTTCATTCCAAATTAAAGCATTTCTGTCCATAAGCAGGTGTTAAAGAGGAAATGACATAAGAGACTCCATCAAAACACACTAAATCAGCTCAGTTGATTGTGTGTGTGTGACTCAGAGGGCATTACTAATAGCTCTCCTGATCTTTAACCCTGACACACAACAGGATGAGATGAAGTAAATGCCTTCTGTGATTCATCATTTGCTCCCCTTCTCACTTTAGTGTTGAAAACACACACATTTAGGCAAGAGGGAGAGAGGATAATAAAACATGAGAATGAATGAGAATTAGACGAGTTGAAGGAGTAAGCAATTAATAAACAACCAGTCAGGGACAATGTAGCAGATCAAACCATGCAGCTGTTCAGCATATGGGCTATTCAATTGCTGATGTCAGTATTTAGTAATACTATCGAAATCTCCAGTTTTGTTCACCAAATCTTTTGTCAAATCTTTTTATCTGTTACGACAAGCCTGTTGAAATATTTGTCATTGTTGTAACAAATTACAGAAAATTACACAAAACATGCAGTTGTTACATACAGTATACACTAATATATAACTACAGTAATATTTAAAACACCTAACTCATCTTCCTTTCTACTTACACTTGTTGGTGTAACATTTCTTTCCATGAATAGCATACAAAAAAAGAGTAAAAACGCCATGCAAGCATTTGTAACCACATACATTGTTTGTATGCAATTTTTGCAATTACAATTGCTTTGCACAATGATGGAAAAATGTGCACACAACTGTAAGCATTAAATTGATGGCAGCGTTGTGGATTGGATCCAAAACTAATTTTAAGACTCTAAAATCTCTTTACTCTTCAAACCAGCTCTGTCTCGCACTTCAGATGAAATTGAGGAACAGAACAGTTGACCATGCCTTTGCTACCACAGCCCCAACACTGTAGAATGCTTTGCTTTTGACGATTAAATCCGCTGACGCTGTTATTGTTTTTATAAGCAGACTGAAGACACATTTATTTTCGTTGGCATGTGAGTTTTGTAATACTGTATTAGTCTGTGATTTATAGTAGTTGTTATAAAAAAAAAAAATATATATATATATATATATATATATATAAAGTTTGAGTTCAAAGTGAGTTTAGTTGAGTACTGAATGGTTACTACAGAGTTGTGATAATAGAAAAACAGGTCTGTGTGGTGTGGCTGTTGGCAACTGAGTGGTGCATGCTGGGAAGGCCTGTGAACACAGTGGTTTGAGATCTGTGGTTACATAACTTATAAATAAATTAAACTGGAAATAAATAGTGTATGAAAATGTATTAAAGACATTGAATTGACATTGCTGCTCTAAGGAATGGCATGGTATTACCATGTTAGATATCTAAAATAATCATGGATATAGTGGTCACACTTTATTTTATAGTAATAAGAAGTAATAATGAGAGTAATAATAATTTCCACAATGTTTTTACTATGACTATAGGTTAAGGTTTGGTTATTGTTAGTTGCTTGTAACATTGCACAATTTTAATACAGAAAACCTCTCTGATCTTATTCATTTCTGCCTTGAGACTTGTCAGTTTTCAGAGAAGGACAAATGTTCCCTGTGAGAATGTTTCTGCTGGTGGATGTTGTTTGAAATGCAAGGATGCAGGAATAAATGGGCTGTGAGGGAGCAGTGCCTTCCTGTAATGTCAGACAGAAAAGAGTTTAACAACCCATCTGCCAAAGCACTTCCTGTATGTTTTGGTTTACCGCTGTTAACATTTTGTAACTTACAGTACATTATAAATGATCCACACACATACTGTTTTTAGATGATTCTATACTTTTAAAGCACAAACCAAAAATCCTTGCCTCATCCAAACTCACAAAATCCCAAGCATGGGTTTTAACGTAACATACACCCAGATCTTTATAGACCAAGATCTCAACTTTAAAGGTGTAAGTGAAATGCAAAAACACATTGTGTGAATGGATTTAGTGTCTGGCTGTATAGATGTCAGTTTAATGTGGATTCAACAGAAACAGTGTTTCTGTACTGTCTTTAAAGTTCTACAAGGTCCAGAAATCCCACAGAGATTGCGCTGTCGCACTCCACTCCAGTCATTAATGCATTTTGGAATAAGAGGATCATTGACAACTGACTGACAGAAGTCGTTATTAAATAATAGAAATAATTTAGGTATCTCACTTCACTGTGATTAAAAAAACATATTAGTTTTTATACATTATATTTTTATGTTTAAAAACAATATTATGAGAAAAAAATCACAGCAGAGAATATTTTATTGATTTAGCCTAAACCACAGTCCCACTGTAATACCTCTGCAGCCCACAGTTTGGGAGGCACCGCTTTAGGGAATACCTCTGAACCAGTAATATCATAATGTCCTCACCATCTCTCTAAACGGGGTTTAACACGGTTTGCAAGGATTCCTCTGGGTTCACCTATTCACTTGACAAGCGAACACACTGTGTCTTGATCGAATTAGGTCCTGTAAAGCACCAGCTCCAGATGGCCTTAGGGGCCATGTTTTAAAGGTTTGTGCAAATGAATTAACTGATCGTTTAATAAAATTATATCGTTTTTTTTTTAAACTTGCAGACTAATATGTGAACGTTGTCATTCCTAAAAAAGGAAAAAAAAATAGACAATTTCCACCCTGTAGCCTTGACATTAATACTTGCTAAATGCATGGAAAGAGTCATTACTTATTATCTTAAACCATACATATTAGAGCACCTAAATGTCTTGCAATTTAGAGAGAGGATGCTGCGCTCACTCTGGTTGATGCAATCGCTAATCATTTACAACAAGCAAAGGCCTATGCACATGTTCTTTTCATTTATTATACATCTGCATTTAATACAATGCAGATACATCTACTTTTAGAATGTCTTTTAGTTTTAGGAGTGATAGTACACCCGGATTAAATTGTTTTTAACAGATAGAGCACAGGAAGTCTGCATCAGGGGGGTTAAATCAGACATTATGTTTTCAAACTCTGGGGCACCTTAAGGATGTGTTTTGTCTCCTCTGTTGTTTTCTGTCTATATGATATGGTGCTCTTATGGAAAGATCGTATTAATTATGAGTATGAAGAGTGAGAAAAATGAGAAAAATGGTGTAAACCGTATTCTCTACTCATAAATGTTGGGAAGACAAAATAATTTATTTTGAATCATCCAGAAACCTTAACAGAAATTACTTGTACAAAAATGAGAAATAACTAGTATTTGGAAACTATGATTGATTAGGAACTGAATTTCTCTAGTAATGTGAATTTTATCTGTAAGAAGCCAAATCAGAGGTTATATTTGCTAAGGAAACTGAGAGAATTTTCTGTTAGCCAAGGTGTATTACAAGGAGTTTATATTAGTTTGAAAGTGTTTTAAAGTATAATATAACAGCTTAATTTTGGGCGAATAATGTCTGTAAATAAAGTAAAATTAAATAGGATCATAAGGATGGCAGGCAAAATTATAGAGGCTAAGCAAAAATCTAATAATCACCTGTATGATATAGCAGTTAGAAGGAAAGTTTTGGCTATAAGTGGAGACGCAATGCACCCTCTGAAATATGCCTTTAAATGTTTACCGGATGCTGTTATAGGACACTGAAGGCAACTAAAGCAACATAAACAAACCTTTGTGCCATATGCAGTAAGTCTTTTGAATAAAGTATAGGACTGCAGTGCTTTAGAAGAGGTGAATGTATTAAAGGTGACCTATTATGCCCCTTTTTACAAGATGTAAAATAAATCTCTGATGTCCCCAGAGTGTATATGTTAAGTTTTAGCTCAAAATACCCGACAGATAATTGTTAAAATGGCCATTTTCAGGGTATGAGCCAAAGGTAGCCATTTTTGTGTTTATCTATTTAAACGCAAATGAGCTGGTGCTCCCAGACCCATTTTCAGAAGAGGGCAGAGCTTCAAGAGCAAAACAGGGCAATCTAATGCACTGAAAATGTCAGAAACTCTCAGTAGCAGGGTTTAAAAATCATTGTACTGTGCATTATAAATGCGTTTATTCGCGTTCACGATTCTCATGGTGTCTGGGCATGCTAACACAAACTTTATAAGTCCTACTTATAATTATGACCTCAACAAATTCAAGCGGTCGACTTCAGATTGCTTTCATATGCAATTTTTAACTACCACATTCCTATTTACGATCATTCTGGTAGCATGTGAAGACAGCATCAGTAAAAACAGGCAGAGACAATGGTAGCATTAGCAACATTGGCCAAGAATCTTACAGAAATTTGGAAAACAAACACATTATACTTTGTCTGGAGCTGACATTTGCACACAAAGCATTGGTATTAATCCCTCTTTCAGAATCAACCTTTGTGAAATTCCAGCGTGTGAGGCAGTCCATAAAAGACCTTTCCTTCGAAAATGAAATTTAAGCACAGTGTCCTCAGCAGCTCAGATGGAGGAAGTCTATGAAGATCCTATGTTCGTTGGTGGATCCAAAAACACAACACTTGTAATGCCTCTTTAGCACTGACATTGTATCTCCAGCAGCTACAGCAAGAAAATAGTAATGGCAGACTGCTGCTTCTCACTCAGGGCTGTGTCTATGCTAACAGGGCAGAGATCGTCATAAATAGGACGGGATTTCTCCCTATGATGACGTCAGTGTAGGGAGAAATCTGGAATCACATGTTTGTGACACAACAATCACATGAGTGGGTGGATTTTGACCATTGTAGGCTGGTTGTTTTCACACACTGAGGCCACGCAACTGTGTTCAAACACCTTAACAAATGTTTATACAACATAAACATGGTTTATGATGACACTTCCTGTTTCCCCATAAACCACATGGCTTACAAAACATACCAAACTGTGTTTTTTGAAATTCAAAAAATGCTAGTATTTTTCTGTAAGGGGTATGAACAAAGGCACAGAGAAACAATATTGTTGGAATCAATTTCCAAAAGATTTTTTTCCAGCTGATGAACGATAAAAACTTTGACAATCAGAATCAATCCTGCTATAATGAGCTGAATTTAAAGTGGCAGACGAATTTGCACTTACAATAAAAAGACCACTTTGTAGTTAACGTTTTTAGTTAGAACAGGCCTTTAGGATAAGGGGACAAAAATACAGTTTGTACAGTATAAAAACCATTACACCCCGTAAACCACAGATGCAAGAATGTGTGTGTACTGTATGTGTGTTGATTTAGACCTGCAGATGGCATGTGTAGTCTGCTAAACACTGCTGTCTGCTGACACAAGGTAATCCTGTATCTTTCATTCAGGATTTCTCAGGTGGTTGCATTTGTATTTGCTACGTCACAGAGAAAACTCTCCTAATATTTGGCGTTTTTATATTGAAAATGTATGTGTTTGTGTGGTTTTGACTGAATCCTTATTTCTCTCTTTCTGTTTATTGGGATCTACTCCTATTTTATTCAGTTTATCAGTTCAGCACACAATACCCGAAGTCTCCCACGGATTAACACTAATTTTACAAATGCGTTTCCACCTAACATAACACCAAAACTGTCAACTTTTGTGCGTCTATTGCAAACACATGGTGTTACTGACAAGGTAGACAGAGAAGCAGACTAAAAAGCAATGCGAGAGGGTCAGAAGCCAGAGATAGTCAAATAATGCAACAAATCCTGAGGACAGAGGTGAGCACAGAGACCTGTAGGCAGGCATGAGTCCAAAAACAGTCAGACAGTCTAGTCCAGGGAGAGCTGTGTTGCAGGCACATGTAAACTTGGCAGAAGAGACTCTGACACGACACAACATGAATAGACTAGAGCTGTCTGTGCATAATTGCCGATGATAAGAGAGGTTACTCTTCGTCAAGCAATTCTGTAATAATTTATTTCTTGAAACCATGAAATGCTGATGTGTACAGCTTTTATTTTTGACATTTCACAACCCACAAAAGGGTCTTGTGTGGTTTCTGGTTATGTGACTGAAAGGTTCAACTAATTGAAACAGGTTTTGCTTAGCAAAATTGTAGAGGAAGCATTGGGTGTGACAGACAGAGTTTGCTGTGGTTGGTGCTGTTTGTTAGGCGGTGTAGTGTGAATCAACTGTCACTGAATCATCATCACCTCCCCTTAAATAAACAGCCTCAAGCTGAATACACATACTCATGACCTGGTCCACAGAGATAGACACTCACACACACACAAGCATGTATTCAGAGAGTTTGTTGATAATATATAATGATATATAATATATTCTAAATCATGCAGTGATTGAGTTGCATGAGTTGCGACAGAAGCATGAGTTGCAATATATTGTATTTCTGCTACATATGTGTTATATATGTCTTTCTCACACACACAACCGCAGGTCAGGGCCACACTGAGAGGCATGCAGTCAGTTGGTCAGATCACACTGCTATGGAGTCCTGTTGAGGCAGAAAGTGCAAATCAATAGCACTTACCTTCATCTTGTTTCAGGTCCCAAAGGGTTTCTGAAAGCAGGGAGCATTGAAAACCATGTCAGAGTGAGGGAGGGCGAAGGCGACCATTTCAGTATTCTCTTTTTCATGACTGATCAAAACGCTTTTTATAAAAGGCGCACATACAGTAAGACTGATACCTGAATGTCAGTTTTTTGACAGTAAAGGCCTTTTTATACTAAACAGGAATTTTCAGCACAAACAGGACTTTAAATAGAAACAATGGAGCTATTCACTCAAGATGTGAACATCTGCCTGTTTTTTTTTTAAAACTCCACAATGCCACATAAATAAATAAATAATGCATTAGGATGCACTGAATTTTCATCTCCTGCTTTTGTTCTTCTCGTACCTGAAAGGCAGAGCAATGAAATGTGTGCTGCATGTTGTACCATGTATTGCACCTTGAATTTGCTTTTTTTGTTTTGCTTTATATTTTGTGTGTATAGCTTTGGTTTTTATGCATCATATTTAGTGTGGAGGGATTTAAAGTGCTTAAAGTGAATCTGTCTGATGAATCAACGTCTAGTGGCACAGTCAAACTCTAATTTTCTTTGAGAAAATGATTACTGTTAATTACCCACCTCTTTTAACACACACACCTTTAAAATCATATTATAACAATGTGATCTTATGAGTAATCATATCGGTTTTATGTAAAGTTTGGTTCTACCACACATATATTTACTTATATTTGCATAGAAAATAAAACATAAAATATTGACGTATTGACAGCATCTACCAATTTTATTGATGCACACCCTTAAGAATCCTTATTTACTGAATTCATGGAATTTAATTGGTTGATAATATTGTAATTATGATCTTTAAGAATGTTTTCATATGCATTTGTTTAACACAATTGACAAATTTACTTCATTTGAAATGATAGCTTTTCATTCAAGAAAACAAAAAGTATTCGCTAAACGCAAACTGTTTGCTTGTAAATGCTGTTTTATGCTGTTTGTGCTTTTATTTGAACGAAAACAGCGTATGCAGCTGACACAAAATAGCGCTCGCGGTTTGCGTTCAGTGGATATGCTCCAAAATGGCGCTAGGGTGATGCGGAGGAGACACTGTTGAATAAAGTTGTTATTTTTGTTTTCTTTGCATACAAAGCGTATTCTCGTTTTACATCAAAAATATCTTAATTTGTGTTCTGAAGACGAACAAACCATTTACACCCCTTTAATCGCATCCAAAATAAAAGTTTTTGTCTACATAATATAGGTATGTGTACTATGTGTATTTATTATGTATATATAAACACACACACAAATACAGTATATATTTAGAAAATATTCACATGTATTTACATGTATATATTTTATTCATATAATTAAAGGTGCAGTGTGTACCTTTTAGCGGCATCTAGTGGTGAGGTTGCGAACTGCAACCAACAAGTAAAGATGCCGTCTTCTAAGACAGCAGAGAGCAAAGAGGTTTCATTACAAAGGTAAATTAAGGAATTCTATTTACTTAATTATTCAATAAACCTATGCTATTGCGAATATTATTGGTACATTTTCATCATTGTGTCAGTGTTTTATTCGCAAAACAACATAGTGACGAAACATGCTCTGTAGAGCAGTTTGTCCGTTTAGGGCTACTGTAGAAACATGGTGGCGACTTCTATAAAAGGGGACCTGTGGTGTATGTAGATAGAAATTGCTAATTCCAAGTAATAAAAACATATCGGTTCATTATGTAAGGTCTTCATACACCTCTGAAAACATAGTATATGATATTGCATTTCTGTCTAAAGATCCTTCTAAATATTACACATTGCACCTTTAATATATATACATAACATATCTTTCTTAAATATATCAATGCATGCATGTGTATTTATATATACGTAAATATGCACAGTACACCCACATATATTATGTGATCAAAAACTTTTATTTGGATGTGATTAATCGTTATCTTTTGACAGCACTACACTGAGTGGATCTAAAACCCAGTCACACACACCTGAACCATCTAATTAAGGAGTTCATGAGTATTCCATGATCACTAGACAATTTCTACAGATATTTGTAAAATCATAACTCAAAATATGAAATAAAAAATATGCAGTCTACTCCTCTTTACTGCAGCACAGATTTAAAGTGCCCCTATTATGCCATTTTAAACGTTGCTAATATTGTTTTAATAGACTCCCAAAACAGGTTTACATGTAACTATGCAAGGTCAAAAAACACTTCAGTTTTCTCCAAAAATAGATTTAATTTTACCCATTTCTAAATGATTCGTAAACGACTCATGCCAAGCAGTTTGAAGAATCAGTCTCTCTAAACCCCTCCTTTCCGTGAGCCCTCACTGCTGTGATTGGTCAGATGGCGCAGTCCTTTATGATTGGTCTACAGCGTACAGTGTGTCGGAGAACGAAACGCCCATTGCCAGAACTGATTGACAGCCCTGGAGACTTGTTAAAGGAACCGTATGTAGGATTGTGGCCAAAACTGGTACTGCAATCACTTTCAAAATACTGTAGAACGGCGTGTCCCCTCCCCCCCCCCTGACTCGAGGTTGCCAGCTAAGCTGCAGGATTCCGCAGGAACGTAGGCTGCTACCAGGAGCTTCCAATGGCAAGTGACGAGTCCTACACAATAAGTTTTTTTTTTCTTCTGTTACTTATGTTTATGCTTCACGAGAGATGTTTTGCGAAGTAATTATGTGTCGCAAAAATTTACTAAAGGCGATTAGCCAAATATTTCGTAAAGATGTACTGTAATACCACATTTCAGTCGGAACATAGATTGTTTTCATACTGTGCTAGTGGTGCCATATAAAGCTTTTTATGAACGCATTTAGCACGGGCGACCGTGGAAAATCCACTGTGTATGGAAGCACTGGGCTTTTAGCCTATACCAACAAAATTCTTCTCCGTTTTCAGCCGTCTCCATCTGTCTCCATCTGTCAAAGGCATCTCCTATACAAATCCTTGTTTTATTTCGGACTTTGTCACGACGTACTTCGGATTCATAACGAGGTCGTTTAGGTTTCGTAACCTTATACATGTTTTATCCGACACGTTCGTAGCTGCAGCTGTAACTAGAGCAGAGCTGCCAACCCGGATAACGAAACTCTACTGACTTCGTGATTGGTAGATAGCTGGAGGGTGGCGCCTCAGACCAAAACACAACATGACAACATCAACATCAGTTGAGGGCTGCAACTTTCACTTTTAAATGACAATATCCTGGCCAGACCACTGTTGTCAGTGATATAAGTATTTGAAATGAACATGATTTCTTAATGTCTAGAGACATGTCAGGGCCATTTTATGATTAACTGAAATAAATTTCTTACATACGGTTCCTTTAATACATAGAAAAGATGGCATCGATTTTACCATACCAATTCCAGCCAGAGTCTGATGATGAAACGGCTGAAGTGGCTGATCGACAAGTTAGCACGGACTACCGTGGAAAGTGCTCGCAATTTGCTTATGTAAGCGAACAGGGCACACCTCTATGTTGTAAACTTCAACACTGTATAATGCATTAAGGCGGCTTTCACACCAAACGCGGAAAGCGCTGGGTTTAGTGTAGCCCTTCAGAGCGCAGCGGCAAAAGTTCATTTGAACAACTCATTTGAACTTTGTCTGCAGCGTGCGCGCTCCACTGCGCGAGCGCTTTGGTCGAGGCAGAAACAAGCTGTCCAGGCAGGGCGGAAGAAATTGAAACGAATGGGTTTCATAGCACAGCGCTTTCCGCATTCGGTGTGAAAGCCGCTTCGTGCGCCATCCTTTGTCATTACTCCAACTAATGAGACAGACAGACAGTCAAGCTGCATCAATCACAAATTGTCCGACTACAGTGGGTCCACAGCTGAACTACAGAAGCCTGAGTTAGCCGGTTAGCATGCCTGCAGGGTTGTTACACAACATAACATATACAACTACATATTTTGAACGATCGCTAGAAAATACAATCTTTGTAGATTCATCATCTTTTGGAAATGAATATAAAACAATTTTACTCACAGCAGAGGAAACAGCATCTTCTGTATATTGTACGTGTAAATTTCCATGTGAGGTAAACCACATGGAAATTTTACTTTTTGTGGGCGGGCAAGTTGTTCGCGACGTATAACGTGGGCGGACATTATGCAAAAATATTACTTCGTGACGTGTGGCCGTAACAGAAAAAGATTAGAATTCCTGACGACTTGTTCAGGCAAGTGTGAGCCAACTCTTTTTTTTGATAGACAGTAACTTTATCTATCGTGCACTGTCAGCTTCACAACTTTGCATATAGTTTATGTTCACATACAGCTACATGACACACTACATGAAAGATCATATTTGAAAAGGCATAATAGGGGCACTTTAAAGTTTTCATTCTGTTAATTCAGCTAAAAGGTCACACAGTGACGTGCCGGGCTTCTGTTGGTCGCACGTCTTCACCTGATACAAATTCGCAGGGCAGAGTTAAAAGCTGAACTTTGGAATGCAACAAAATTCACACGAGTTTGCATTTCATGTCTCCTGCATTCATGGAAATTCTGAAAATCTGCAGCAGCCTCAGAAGGCCTCTGTGATTTCTTTTTAAATATCAGTGTGTGTGTTGTAAAATAAGGTTGTTGTTTAACATTCTTACTGCACTGTTGTAGTTGCCAGAGCAAAATGCTACTACTTTAAAAAGAGAATAAATCCTTCAGCTTCTATTAAATATCACTTTTATCGATTTATGCCAACCTGCTGTGTAGTGAGTCATCTACAGTACTGGGCTAACGCTCTCCTCTGATTCAGAGTTTCTGGAGAATGGAGACAGGCGTTGTGATATTGTACGGGTGAAAGTTAGTAGAATGCCCTGGCCACACAATCTTGAGTGTTTACCTGTTTATTTATACCTACTGTGTTACCATGATTGTCATGTAGAGGTTGCATATGAAAAGTTGATATGACATCCAGTTACCTGAAATCAAAACATTACTGCATAATTTTCTGTCTGTTAATGCAACAAGAATGTACTCTATGCAAAAACAATGCTGTTTTCACAACTTTACCTAAATTACCCTAAATTCACTGCAAGTAAAGACTATTGACTGGGATTCTGGCAACTTCTTGTGCATGTCCTGTTCACATATCTAATTACTCTTTTTATTTTTGAAAAGCAAGAAAGAAAATACATTTCATATAAATACAGTCATCAGCATTTTGGTACATGTGGCTCTCAGGATCTACTGAAGGTTTCTATTCATGGTTATATGTTAAAAAGAAAACTCATCTGCTTGGGTACAGACACTTCTGCTGAGCTCCAGACTTCTCTCTGATAGATCCCCCTCTGTTTCCTCCTTTTCAGCATCTCACCTTCCTTTTTATGGTCAGACAGCATCTCATCAGTGCTCACCTATTGGTGCTGTTCAGTATCTCCTCTTCCTCTGTCTCTCTTGTTCGTCTGATGGATCTAGAAGCAGTCTGTCTCATATCTGGGCTCTGTCACATGAAAGATGAGACTTTCATCGTTCCCCAGAAATCAAAGTAAAGACAGCTGCTAAAAACAGTGGAGCAGCTGACAGGGCCTATTAGCTCTGGCAGTGTGTAGTCATCGCTCTGCCTGCTGAGGAGACGTTTCATCATGTGGCTATCAATGCACTGTTTGAGGGTTTATATAGCAGTCTTACACAATTAGAGAGTAATTAGATTAGAGGCATGTTGAACATGCCTACTTCATTATAGTATTAATCGTTATGTGCAGGTACAAATAGAATCTGCTTAAATGTTTTATTAAATATTGGAAAAAATCTGTTTCAGACTCTACCATGGTAGAATGTATTAAATGGAACTGAGGATGTTTTACTCCTGTTAGTAGCTAAGTCATCTAATTAGTTCATATATAAGTGAGCATAAATGAGCATGCAAGGGTCAGGTGATATAAAAAAAAAATTATGAAATATGGGAAGAATGGCTGTTCCAGTTCAGTAGAAAACATACCTAAGATTTCTGCAGAGTTGTACAGCCACAGATTCTTTGTGGAAGTGATTAATGGTTTGCATTTTAGAAGGGTCTAAATCACAAACTCAGATTTTTAACTGGGAAGTCAGTTTTTAAAGAACTGAACTTGCAGTATGTTTTTATTGTTGAGTAACCTCTTAAAACTGCAAACTTTTAAGAGGAGGTAACTGCAAATATCAAGGACATTTTGATTTTCCATTTAATGACCCAGTTAACCATAGCCATCAAAGTGGAGGACAAACTGTACAACCTGTATAGGGGATGTATAAGACTCTGAGCAAGAAATCTTGATTAGTTCTAAGTGTTACAAAAGTGTACAGTGGGCCCTTTAAAAAGAAAAAAAACTGTTGTTTCTTTGAAGATCTCAAGTGTTAATTTCAAATGTTCATTGCAGGGATTGATGGTGGAGGAGTCAGCCGGCAGCAGTAAGGATGCAGAGACCAGACCACCAGTAGTCACTGTGGCGGAAGTGTCAGAGCAAGACCACACAACAACATTCGAACCCCGAATGACCTCTGCCACCTCACCCCTGTGCAGCCTGAAAGTGGAAAAAGCAGATAGCTCAGTGCCCAGTGAGTATTCTTGAATCCAAACTTGTCTTTCCTAATCCTTTCTCTCATTTTAATGACTCCCTTCCCTTCTTGCAAGAAATAGATGAGTTGGGTGCTGTGTTGGTGAAGAAAGATAATTTTTCTGTTTCTGCTTATTTCTTGCAATCTCTTTGACTCTGCCATAGAGTCAAGTGTGTGCCAAAGCTTGTTGGGTGTTTCGGTGGAGGACGTGCTGCTGGCAGTGAGGAAACAATTTGGTTTTGATAACAACCATAGCATTGAGGATGAGAAAAAAGTGTTAGTCTTTGTTTTTCATGCTTTTTGAAATATCCTGTGTTGGATATCCCTTTTCAGGTCTTGGATAAAGGTAGAAATTTTCATTGTTTATGCTACAACTGGTAGTATGAAGTGTTTTGAGCGTTGGACATAAACAGATTAGTTGTCTCAAGGCAGCATTGTGTTGTTTCTCAAAAACATCTGTTTCAGCTTACATTTTGTGCAACTCGAAATGTAGCCAAATGGTCTGGTCAGGTAACTGAAGATGATTAAATAAAACGATTAAATTGTAAGTTTGGTAAAACAGCCCATGATGGGATAAATGTGAAATGTTGCAGAGTGTGTAATAATTAAGCATTTAATTTATCAATGTGACAAAATTAATAGTGTTGTACTGCAGTGGCTGACAATTGGAACTGTACTGCAGTTCTTTAAAATTGATAGAAATGGAGAAGAGCCACATTTTTGGTTAGGTATGGTACTTGTGTGATTTGGGAGTGTGAATGAACTAATGTTTGGAGAAACAGTAGTAATTTTGTACAACAGTAGCTATACATATATCAAAGTAAATTACATAGATCAAAGACCAGATCAATCAGGAACAGGGCTGGACACCCCTGAGGTAATGGGTTTGAAAAGAGAGGGATGTCGCTATTATTCCAATATATGTATATATATACGGTGCCCCTTCATTCTTTTCATGTTTTATTTTTCAGCCTTATGTTAAACTGCTTTAAATTACTTTTTTTCTCCACAACAATCTACTCTCCATGCACAAGACAAAGCACAAAACAAATTTTGCATACTTTGCAAATAAAAAACTGAAATTATTTCATTGCATAAGTATTCATACCCTTAACTCAGTACTTACTTGAAGCACCTTTACAGCCTCAAGTCTTTTTGGTATGATGTGACAAGTTTTGCACATTGGTATTTGGCAATTATCTGCCATTCTTCTCCTCACTTCTTTACAAGCTCTGTCAGCTTGGATAGGGGCTGGGGGACATTTTCAGATTTTTCCAGAAATTTTTGATTGGGTTCAAGCCCAGTCTGTGTCTGGGACATTCAAAGAGTTGTCTGTAAGCCACTTTTGTTGTGTGCTTAGGGTCACTGTCCTGTTGGAAGGTGGAACTTCTGCCCAGTCTGAGGTTCTGAATGCTCTGGACTAGGTTTTCCTTAAGGCTATCTCTATAGTTTGCTGCTGAGCTTTCCTTCTACTCGGACGAGTCCCTCAGTCCCTGCCACTGAAAAACAGCCCCTACCTCGACACTTTGCTGTTGGGAAGCTGCTGTCCAGGCGATGCCTGGTTTCCTCCATACACAGTGCTTGGAACTGAGGTTCATTTGACCAGAGAATCTTGCTTTTCACAATCTGAGAGTTCTTTAGGTCCTTTTTTGTGTTTTCTTGTGTCTTCACTGAGAAGAGGACTGAGTTTTGCCACACCGCCTTAAAGGGGTCATCGGATGCTAAGTTCACAGTTTGAACATTAATGTGTGTTGGCAGTGTATGTACAAATCTACCCTATAATGATAAAAATCCATGCAGTGGTTTTTAATTAATCTGTAAAAATAATATCCAATATATCTCAAATGCATGTCGTTGTTGCGTCACACCCGCAGAGGCCGCTCCCACGATAGTTGATTGACATGAGCGATTTACCTTGAATCAGCTGTCACAGTCCACCCTCTTTGTTTCGATGCTGGAGCAGGGATGTAAGTTAGACAAGAATATCTCAGATTGAGCGATTGAGGTGTTGTGTTGCTTGATGTAACTGTTGTTTGAGAATGGAATGCGCCTCCCGATCTACATATATCCGTCTATGTTTGCGCGAATCATTCATGATCCAACTTCACTTACAGCAGAAGTGAGTATAAGGGTTATTTTATGAATCTTTGCGATCGCCTTTCCTTATAACGTGGTAGTTAGGAAGTTTAGCGGCTAAATGCGGCTACATGCGGCTAATGTAAACAATAGCATCTTTCCACAGAGAGAAGAGAGGGGCGGGGTGAGCAGAGCTCATTTGCATTTAAAGGAACAACCCCTTAGAATGAGATGATTTTTGCTGAGCACATTTTGACAAGGTAAAAAGGGTGTTTTTTTACAAAACCATTGAGAATTTTTAATCAAAGTATATTAGAGACTTTTTATTAAGACCCTAAAGAATCATATCGACTTGTGGAAAATGGGCATCCGATGACCCCTTTAAAGACTGGAATGGTGGAGTGCTGCAGTGATGTTTGTCTATCTGTAAATTTCTCCAATCTGCATATATGATCATGTATCTCAATTAGAATGACCACCAGGTTCTTGACCACGGTTCAAGTTACGATTCAGCAGAGGTTTGTGCAGTAGATCGTTTTATTTCAGTTAATTAGCCAAGTAAAGATGTATTGTTTTATTTTTGCATGTTTACTTACAACTTGGAAGTAAAATCGGTCGTTTAGACATGCTCGCTAACGTGAGCAATGTAAGCCAGCAGCTGCTGTTTAGTCCAGAGTGTGTTATGATTTAATATTGTTCAGTTCTTATGGTTATTTAATAAAGAATCATTATTTACGCGTTCAACTGATGACGGCGTATGTGATATCACACATTGGAGACCATGTACATTTCATTTAAGTTTATTCTGCAGATACTATTTATTACAGAATTGTGAGGCAGATAATGTACAACTTGCTGAGACAACCCGTGACCCTGCTGTTCCTACTTCATCCTCTACTACAAGTTATGAGGCGATGTGAATCTAGAAATTTCATTTGGAACTGTAACTCTTTCAAAACAGTCATGTTGCAACCCATCCACCCCATAACTTTGTACATGTTCAAGGTGTAAAGCTTTGTTATGCATTGTTAAATGTTCTTGTTATTGTTCTGATTTTATGAATTAAAACATTCAGAATAAGCCAGTTGTTAAATTTGCTGTATAAGATTTATTAAAGATTATTTAAGTTTTCTGAATACTTTGGGAATAAAATGTCCATGAAATGACCTGACCATGATTGTGATGCGCCTGTAACATGAAATATGAATTGACAGTTATGGAGTACAAACGTAGCACAGCTGAATATATGTCTCTCACACAAGTGAGATTGTCTCAATACCAGTTTGACGCTCTGCTAGAAGTTCTCCACTCAAAGGGTACTTAAAAACCAGAATGGTTGGTATAGTGTCCCATTTAGAGTCTTTAGTATTCTTTTAAAGTCAATTTCTATGGCTAAATGATAGATACATGTATCAGTGTAATCATGTGAAAAGTTAATGAATCAAATGTTTTAGATCCAGTCTTCGCTATCTCTCTCTGTCAGGACGTGCCAGGTTTTGTTCTGATATTATAAAGTTCTGATAGATAAAGATGAATGTGAATGAAGACGTCTGTAACTGTCTGTACATCCTGAAAATTTGAGTAAAACAGTTAGTATGTATTAATTGAACACTGTCTCCTGTTGCACAAATGGTGAGTACAAACACACCGTTATTCATACACCAAGTTCACCGAAGTTTATTCATCATTATTTAAAGCTATGATGATGAGGGTTATTTATTAAATAAACATAAGAATTGATCAGTATTAAATCATAAGACACTCTGGACATAACAGCAGCCACTGGCTTACATTGTTCACGTTAGCGAGTATGTCTAAACGACCGTTTTTTCTTCCAAGTTGTAAGTAAACATGCAAAAACTAAACAATACACCTTTACGTGGCTAATTAACTGAAATAAAATGATCAACTGCACAAAGCTCTGCTGAATTGTAACTTGAAGCGTGGAAAGTCTCAAAAATGCACACGCAAATCCAAGGCGATTCAAATTCACAGCCCATGATGAACTCGTGAATTTTAAACATTAAAAAATGTTGTACACAGATGTACATCTGTGAATTGTGTTTTGAATTTGTGAAATGTATTTTATGAATATATATATATATATATATTTTTTTTTTGTGCATGTGAATTGCATGAATTATTATTGAGATAATTTTGGCTCCATATATGAATACTTATGCAATGGAATCGTTTCAGTTTTTATTTCTGTTCAGTTATTCAGTTTTTTAGCTGTTTTGTGCTTTTTCATTATGGTGTATGGAGTGTAGATTAATGTGGGAAAAAAAGTAATTTAGAGCATAAATATATACACAAATGCAAAATTAGAACATGACAAAGATTTGACAGAAACAAAAACATTTGTAAAATAAAATGCTCAAGCATTTGTATTTTGTAACAAGCTATTTTTAATATTTTTTGTAACAAGCATTTTTTTTTCATATATTTGTGTACACTCTGTTAAGTGTCCTGAGGGTTAACCAGTCAGAGCAAAGATGAGCTGATCAAATGTGTTTATGTGCAAAGATCTCTCGTCTCTTCTCATCACAATCACACATATTCTGTCTCTTTCTCTAGCTGTCTCTCTCTACTATTTTGCATTAGCCTTTAGCTCTTCTTTGTCTATCTGTTCTGTCATTGTCTTGTATTAGAGAATTAGGGCTGACACATCTCTGGAATTTAGCTTGGTGAGGTTCTGCCCTCTCTGGGTCAGCAGAAAACTGTGCCACCCACTTCCCTGAAGCATCTATACACTTATCTACCCTCAACATTACATGAAGAGCATTCATGTATTATTTAAATCGCACATTTAAACAGCTTCTGTTCAAACAGCCTGTGAGGTCCATGCATTTGTATGCAGCTAAGATGTGTTTCTTATGTCCCAGTCAAACCGTTAAAGTGTTGGCCTGTTCCTCTGAACACTCACACTGTAAGAAAAAAAAACTGTGGAAAAACAATTAATTTCATTTAATATTACGAGGGCATATGAATTTAAAAAAAGTAGTGATGTGCACAGATAAGTAATTTCTGATAAATACTGCAATATTTAATAAAAAAATCACTTTTAAGAATTAATTATATACCTTTACAACTCTTTCATTTTCATCTAATTTAATTTATAATTTCACATTGGATGTTATCAGCATAACAATTTTAAAGAGTGAATATAAAATTTTATATATAACAAATGTAGGAAATAATGTAATCTTTAACATTTGTTTTTTATTTTGCATTTTTCCCCAAGTCTTATTAAATGTCTCCAGTTTTAAATAGACAGATGTATTCTCAGAGTGTGTGTTTAGATGCAAAATGTGTGCTTGACATTTTCCTTTCACTGAAAGTGAATCGATAGATCAGTAACACGTTATTTTTAGATCATGACGCTATTATTACATCAAAGAGAGATTGCAAGCAAACCTGTTTTTCATGTAGAGAGTCTCATTTGATCAAGTTTAAACGTCCGGAAATGTGTGGGTACACTGCTGTACATGTGTGTGTGTTTCTAAACAGAAACCAAATGACTGGTCAAAGACCTTATCTGATGATGTGTACTATACATTACACATACACACAACTGAGACAGAGGGGTCCAGAAAGACTTGGACACTGGGTTTAGGAGGTTGATGTCTGGCATAAAGGCTCTGGAACAAATCATGTGCTTTGCAGCTCATGCAGCACTCTGACAGTATAATAGAGGAGCACACTGCAGGAGATGAGGAGGCCAGTTTCGCACAGGAAGTAGAGAGAGGGAGGGGGAAGAATGAGTGTGTGCCTAACTGAGATGTGTTTGACCACAGTCCTGTGAATCAGCACACATACAAACTGTCTGATTGTGTCAGAGATGATCATACTGGCTTTGACCACAGATTGAAGTTGTGTTCTAAGCAAACATAAGGACTGAAACAGTATAGGACATAACATTGCTGTTTTTTTGGATACATCCAGTGAAGACAGATAAGACAGGAGTGCTAAACAGGCCTGCAGGTAGAAAAATCCTTAAGGAGAGACACATGACAGACAGGAAGTGTTATCTCTATGGTAAGATTCTGTCTGCCCAAATTCTTTTACAGTTCTTTAGTTTGTTATATGGTTCTTCAGAAAATGCAAGTACATACAGTGTGTTTGATGTGCTATTTGTTGTATTTAATTGGTTGTCTATCTATAAGGCAACAATCTGGCAGCTAACTAAAGCAGCCATTCAAATGCACCTTGTTCAAGTGCTTCTCTATATGTACTGTAATCATGTTTTGGGGACAAATTAGCAAATTTTGTCCCCAAAATGTGAAAAAAAATTCTGTTATGATTAGGTGTGTGTGTTTGTGTTAGTCGATGTTGATGGGTTAGGCTACGTTCAAACTTGGCGTCTTTTTTCAAACGGCCAGCGTCTGTTTTACATTATAATTCTATGGAGTAAACCGTCTTTTCAAAAAAGTCATGAGCGCTTTTTTTAAACGCCACCGCCGGCGTCTTTTTCTGCAGCTCAGAGCGTCTTTTCAAGTTGAAAAAAGTTCAACTTTTCTGAAAAGAACGCCCTACGTCAAGCGCCTTTTTGACAGCTGACCAATGACAAGCGAGTAGCGAGACCTGTCGTTTCCATAACAACAAGAACAGCAAGAAAAATGGAGACGGTGCCGGTTGATAGACTTTTATTTTATTGTTGTTAACCGACATTCTTCTCCCCGTTAACTTTAAAAACCGACGCGCTGCCCACAAGGCTATCGGAGTCGCGCGTCGGTTTTTGTTAACATCAACGCCGCTGCGCTTCGGGCGTCCCGCAGACTCGCAGATCCTTCCCGATCCCGTCTAAATACTGCCCTATCAAGTAAAGGGCAAAAATGTTAAAAATAAATAAATAAATAAATAATAATAATAATAAAACACCAGCGCAAGAGCGAGCTTCCCCTTTTCTCGAGATTCATACGATTGCAGCTGTTGTTATAGCAACAAAAGACGCCCTCGGCTGCAACGCTGCCAGCTTCTTTTTTTACTAAAAAAAGCGCCGTTGTCAACTTTTTCTTGTCAAAAAAGACGCCAAGTGTGAACATAGCCTTACTCAATGTAATATTAAAACAGAGGCAGCTATGCTGCCATTATAATCAGCAGTTAGCATGAGAGTGGGTGTTAAATTCTTTTTAATGTTTATTTGTGGCCACTGAAATGGAAGAACCCACTCAGAAACAACATAAACTTGATCAAGTGGTTACTGAGAGGTTCTTTACTTTGGAGTGTCAGTATGTAAAATTTTAGCACAACAAAAAATATGTACCTGTTGCATGAATCTAGTTTTAGTGGCTACCCAAGTAAGTTTGAGTTTAGTTTGAGCAAACTCTGGTTTTTAGGGCTCAAGAAGGTATATTAGTGTTCATCAGCTTAGTAATTTACACAGCTCCTCACTGCAAAAAACAATTTGTTGAGTCAACTTAAAATAATTTGTAACCTGACTGCCTTAAAATTTTAAGTCCAGTCAACTCAAAAAAAAGTTTATTCAGCTTGAATTGATAAATTATACTAAGTGACAACTTAGATATTTGAGTTGAATCAACTTAAAATTTTAAGGCAGCTGGGTTACTTACCCATCTGTTAAGTTTAGCAAACACATATAATGATAACTATAATGATAAAAATCCATGCAGTGGTTTTTAATTAATCTGTAAAAATAATATCCCCTTTTTCAAATCGAGCCGTTCTCAGATGCTTGTCGGCCTGTGCCGTCACACCGACAGAGGCCACTCCCACGATAGTTGATTGACATGAGCCCTTACCTCAGATCAGCAGTCACAGTCCAGTAACCTTCCTTGTTTCGATGCCGGAGCAGGGATGTAAGTTAGATTGAGCGAATGAGGTGTTGTGTTGCTGGATGTAATAATGAACATAGTGGTTGTCATTTACTCCCGACATCTGAGCTGTTGAAGATGCAGTGGATTACGTTTGTTTGTGAAGGAAATGTGCCTCCCGAACTACATATATCCACGAATCATTCATGATCCAGCTTCACTTACAGCAGAAGTGTGTATAAGGGTTTTTTTTAATGAATCTTTGCGATCGCCTTTCCTTATAACGTGGTAGTTAGGAAGTTTAACGGCTAAACAAGGAAAGAAATGCTAATTTTAAAGAAATATGCAGATGGATTTAGGGGCTTTTGCATCTGAACTCTTCATATACAATTGTGATCAACACCTACTTCTACATTATTGCGTCTTTTGTTCGCACATGTAGTGGGAGGTGAGTAAAAATAAAAGAGATGCAAACATAAGATTACTTAAGCAACAAAACAATAGTGATGCCTCATTTACAAAATTTGCAGTATGTATTATACAGTAGTAGTATATAATGCAGTTCATAACCCCGTCTCTCTTTTAGAGTTTTGTCAGTTTGAAACCTACTCTTAAACTCTAGTTTAACTAGCATAATCTGTGAGTTTACATTGAGTTTTACTTGAGTTAATATCAAATCAGTGTTTAAATATGCATTTACATGGGATCAATATTTAAAGGTGAGTTTACATCAATATTTGAACAGTATTTGTATGTGCGTTTAAATGGGATTATTATTTAAAGGTCAATATACGCCAGTGAATGAATGTGACTTCACAAGAAATCTGTTTAAACTTAAGTTAACATTAAATGTTTGAGGTTAAAGGATAAATGAGATCATTATTTAAGCTTGTGTTAAAATAAGATCAGTATTTAAACCAGAATTTACATGTGACAAACCCAAAAGTCATAAGCGGCTGGTTTACATTTTGAAGCACAATAAATATAGGATTAAATATTATATTGTATAATACCACCCCCAAGCCCAAAAGATCATCACTAATGTAACAGAAACCAGCCTCAGCACAACCTTGGTGCATTTGGGCTGTGCACATAAAAACCTAGCTACTTGACGCCTGGGGCTTTCCTCAGGAAGAGTGAAAGATGGAGAAAGCACAACAAATGAAGGGGTGTGTGAAAGATGTGGAGACAAATGCAGAAAAGACAAAGTGAGCTCTGCCTGTTTCTCCACTCTTTTTCTGACAGGAGATGAGGGTAGCTTAGATGACAGTGACGAGCTTTCAAGAGAGAAGTCAAGAGGAGTGTTGCGCAAGTGTGTGTTTCTCTGCACGTGTGTGATAAAAATGCCGCTGGAGTCGTGGGTACTCTTTGAGTCTCTTGGCAGTGCTGTGGCTGGTGGAATGCCAAATCACTGCCTTCTTTTTCCACAGCTCATCTGAAGCAAAAGTTAAGGAATGAAGTTAACTAAGGAAGAGAGGGAAAGAGTGTGTGCAGTGGTATACGCTGTGGCCGGAGGACAGAGGAATTAAGCTGGAGACAGTGGCTTGGGCCAAACTCCAGTGTTATTAGTTTCTCCAGGACTGCTCAGATTCCCTTAACAGACACTACAGCATGTGTGTGGTTCTGTATTTGATGCGAACTGTGTTAGCAGAACTATTGAGCCACAAGTCTGCTTTGTGGCAGCTCAGTGGCTCCTAAAGGGACCATTTTTGGACTCTACTCATTCCATATGTTGATTGGATATCTGCCATCAATGGTAACAAAATCCAGTGAGTAATGCTGGATGTAAGCGAAAACACGTCAGCTGGCCTTATTTTCTTTCACTGTGAGTTGGCATGTGACTTTACGGAGGTGTTTTAAGCAAGGGAAGATGAAAGGATTGCTCAGTGGGGGTGCTTCCAAAAGAGCCACAGTGATTTGGGGAAAGGGATTGGTTAATCAAAGTTTGCATGATTTCCACTGGATTTTGTGGTTTTCTCACTGCAGCCAACAGTAATTTGTTTTGGCAAAGAGAGAGAGGGTAGTTTAAGCCATGAAGTAGTGTATAATTGAGAAACGTCTAACCATACATTGTTATCATATTGCTGACTGGACAGATTAAACCATAAGCCTTCATTTGAAAGGAAACCTCTATCCATCTACTCTGGTGTGTCTATCTGTCTTTATTTAGATAAACGTGCCTGAGATTTTCACAGAATACTACAAACTTTCTTTGAAAGAGTTATGGCATAGTATTTATGGTGGAGTTTTCAGAAAGTGAGGATCTGATTTTAAAACACACTCCCTTTTAAAACACACTGTCAAAGGTTGTTTGTGTGTAGTTTTGACTTAAGAGTGACACAGCAGGTACCTTTCTAGCTAAAATGGACTGATTTGTGAAACATGCAGCTTCTATTGAGAACCATGTGATACACTTGACTAAAGCTCACAGTTGATTCTCACATCAGGATGTTGCTAATCTAAACACTCAATATTCCAGTGGGCTCAAACAGTACATAAATATTTCAGTCATGAATATTGGATGAAATTTTGGTGACATCATTTTGCATCAGACAGTGTTGTCTAAGTGGGTAACATACTAATGTTTGGAATGGAGCCTGATCACCAATTAAACTTTGTATTGGTTAGTGTCAGTTTTGTGTTTGGCATCTTTCAGAAAGCCAACAGCATTTCTCCTGAGTTCTCTGTTATGGTAATATCTTTTCAGAAAGTACCATGTTGTTTTCAGACTTCTCTTCCCACTGTGACCGTGCTATTGATATGCTCAGTTCATACCGTACGCTGCACCGAGCAGAGAAAACCTCTAATCAGAGAGCATGTGATTTATTAAAATGAGAACATTGTGGTCTTAAGAGCTAGGGCACTACTGTGTAAAACTCATAAAGTTCTAGAAGAAATATAGTCATCTCTCAAAAAGGACATTGCTAGTTGGGGGGAAAGGGTTTTTTCCCCACATATATGGGGGCCACATATCAAATTCAGTGCACAGGGCCCAGAACTCCTAGAGACGCCACTTTCTCTCAGTAAGAGATGTCATTACAGTTTCTACTCCATTGCAGTATATTGTCAATTTTAATTTGTGAGTGTAGTCTTAATAACATGATAAAAAAAAAATACTGTTTATTTAAGGAGTAGTTCACTTCCAGAACAAAAATTTACAGATAATGTACTCAACCCATTGTCATCCAAGATGTTCATGTCTTTCTTTCTTCAGTCGTAAAGAAATTATATTTTTTGAGGAAACCATTTAAGGAATTATCTCCGTATAATGGACTTGTATGGTGCCTGCGAGTCTGAACTTCCAAAATACAGTTTAAAAGCAGCTTCAAAGGGCTCTAAATGATCCCGGCTGAAAAATAAGGGTCTTACCTCTCGAAACGATTGGTCATTTTCTAAAAAAAAAATATATATATATAAAAATGTATATTCTTTTTAACCTTAAATTCTCTTGTCTAGCTCTGCCATGTGCATGCAAATTCTGCGCAGTCCCGTTCAAGACAGTTAGGGTAGGTTGAAAAACTCTCATCTCATTTTCTCTTCCAAATTAAAAAATGGTCCTACATCACCGTTTTACCTTTTTTTTGTAACAGGCGTTTGACATTCTTTGTACGTTCACTTTGTAAACACTGGGTCAGTACTTCTGCACTGACGTAGGATGATTTTGAAGTTGTATATATATACATATATATATATATATATATATATATATTTATAATTTTTTTTGTTTTAAAAATGGCAGATCGTTTCGCTAGATAAGACCCTTCTACCTCGGCTGGGATCATTTAGAGCCCTTTGAAGTTGCATTAAAACTGCATTTTGGTAGTTCAAACTCACAGGCACCATGGACATTCACTATATAGAGATAATTGCTTAAATGTTTTCCTCAAAAAACATAATTTCTTTACGACTGAAGTAAGAAAAACACAAACATCTTGGATGACAGCGGGGTGAGTACATCTGTAAATTTTTGTTATGGAAATGAATTACTCCTTTAATCAGCTGTAGAAGTCATGGAAATTCATCATCCTCTGGCTAGTCATGGTCTTGATCTCTATTTTAGACCCAGTCCTTATATTCTGTATCAGGCAGAAAGCTGCCACGCTGTTGACAAAACCCTGGCCAGTTCATGATTTTCACCTCTTTGAATTCTGTTAAGTAGCTTTGCTTGTATTATTCCTATTGGGAATTTTAAAAGCATGTCTTCCTCATCCTTTTGGCATGTGCCCTGTATCTCCCCTGCCTTTCCACTCTACACACACTTCCACTCTTTTTGTGGGTCAGAGATGCTGGTTTCCTTGCCAACAGCATCTTTCATTACACAGTTAAAAGGTGCAGCAGTGGGGGGGCTACATACCCCTCCCCCCATACATATAAACACAGCAGTTTTGCAGCTGTTTATTCTGATATACAGACCAAAAAAAAAAAGAGTAGCTGCCGTTCATATGACAGTAGAGATATGCTGCGGCCTGAGTGGAATGTGTGTTGTCTCTTTATCTTTTCATACATGTGTATCAGCTCTTTTGATGCAAATATTTCCAGTTGTGCCACTATGTATATTCACAAGCACCTATACCAAAGAAATTTTCATTGAAAAGACCAGTGTGTGGTGAGTGTTAAATGTGTATGTGTATTAGAGTGATGTGGTGTTTTGACCACACAGATGTTGTTTATAGGGTTGAGAATTTTTTTTTTACTTTAGTTAAATCTATTGTCCACAAGGGGAGGCAAGACACTCACTCTGTCACACACTCAAATGTGCTTTACTGGCATGACAAATGATGCAAAATAATCTTTAGGTGAACCTCAAAGAAGGTGTAAACAGGAAGGTAAACAAACATTTTAGAACCTTTTAGAACAATTAAGAATATGCTGTGTGTGTGTGTGTGCATGTATTTAAGCACATCACTGATTGGTCAACTGCTCTCTCTTTTTGTGACAAGCATCCATGTATTGTGCTTTTTTCACCTAAAATTGAAGTATTATTGGATAAATTTCTGAAGTCAGTGAAAATAATTGTAAATTCTGGATAGAAATTCCTCCAAATTTCCTCATAGATACAGCAGCTGGTGTGGAAGTGTTGCTCTGCTACATTTCTTTGGCTACAATATAGGACAGTCCGGCTCTCTTTCTCAATTAACATTCAAGTTAACTTTGTTTTTGTATTGTGTTTCGGTCCAATAATTAAAATAGAGTTGAATTAGAATTTAAGAGTTTAGGGTTGGAAACTTCTGAATGAACGATAAGATCAGCAATAAAAAGACATACTTTTCACACAAAAATAGAAATTGAAGTGTCATGAATCCTGTCCGGTCTGCCCGCCACCAGAGGTCACCTGTGCACTGACATTTCACATTACACAGACTGTTGCACCACACTCCAGACTACGTTCCCCTTCATCCATTGCGCTGATTACACAGCTGTATCCAATAAGATACTCTATATAAGCCTTTGACTTCTTCTTGCTACTCGCCGAGTATTGGATTGTATATGTTGTGTTTAGCACTCTCCTAGTGTTAGCAACATTTACAGAGCCGTTTACTAGTTTCCTATGCTTTGTCTAGGTCCCTGAGTTTTGTATTTTCACCTGGTTATGTTGTTTTGTCTGTTTCACTGCCTGCCCTGTGGGTCTCTCGCATGTTTATCGGATTACCCTTTTGCCCAGCCCCCCTGGATTACGTTTGCTGTTGATCGACTGTGTCACGGACTACTCTTGTGTCCTGTCCTAATATACCTGTTTGCTATTGTTCGACCCTGCCAGTTTTATGACCATGTCTCTGTCTCGATCAAATAAAGCTTTGCATTTGGATCCGCCTGCTTCATGTCTCCCTCGCTCCGTTACAGGAAGAGAGAAAAACTTGGGTTCTAAACATACTTAATTTTTGTACTGTATATTTTTATGCTTATTAGAGTATCACTTTTTTCTCATTGAAGCAGTAATATGCAGTGTTGGGGGTAACGCATTACAAGTAACGCGAGTTACGTAATAATATTACTTTTTCAAGTAACTAGTAAAGTAATGCATTACTTTTGAATTTCTAAGAAAATTTCTGAGTTACTTTTTCAAATAAGTGACGGCAGTTACTTTTTTCCCCATTTATTGACTGAAAGGTCTCCTGTCTGGAAATTGGGAGTAAACATGATGTTACTGTATTCTAGACTAAATGTGAACATGCATTAATTCATCTCACTCACAAAAAACAGATTCAGTATTCCTCAAAATGAATAAAAACAGTTAAATGCAAACTCAAAATATGACGCAACCCTAATAATAAAATCGGTTAAATAAAACAAATATCCTTTATGTATTTAATCACATTTTATTAACCAGTGTCTTTTGCTGCTGACCTTCAATGATGCAATTCAACTATACTAATAAGCAACAATTACTTTAGATAAACTAACATTTGTGCTTCATTTTTTTTTTATAGCTGAAGAGTGATCTCCTGCATAAATGTACTTTTCTTTCAGCCTGAGGTGAATTCATTTCACTTTTGGCGTAAAAGGGCTTTTACATTAGAATTGTTTTATATTAAAAACAAAGAAGCAAGCCCTGCCCAGATTTAAAGTAACGCAAAAGTAACGTAACACATTACTTTCCATAAAAAGTAACTAAGTAATGTAATTAGTTACTTTTTCAGGGAGTAACGCAAAATTGTAATGCATTACTTTTAAAAGTAACTTTCCCCAACACTGGTAATATGTTTTCTATGGTTTACAACGTGTAAAGTTACTTCATGAATTACATCCTAATTCTTTCCATTAAGTGCTTCTGCTCTCGTTTTGACGAGATTTACTGGATTGAGAATTCAAAAAAGTAAAAAACAGAAGTTACTTTTCTGACAGCCATCTCTGCCCTAGTTATGTTACTGAAGAGGGTGAGATTTCATTAAAAACAGGTGAGACTCCTTCAGCAACAATCAAGTTATTGCAAGTTGGCTAGTGAGACACCAGAATTGAACCCACACACATATGAATGCAATATACAGCTTGCTAAATGAACAATCCAGCACAATAGCAGAGACGCAATAAACAGGAAAACCCTAAACAGCAATATTAATATATTTTCTACAGTTTATATGTATGAATCTCCCCAGGCATCACTGTAAGAGATGGGAATCATGGCCCTCTGTCCAAGTGCTGCTGTACATGCACTGAGGACGGTGGTGTATTAATCTATTTTGTTTACGTTTCCCTTGTCACCAAAATTGTCAGTAAGGCTCCCCCGGCGCTGGTGCCCTGCAGAGCATCATCTGCATTAAGAGTGATGTGATCTGGCCACGACTCTCTCTCCTGAGGGTCTGTCGGCTCCAGCCTGGCTAATGGGGACCAGCTGGGAGAGAAAAATTATGCACAGCACAAGGAGCTTGTTCTCTCGTCACACCTCCGTCTCTCTTTCTTCTCTTCAGTCACAGTTCTCAATCTGTACAGCTCTACCTCTGCAGCCCCTTCCCACTTTGACTCGAACTGCCCCAATTCCTGATTCAAACCCATTAATTCTTGTAACAATTCTTAACAATTCAACAATTTTGATTTGTTGCAAATTCATATAAATTTGTACCTCATTTGTACGTTTTGCTCTACTTTCATACTTGTTTTTTATACAAATTGTATGTGTTCATACAAATCACATCGTATGAATTTGTGCCCATTGGACGCATCTAACTCTTTAGAGCTTTGGTTTAGTACAGCCAGTCTTATCCTCCCCTCCATTCTATAAGGACTGTCATGACAGTCACAGCATCTTTTTTTAAGTACTTGGGGTTCGGTTGTTGTGTTGGTGTGACTGTTCGGTTTAATTAATTAGAATGAGGGAAGGCGATTCCTGCTAGTTTTAGAATAAATACACTGAAAGAGAGGTGCTGATAATGATAATACTTCTCACATTTATCAACTGATCTGAAATTAATTTCCTTTATGCACTCACATACAGAGACAGAGGAGGGAGTCATGCAGAGATTATATTTTTTTTATTTTTTGTCCTACACTTCAACTTGTGTCTTCTTCAATCTCTTTCTGAGCTCTTATAGGGGAGATTTAGCAAGCAATTTATTATAGAAGTTTTTTTTAAGGCTGTGGGTTATCTAAGCATCACAGAAGAAGCTGTCTTCAGCTGTTTCTTGAAAGTTGTGATGACAACATCAGGTGTTTAGCAGCTTGTGACATTATGATGGAACCACTAGGAGCCGCTCGTACAATGCCAATAAATTGCAGGAAGGAACATACATTTTTGTGATAGAGTGGCCATTTGTCCAGGATGTTTCCCTGCATATGGCCTGAGACACTGAGATATGTTCCAGCATTGCTGGGACCCTATATAGAACAATTGGTTTTGAAAAGGGATGTATTGTTGGATGGCTGGAACACACACTTGTATGTATATAATGGGGTAGGAGGGTGCATTTCTGGTGGCAGTACTGAAGGCCATTAAAGCCGTAAATACAATGCACAAGCTACAAAGGGTCATGATATGAATTTTTAGGTGGGTAGGTTTAAGGGTGGGTTAAGGTGTAAGGGATGGGTCAACAGAGGAACTATAAATGTAGGTACAAAAATTAATTACAGATGTAATTACATGCAGGTATTTTTTTAAATAGTACAATGTAAAAACATGTATGTACACAATAAGTGCATTGTATCGAATGATTAGTTTAAATGTAAGTACATAGTAGTTAAGGCCACCTAATATAAAGTGGGACCAAATAAATAAATAAATATATGGAAAAATTATATATTGTGACGAGTCGACTGCCTCCCCCCTAATTGTCAGCTGCACCCCGTCAGTAATCGCCGCCCTTCACCAGGCTCCCGACGGGAGTGGGCGTGTGGGAGGAGGAGGGGCGCTGAAACATCCAGGTCTGGCAGCGTGTGATGAGGCACACCTGATGTGAATGAAGCCTCATCACCGCCGCTGTTAAAATGCCGAGCGCGCCTCTCCTCAGGAGACCGGTCTCTTCCCCGTGCATGCACGCTGGTGTCCTCGTGGGTCCAGGAAGGGGTGAAGAGGAACGAGCGCCGCCGTAGGACGAGCTGCCGGACCCCGTGGGTCCGGACAAGGACCGCACCCGTGACGGCTGACGGGCCAGGTTGCCGGGCCGTTTTATCCCCCAGAAGTGCCGCAGAGGTGGAGGAGGACGATGCCGCTAGAGAAGCCGCCGCCCCTCGCACCCCGGACCTGAGCGGGGAGCGCGTGCGGTCGCCGGACTCCGCCCCTTACCTGGACCCTTCCCTTCGGAACACTACCCCTCCTTCACGGAACCCCGTCACGTCGAGGTCACCAGATCCCCCTGTTTATTTTGGACACTTTTTCCCCCCCCTTTTTGGAAACTTTGTTTTATTGTTTAATAAAAGCCTCTCCGAGGCCTGACGTCACGCCCACTGTGTCTGTCGCTTTGCTCCGCCCCCGTGACAATATATATATTTTTTAACCCTCATTCTGACCCTCTGTCTAAAACAAATCTGTTTTAAAGGGCAGGTCCTTTAAGGCCACTGTTATGATTGGTTAACGTTATTGCATAGGAAACAGTATCAATGCCTCCTCCCCTCACAATTGCAGTGTTTTGACAACATGATCAACATAAAACGGTCATTTCCAGACAAAACATTATGAAATAATTTACTTACAATTTGTGATACATCTGCAGTCAGATATAGTACCGGTTCATCTCTTCAGCTCAAATGTTTCTTTGTGAACTCTCCATGACACTGTGCCTCGTTTACAAAACAAAACACTCCAGACATTTCTCTGACACGATCCGGGATGCTATTAAAATTAAACTATCCACTTGTTCCTTACACTGGGATCATTCTGATATCGCGAACGAGCTGTTTAAACTAAACGAGCCAAAGCGAATGTTCATTCACTCCATTTGTCCAGTTGACGACAGACTCAAGCACATGGACTTTGTCAGAAAGTGGACAAGCAACTGTATACTGTATCCAGCGTAGACAAGATAGCGGCAATGATTGTATGATTGATGATTTCTTATTTGCTTTTGACATGACACTCACATTCAGCGTGATCAGGTGTCAAGCCGTTAAGTGACTAAACACTGTTTTTGGGGCTTGAATGAATAAATGCTTTGTTTAAAATGAGCATGTTTTAATAGTACAAAGACCTCTTATATGCCTAAAGATCAAAGCAAATTTGATTTCTCATGACCCCTTTAAGTATATAAAACACAAATCTTTTTTGTAAGGTTGAGCCCTCTATCATTGACAGCAAGCCAAGTATATTTCTCTGTATCTCTCTAAAGGATTGTGTTAATGTGTTATCATGAAATATTAACAGCATATAACATTAAAATTCAAAGTAATCCCTTCAGTATTTCATGTATTTTGTTATTTGGCAACCCTCCAGACGTGCCATAGCCACCATTAACAACAGACGTCTGATCCTAGTTAAGCTGTTAATCTCAGCACTTCATTATTGATTAAACTATTGATTTCATTAGTGATACTGACTCTGTGTGTGTGTGTGAGTGTGTGTGAGTGTGTGGTATTTATGTCAGAAGGTGAGACAGCTCTGATGAGGTAAAGTTGAGACTATCACTTACACACAGGTGACAATGCTTTCTTTATTTAAAACAGTCCTAGTGAAATATAGAACCCAATCCCCTAACCTTTCAGTTTCACCCACAAACATTGTTCAATGTTCAAACTCTTGTGAAAGCTGATAAAGTAATGTTTCATGGAGGTTTACTCTGTCCTCCCATCAGCCCAGCACTGATGATATGACAATATCATCATGAACTTGGCAATGCCACAGAAGAGGGTCCATCAGTTTTTTTCTCCTTAGCTGTTTTCTGTGCATCAGAGCACTCTGACATGTCATTTATAACCCCTGCAGAGGAAATAAATGACAAAAGAATGCTCTGTGACTTTTCACCTTATTTTAATAATGGGGTGTTATGTGTAAGATATTAATGCTGATATGGAATTACCATGGTGAGTGTGAACTCATTTTTTAGAGACAGGGCAAGCTGTGTTCCAGCCGACATCAAGGTGCACAGACATGTGTGAACATATGAGGAAGGTAAGATAAAATTCGATTTTGTGTGCATCACATTAACAGTCATACTTATAACAGTTAGACCTCTAGAAGATTAAAAAAAATCAGAAAATTATGATGGAAATTGTGAAAATAATGGTGATAAAAACCAGCTGCTGTGGTTGCCTGAAAGTTACTGTAAAAAATATGGAGAGAAATTTTCAGACGAGATACCATTTAGGTTTTTTTTTTTTTTTATATACTGGTGATAAATAATACAGTTCACTTAAATTTTTATTTATTTATTTTTTAAATGTTCATTTAAAACAAACATATACAGTTGAGGTCAAAAGTTTACATCCCCCTTTCAGAATCATTAAAAATGTTAATTATTTGACCAAAATACTGTTTAGGTCCAACAAATTCTTTGGTTTTCCAGCTTTTTTGTGTTTATGTGAACACTTTCCAACAATTACTGTCCTCAGTGTGAAAAGAAGGATCTCAAAATCATACAATCATTGTTGGAAAGGGTTCAAATACACACAAATGCTGAAAAAACAAAGAATTTGTGGGACATGAAGGATTTTTCTGAAGAACAGCAGGCAGTTTAACTGTTTAGGACAAACAAGGGATCATGAACAGCTATCGCTAAACAACAACAACAAAAAAAAAACACAGCAGAGGATCATTCAGGTAAGAATACAGTAATAAGAATCAGTGGGATGTAACCTTTTGAACCGGGTCATTTTTATAAATTCAACTATTATTTTCTCTATATGTAAACATCTTTTATGTGAAATATCTTATTTAGGTTAGTACTAAATAAACAATAATGGGCATTTTGTATGATCTCTCTTGTTTTGGTAAAATAATTAACATTTTTAATGATTCTGAAAGCGGAACTTTTTGACCATATGTGAATTTGTATATTTTGACTGCTGCGTCTGATTGTCCTGCTGGGAAAATTCAAGTTTAGATGGAATAATTAGAGGATTATACTGCTGGATCTAAATTAAGCTGATTTGCGCAATTGTGAGAGATTGTGAGAGACATCATGAGACTTGAGCTCTAAATTAGAGCACCTGTGAATGCTCTGTATTTACCTAACGAAACAGCATAACCTCAGCCATCCAAACAAGCTCTGTTATCTGCCCATGAGCTGTGCTTACTTGGACTGTGTGTGTGTGTGTGTGTGTTTGTGAGCATAAGAGATGATTTAATGATATTATAGCATCATCCTGTGCTCTGTCTCTGGTTAATGTCGCATGTCACCATGGAGATCAAAACAGATTCCGTCCGGATCTCATTATGGAGAGATGACTGACAGGAAATACAGTGTCTGAGCTCTGGAAGTCACAACAGGAAATAAAAAAGCAACATAAAGAAAAAAAAAAAAACTTTTACCAATGTGAGATCAAATTATAACCACCAACCCCTAAATATGTAATATGTATAAATTTATTTGTTAAACTCAACAAATTAAGTATTATTTACTTTCTTTCATCAAAACACACTTAGCCTTGAAACAACTTTTGGAGAAGCTTTTCCATTTTTTAGCATCTTCCCTGTCATATGAAGACAACTTTTAACTATATAATCAAATCGTGATGTATATATTACTGTCCTAATTTCTTGCTGATTGTTTTACTCTGAAATTATGTCACATTAATGAAATTAAATGGGTTAAATTTGATCTCCAAAGGCACATCATTAGCGTGGTGCTGAGTTGATCCCTGTATATAAAGACATCATATCCCGTTCCCGTGCTATTCGTATTTTTTTTCAGATATTTACCATCTCTTTTGTCTGCCAGACTAATAAACATTAATATTAATAATTTATCAACCAGTTCAAAGTTGTGCTCTTAACGGGTTAAGTGGTTGGTTTCAAAAGTGGAACGCTTTACCACCCGCACATGAATAAAAGATGAAGCTCACAGCTGTGGAGCAGACGGCCTGTCAAGGGCTTTTCTTGCTTATTTACCTTCTTTCATTCACAGTAAAACTTCATCTTAGCCTGGCACAACAAGAGAGATGGTTATTTGATCTTCTTTCCCTCTAAACTTCCTTCTGGTAAGACAGAAGGGTTTAGAGGGTTTTATGGATGGTGCCGTAAGTGGTCCGTGGTGCAGTGACTCTGAACACAGACATGCATACTGTTGGATTGCCGGCTTTGTTTCAATGAAGCAGTGAACTCATATGTCTCATTGATGTCAAGAGCATTTGTCAAATACTTGCTTCACTACATACAGTAGACAACTGGGAAGACAAAGCATCACATAACAGGCATCAAAAACATATTTTAATACACTAGCAGTCAAAAGTTTTTTAACAGTGAGATGTTTTTTTTTTTTTTTTTTAAAGAATAAAGCATTCATTCATTTGACCCAAAATATAGCAAAAGCAGTAATATTATGGAATATTTTTACTATTTAAATATATTAAATACTATTAGAATATATTTTAAAATGTAATTTATTCCTGTGATCAAAGCTACATTTTCAGCATCATTACTCCAGTTTTCAGTGTCACATGATCCTTTAGAAATCATACTAATATGCTGATTTGCTGTTCAAGAAACATTTTTATTATTATTATCAATATTTAAAACAGTCAAGTACATGTTTTTCAGGATTCTTTGATGAATAGAAAGATCCAAAGATCAGCATTATAGAAATTAATACTTTTAACTAACAAGGGACTAAATATAAAGACTTTTATAATGTTACAAAAGATTTATATTTCAGATAAATGCTGTTCTTCTGAACTTCCTATTTATCAGAGAAACCTGAAAAAATTCTACTCCTCTATTATGTTTTCAACATAATAATAATAATAATAATAATATATATATATATATATATAGAGAGAGAGAGAGAGAGAGAGAGAGAGATTTTTTTCTTTTTGAGCAGCAAATCAGAATATTAGAATGATTTATGAAGGATCCTGTGACTGAAGTAATGATGCAAAAAATTCAGTTTTGAAATCACAGGAATAAATTACATTTTAAATATATTCAAATAGAAAGCAGGTATTTTAAATAGTAAAAATTCCCCCCCAAAAAAAAAGATGCTCCAAACAAACAATCCAGGAGAGTGGTGGGGCGTAGGCGGGACAAGGCAAGGGAAGGAGGGCCATGTGGAGGACCTGGGAACTGAGGTAGGACTGGCATAGCAGGGAACCAGGGCGGAGCCAGCAGGATAGATGAGGCTGAGGGCCACCAAAACAGGACAGACAGACCAGGAGGCTTTCAGGGTGGACCAGACTGACCAGGAGCCTACCAGGGCAGAGCAGACTGACCAGGAGCCCTCCAGGGTGCAGCAGATGGAGCTGAAGACCTCCACGGCAGAGCAGACAAAGTGGAAGACCTCCACGGTGGAGCAGATGGAGCAGTAGCCCACCAGGGCAGAGCAGAAGACCTCCACGGTGGAGCAGGCAGAGCAGGAGCCCTCGAGGGCGGAGCAGAAGACCTCCATGGTGGAGAAGATGGAGCAGGAGACCACTACGGTGGGGCAGATGGAGCAGGAGAACGCAGTGGGCTTATTAACAGTTTCTGTGGGAACTGAACAGGCAGACAGTTCATAAATAGGCTCAGGACAGGACAAGAGTTCATAGATGGTCTCTTTGGCCGGCTTGAGTTTATAATTGGCCCCCAAGACCGGGAGGGAGAACAGAAAGTTCATACACGGCCTCCTTAGCCATGAAAGGATGGGCAGAGAATTCAATGATGGCCTCCATAGCCATGACAGGACTGGCAGAGAGTTCAATGACGGCCTCCTTAGCCGTGACAGAATGGGCAGAGAATTCAATGATGGCCTCCATAGCCGTGACAGGACTGGCAGAGAGTTCAGTGATGGTCTCCATAGCTGTGACAGGTCGCTGGGCACTACCACCGCGCAGGAAGCTGAAGCAGACATCCCCATTTTGTGAGGTTCTGCAGCAAAAGCCGCCACCTCTGGGGAAACTGTGGCGGGCATCATAGCCTCTGAGGACACCGCAACAGATGCTGCTGCCTCCGGAGGCTCTGCAGCACAAGCCGGGGGAAACAGTTCAGCAACAGAAGGGCTAAGGTGAGTTGATTTGGGGATACCAGCTAGGCGTGCAGACACCAGCGGTGCATCCCTCAAGCTGGATACCAGACAGGGATACCAAAGGACTGACCTTGAGGATCTTGGTGCAGAAGACAGGACGTGGCGTGACGTTGGACGATCAGACGTGACCTGGCGAGGCTCTGGGAGATCAGCTGAGACGTGATGAGGCTCTGGGATGACAGACGAGATGTGGCGAGGCTCTGGGAGGTCAGACGAGAAATGACAAGGATCTGGACGGACAGCTGTGACGTGATGTGGCTCGGGAGCTACAGCTGTGACGAGACTCTGGGCGATCAGACGTGACGTGTCGTGACTCTAGATGATCAGACGTGATGTGACGAGACTCTTGGAGACCAGCTGAGATGTGACTAGACTCTGGATGAACAGCTGAGACAGGGCTTGACTCTGGAAGAACAGCTGAGATGTGCCTTGACCCTGGACGAACAGCTGAGACGGAGCTTGACCCTGCATGATCAGCTGAGATGTGACTTGGCTCATGAAGATCAGCTGTGACTTTACTTGACTCAGGAACAACAGAAGTAACTTGACTTGGCTCATGAAGATCAGCAGTGACTTGGCTCAGGAACAACAGCTGTAATTTAACTTGACTTAGGAAGAGCAGCTCTAACTTGACTTGACTCAGGAAACACAGCTGTGACATTACATGACTCAGGTATGGCAGCAATGACATGATGGAGCGTTGTTGTCGCTGCCATTTTGTGAACGGGCTCCACTGTTGCCACCATTATGTGAGCTCTCTTCGGTGCGGCCGCCATTTCACGAGCGGGTTTATACACCAGAGTAGCAATCAAAACACTTGAATGTCCCGGAGCTTGGGGTCGACTAAACTTTGCGGCTGCCATTACTGTGTTGTCGCGTTCCTCCTCCACAATGCCCACAGTGAACGACAAGCCCACACACAGCAAAGCATAGTCCATGAATAGAGCGAGTAATGCACGCGGACCCTTGTGTCTGAGCTTAGACCTCAGAGGTTGATTAACGCCATCACAGAAAAGCTCTATCAACAAGCAGGCCGGTACATCAGAGTAGTTAGCCATGTCCAAATACTCTTGAATATAGCCCTCAAGCGATCGCGTGCCCTGCTGGAGGGCTAATAACTGTCTTGCAATGTTCATACCTTTCCAATGTCCGTGCGAAAAGCTGCTGGGTCCTTTTGCGGCTGAGTATTCTGTAACGGAGCGAGGGAGACGCGAAGCAGGCGGATCCATATGCAAAGCTTAATTGACAAACAAAGACATAGTCAAACATAGGCAGGTCAAACATTGGCAAACAGGTATATTCTGGCAAGACACAAGAGTAATCTGTAAAGCAGGCGAGGGTCGATCAGTGGCGAAGGTAATCCAAGGGACGAGACAAATGGGTATTCCAAATAGACAGGCTAGAGTTCATTCAAGGGGAGAACAGAGTCCGAAACGACAAAGCAAAGGGTTAAATCCACGACAGGTGAAAAGTCCAGGGCAGGCGGAAGGCAGACAAGAAGATATAACCAGGCTAGAAAACAAGACTAGGAGAAACTAACTAGAAACACGACTGAACTAGACTTAGGATGAACAAGGTGGCTCCGTACAGCAGCTAACACAAAGAGAGTGTTAAACGCAATGCAATACTTGGCCACTAGAAAGAGGAAATACAAGGCTTATATAGTGTGCATGATTGGTTACAGCTGTGTAACCATCAGCGCAATGAATGAGTAATGTGAAATGGCAAGGTGACCTCTAGTGGCAGGCAGACTGGCGTTCAGGACCAGATTCATGACAGTAGTTCACTCAATAAATTTTAGTTGACGTTTTACTTACTCTGTGAAACAACTGTGATTTTAGACTTTAAATTGACATCACAGATTTATCTCTGAATTGCTAGAAGATAGAAAGTCTTAAACTTTGAAAGTGATGTGATGGTTTTCCACTTTTATAAGTGATTTTTCCTCAGACCTGAACCCAACCTTAAAACAGCAGGAGGCCCCAGAGGGCTTAAGTGCAGTTCTCCAATAGGTTAAAGATCATGTCAGCATGTGTACAAAAGTGCATTCAAAGACATCTTAAAATGAAAGATTAAAAAACATATAATGCAAAACAATTACAGCCTATTTGTTTCTACTGTTACTCTTTCTGAATAAATAATTAAATGTAGCATAGTTTGGTAAAATAGCCCTCTTTCATTGTGTATGGTATTGGAAGATTACCATATTCATGTATTGTAGTTTACATGCTCCAAGGTACTTAAAAAAATACCAATATATTATTTATTGTCAGTGTTGGAATAACTATGGAAAGGCAGAATCTGTATGTGTGTGTGTGTGTGTGTGTGTGTGTGTTTTGTGCTGTTCGTCTGTTGCATTAATGTTTGATGGAAAGTGGTGAAGAGAGTGTGACACACCCTCTTGTCTCACCTCTCGTCTCTCCTACTGTTCTCTCTCAGTTATTCATGACTTCTGCTTCCTTTCTCAGTATTCTTTCCATCCTTCAGTCTGACAGCAGAACTTTCACTGCCACAGACATCAGATCAGTGAGACAGGTTTCTTTGTGTCGAGGGGGAGACATTTTCAGCATGAAGTAATTGCTATGAAGTAATGCTAAATCAACCATTATGGGTACTACTGCTCACACTTAAGGGGAGTGATTTAAGCAACATTTAATGTGTTAGAGATGTGCTATTCATTCGTAGAGTGATCTGACCTATCTGGGTGCAAGATAAAACTTTGTGAAAAAAAATCATAGAAAGTTAAAATGAAGTACTTGAGTCTTGAGTCACACTTAGAGACCAGAATATCATAAAGATATTAGATTTAGTTGATTTATTGTTATATTTACAGTGTAAAGGTTACACCAAAAGCTTACTTTGCAATCCCTACAATTGTGTCTTTATGACTATTTTGGTCGTGTTGAATTTTCATGACAAGACGTCACTGATATAAACCCCAAGAAATGTATAAGACCCTTACCTTTTCCACCTCTGTCCCATATATATGAAGTGGCTTGTGGTTCTGCCCTGTAGCAGACGTTCTAATATCCACAACTATGTTCAAGGTTAAGTTACTGTTTCTGAATCATGGCACTAGGCCAGCCACATCGCTCCTGTATTTGTCTCATCGTCCTCACTAATGAAGCCTATGACAGTGGTGTTGTTAGCAAATTAAATTATTGAATTTCTCTAATAGGTGGCTGTACAATCATGGGTAAAAAGCGTAATAATGGGTTTAGTACACAACCTTGGGGGCATCCAGCGTTTATGATTGTGAATGTCTTACAGAAGATGTTCCCAAAACTGATGGATTTTGGTCTGCCTGTATGGAAATTCATGATCTATTTTCAAAAAGAGGTGTGCAGTCCCAGCACACTTAGTTTGTCTGTAAGTGTTGATGAAATAATGGTATTAAAAGCTGAATAGTTAGTCATAGCTGATCTTAAAGGAGAACTCCACTTCCAGAACAACAATTCACAAATAATTTACTCACCCCCTAGTCATCCAAGATGCTCATGTCTTTCTGTCTTCAGTTGTGAAGAAATTATGGTTTTTGAGGAAAGCATTTCAGGATTTTTCTCCATATAATGGACTTCATTGGTGCCCTGATTTTGAACTTCCGAAATGTAGTTTAAAGGCTGCTTCAAAGGGCTCTAACCGATCCCAGCCGAGGAAGAAGGGTCTTATCTAGTGCAAAGATCGGTAATTTTTTCGGAAAATAAAAATTTGTATACTTTTTAAGCACAAAAGCTCATGTAGTACAGGCTCTGGATCTGCGTTCACGACACTACATACTATTGAATCACGTCGAAAGGTCACATGGAACATAGGTGGAACTACAGACCCATTGTTTACAAAGCGAACGTGCAAAGACTAAAAAAGTGCAAGTAAGTCAAACGCTGTTTACAAACGAAAAAGTACAACAATGTCGGACAATTCTGAAGTTGTAGGAGAAAATAAGATGGAGTTTTTCACCATTCTCTACCTTTTTGAGCCGGAGTACACAGACAATGAACTTAGATGTGATTCGTAGTAGTAATGGAAAGTTCGGATCATTTTACTGACTCTGGCCGCTGAGTCTCGTTCAGCAAAATGAACTAATCTTTTTTCGAGTCTTTTTGTTAATTTCATTCATTTTAGAAAAATATAATTCAAATGTTACATGTTACTTCCCTAATACATCTACTACTTACACAAACGTTGATCACACTACAAACAAGACAAAAATATAATGCTATAAGAAACAGAAAAGATTAAATCATTGTTTACCCAGGTCTTTAGTCTATGCTTAGCTCACCTCATCTCTTATCTGACTAATTTTTTCGGGTTTGTGTCGTTCGTTCATCATGTGATAGCCCCATAAGCTTAACCAATGCAGTGTGAGCCGGAAAAAGAATGGATTAGTTAATCTTTTGAGTCTTCGGGTTCGAGTTGTTCATTCATCACGTGACAGCCCCATAAGATGAACAAACAACTCGAAAAACCCGAAGACTCAAAACAGGTGAACTAATTCCAGTACAGAACCTAATAGGATGTTGTGCATGCGCGACTGAATGAATCATTCCCCGAGATGACTTGTTCTTCTCGAGTCACAATAAAGATTCTTTCAAAACAAACGAATCGTTCAAGAACGACCCATCACTAATTCGTAGCATCGTGGATGCGCATCCCAGAGACTGTGCTACACAAGCTTTTGTGCTTAAAAAGTATACAAATTTTTATTTTTCGAAAAAAATGACAGATCGTTTCGCTAGATAAGCGAAAGCTGCGTTTAAACTACATTTTGTAAGTTCAAAATCGGGGCACCAGTGAAGTCCATTATATGGAGAAAAATGCTGAACTGCTTTCCTCAAAAACCATAATTTCTTTATGACTGAAGACAGAAAGGCATGAACATCTTGGATGACAAGGGGGTGAGTAAATTATTTGTAAATTGTTGTTCTGGAAGCAGAGTTCTCCTTTAAGACAAGTTGGTACAACAGCCATAGAAAGGGACAGATTAGAAAAAGAAATACCTGTTAAAATTTAATTATACATTCCTTAATATCATGTCCTGGGATTTTGTCTGTTCGTGCTGCCTTAAGTAGAGTCTGGTATGTTAGAAGATAACCAAGTTTCTCTAAAGAAAGTCTTTGATCTTGTGTTGTAATAAAATCTTGGCTCTCTGTTCATCCTTCTTGATTTTTGCATGTTGGTGTGCAAAATACTGTGTGTGTGCCTTTACCTTAACCTGTAGGCCTCCATGTTTCCCCACATCTGCTTATATTGTGTGTCGTTTGTCCATCCAACGATGTCATCGATGTCCTCATTTAGATGTTGACTAGCTAATTGCCACTATTGCCATCAGGGTCCATGTGGATGATGCAGTCCTCAAGTCGAAGTTGGGCACAAAAACTGTTTGTTGATCATTGCCAATATCCAGCTAAAACACCAGTGCATATGACATATTGTAGCAGTGCATATTGTAAAAAAAAAAAAAAAAAAAAAAAAAAAAAAAAATATTTCAAAAAAAATTCAAAATATTTTCAACAAAAAGTTTTCAAAAGTGAGTGTGCGAACACATCTGCCACAATAGGCGTCATATTTGTTTTTTTGTTTTTTCCTTCAAGGCAAGCAACCGCACAGATTCTGCAGAAATGCATTTTCTACAGTATTCTGATTGATAGCTGGGCCTGATTAATATATAATATATAATTCAATATTTGTGATGTCATGTGTTTCAATAACCCAGAGTCACCAGCAGGTAATATTTGAGCCAAACCAAAAAGAAATCCCTTTAAAAGCATTAAATATTCAGCTGTAAATATTCTTAAAGAGCAGGTCATATGGTTTTTTAAAGTGTCCTAATATTGTGTTGGAGTCCCCTACAACAGGTTTAAATGCTTCTAAGGTCAGGAAACATTGTAAAAAAAAAAAAAGTTTGGCAAAACGCAGATATGAACACTGGTCAGTCGCGTCAAAAACAACTTCATCACGTACTTTACCACCTACGCCACCGGTGTTGTTATTAAATGAAAATAGCCTCTGCCAATAAGACAGGCTATTTTCACATGTAAATACAGACTCCATGTTTTATTTGTGAACTTTGTTTGTGTTCAGCTCTTCTTTATTTTCGGGTTATCGCCATAAAAGCCCTGTCAAAAACATTGTCACGCACGAAGACACATCTTTCATTTCATCAAGCTGAATTCTCACTAAAAACTGACGCAGTCATCACATTTTCAAGCCATTTCATGTTTCATTTTGACGTGACATAAAGCAGTGATATCTAAAAGTGGGAGAGTTGTTTACTTACTTTATAATTAGTCAATAATGCCATCATTTTCTTCATTTACACCAAGAGCTCACAGGGGAGAGGCGGGATTTATCGCACGAACCAATCACATCCAATCATAACCGATCAAATCCAGTTATAGTGTGACAGAGGCATTGTCTCCTCTCACGTGACTTTCCCCATTTATCTCGATTAGCTGGCCAAAAAATCACTGCACGTTAAGGAGTCTCTGTAGAAAGTCAATGGACAGAGGGGAGGCAAGCCTCCACTGTAACTTTACTTTACTGTAACTGTTGGACAGCGTTGACTGTTGACTTTTGGACTCATATTTGCGCTGTTTTATTTTTGTAATATCAATTATTTTCTCATCCAATTTTGAGAAGAGAAGACACTGCCTCCCTCGCCTCCTCTGAGGAAATGCCCCTGATTTATACATACAGAGTTGTTTGTTCGAATCGTTCGAATTAGTTTTGAGCATAATGTCTGTAAACCCGTCCCTTCCATAAGCCTACTCTGTTCTGATTGGTCAGCTGGCCAACCCTGTTGTGACTGGTACAGAGAGGTATAAACAGTTCTTCAGTATTTAAAGATCTTATATTTCCATTTAGCATTTATTTTCGGAAGCCACAAAGTCCTGTTTTAAAATCTGCCCACAGTTTTGTCTGTGTATAAGAGTATGTTTCTGTACACTATTTAGTGTTTATCTTGACCAGGAGTATGGCATAGTGAGAAAGTGTGTGTGTGCTAAATGGCTGTCATGAGCTGTAATACAGACTGTCAAAACAGAGTCAGGCAGTGTGAAAGAGAGAGAGACAGAGATGTGGAAAACGAGAGAGACAGACCGCACAAAGAGACAAAGCAACATAAAATGATAGGAATAAGATTTAAATTTAAATATATTTAAAGGGGTCATCGGATGCTAAGTTCACTTTTTCATGCTGTTTGAACATTAATGTGTGTTGGCAGTGTATGTACAAATCTACCCTATAATGATAAAAATCCATGCAGCGGTTTTTAATTAATCTGTAAAAATAATATCCCCTTTTTCAAATCGAGCCATTCTCAAATGCCTGTCGTTGTTGCGTCACACCCGCAGAGGCCGCTCCCACGATAGTTGATTGACATGAGCGATTTACCTTGAATCAGCCGTCACAGTCCGCCCTCTTTGTTTCAATGCTGGAGCAGGGATGTAAGTTAGACAAGAATATCTCCGATTGAGCGATTGAGGTGTTGTGTTGCTGATGTAATAATGAACATAGTGGTCATCATTTACTCCCGACATCTGAGCCACTGAAGATGCAATAGATTACGTTTGTTTGAGAAGGGAATGCACCTCCCGATCTACATATATCCGTCTATGTTCGCACAAATCATTCATGATCCAGCTTCACTTACAGCAGAAGTGAGTATAAGGGTTATTTTATGAATCTTTGCGATCACCTTTCCTTATAACGTGGTAGTTAGGAAGTTTAGCGGCTAAACGCGGCTACATGTGGCTAATGTAAACAATAGCATCTTTCCACAGAGAGAAGAGAGAGGCAGGGTGAGCAGAGCTCATTTGCATTTAAAGGAACAACCCCTTAGAATGAGATGATTTTTGCAGAACTCATTTTGACAAGGTAAAAAGGGTGTTTTTTTTACAAAACCATTGAGAATTTTTAATCAAAGTATATTAGAGACTTTTTATTAAGACCCTAAAGAATCATATCAACTTGTGGAAAATGGGCATCCGATGACCCCTTTAAATATAAGTAAATAAGTCATAATCTAGTACATCATCATCATGTACATCCATGAGGAGCACTTTGCTGTGTGTTCATGTTCCTTCATCCCCAGGATGAAAAGACTAAAGATGCAGCCGCAAGTCTGATAACAGGATGTTTCAATCAGATGATCCTCCACTTTGATTTGCTCCGGGTTTCATGAGCGCTCAGTGTCACGTCACCCACATCCGACAGATGCTTGTTGTCCTGATGAGAGGGTCATAGCGACCACCTTCAGACCACAGACGCCCAGCAGCCCCTGTGACAGCTTCATCACGCACGCGCACATACACGTTCCTCCCAGCAGTCTTTGTTCCAAGCATCTGCTTCTCCTGGTGATTAATTGCAATTAGCGGTGAAGTTGAAAGCCCGTGGAAGAATGCAGCACGCAGCAGACACTTCCTGATTAATGAGGGACAGCGGCTGTCAGAGGGCCACCACAGCCCTGCTTTTGTTGCTTGTGTGTGTGTGTGTGTGTGTTTACTGCTTCATGTTTTAAAGGTTTATTCTTCTTTTAGCATGACAGTATGAATCTTCACAGGAAAAAACGTGACAAAATTAGAGAGTGAGAGAGAGGGTAAGTGCAGGCTCAGGGGGCTGATTAGATTTGGAAAGTAAAATTGCTAATTGACCTTTATTAATCAGAGCAGAGCAGTGTGTGTTTGCCTAATACTCCAGCAGGGGGTCATGGGGCACATTTCAGAGTTGTTCATTTTTTCTGAACTCAAATGAAGGGGTCTCTTCTGTGTAAATTTGAGCTAATGGTAAAACAACAGAGCACAGGTTAATCTGAGAACAGCTCAGCCTGTAAATTTGAACTTGTTTCTTAGATGAGCTTACTGCTGATTAAAACAATTAAATATGAGTGAGATAAAGAAAAAAAAAGATAACAAAAAAAAGGTCAAATCCAGAAGATGAGCAAATTTTTTGTCTAACAATTATATGCAGCCCCTTAAATAAAATAAATGTCCACTACATTTTCTTTTAATACACTATGACTCAATTTCATTTCTAAAATTGTGACTATTCTCGTTTTTAGAGACCTTGCTCCTGGAAGAATATGGCTGCCTGCACACAACATTGACTAACTGTTGTCATTTTTGCTAAATGTAATTGACACTGTGGGTTTTGATATCTTTATAATATATTTTCTGAAGACACCACAACACCACAGGTTCCCACATTAACCGGTAGTGGCCAGATCGCCAGCTTATATTTGCTAAACCTAGCTAACATTTGCTTGGTTTTGTGTAATGTGTCTCTTTGTTTAATGATCAAATGGCACATCGTCCTTTCCAGCATCTCCTGCAGGGAAACAACAGTTGAGTCAGTATGGTAGTTTTGAAATTGTTTAAAGTAAAATAAAATATTCATTATCCCAATGTACTTGAAATGGTGACATTCTAAAACATGATGCTTAGCTTTTTTTCCCCCATGAATTTTCAATCTGAGGTATTAAGTGATGTATAGTCATATAATCAGAGACCCTCATCTTGATATTTGCTCAAAATGCAAGCAGTCACAGCATTTGAGACTCATGAAAGCACCAGGTGCATATAGCGACCAGGTGCAAATAGCGATCTATCTTGTTTGACCACTTGTGATCACCTGGCAAATCTGAATAGCAGGTGTATATAGGCCTGAATGTTTTCTCACTGAGTGCAGAACCCTGTGTAACCTGCAGGAGGTGGTACACAGAACATACAATATACATCAGTCACTTGTTCAATCACCATCCATCACTATCTCACTGTTTTTTTTGTTTGTTTTTTTAAAGGGAGGAAGAAGAAGAAAGACTAATTTTAAGCAAAACTTTAAATGACAGACTCTGAGGACATCCGAGGACTTCTTTTTTATTTGAAAACAGTTAATTAATAAAACATTACTTAAATTGTAAATTTCCTAAGACTTTAATTTGTTTTCGGGTTAATTTGTAATCTTTATAATTAGCTTTAATGAAATAATCTCTCTATTTCATAAAATAATAAATGTGCTTTTTTACAAAGCAGTCTTGTTAGCTTTGTGTTGCTATAAAGCTGACCTGATGTCACATGTTGCGTCTAAGAACCTGTAGACAAAAGAAAGCATTATGTATTGAGAAATATCACAGAAGAATCCTTTGCAGCTCTAATATATTATAGACAGTTTTAAGTCTGCTAAATGATATACTGCCAGACCTGTGTGAAGTATTGCAGCTTGTGACAGTGTTTGTATCCATCAGTGCAGTATTTGGTGTTTACAGCTCAGTTAAGGTTTGAGTGTTGGGGGATGGGAGGTGAAGTTGACCTTTACCCTTTCTCTGAATGTAGACAACACTTATTAGCTGGGCAGCAGTCTCTGCTGATTTATCACTGCGACACCACTCTGTGGGTTATGAGGTTGAGTCAGAGGTCAGAGAAGTAAAGCGGGTTTAAAGGACTCACTGGGTCGGGTTAAGGGTCAGTCAGATTAGCATGCGTTTGTGCAGAGATGGGTAGCGTACAGAGAAACACACAGGTTAAAGGTTCCTCTTTTTTATAAGGACCTTTGCTGACCTCCCTATTTTGTGTGCTCACAACTCACACATCTGACATATGGAAAGAAAGAAAGAAAGAAAGAAAGAAAGACAGAAAGAAAGTCAGAAAGAAAGTCAGAAAGAAAGAAAGAAAGAACATGTCTCCACTAGGGAGCAGCAGTCAGCCCTGGACCCACTTTTGTGAGATACAGTCTACTGCAAATGGATCTACCGTCAAAGTGGCGCCTGTGTATGCATGAACAGCCTTGTAACGGTTTGTGTATAGAAGACTCCAGTAAAAACATTTGAGGAACAGATTACCTGTGGTGGTACGGTGGTGAAATTAGGTTGGTACCATGTCCTGTACAGCTGGTGTCAAAATGTCTGGATCCAGGGAATTCTTTTAAAATATGTTACACCTGTTATAAAGATGCCTTTCATGGATCTGATAGTGGACAACACTAAATATAGGTATGAACCGGGTCTAAATTATTTTGAGCTTGTCTACTTTTGACTACTTCCAGAGGTAGTCGAAAACACATTTGACCAGATTGTGCTCTTAGTGTGGACACTCATGTGGCCGAATGAGTTTGAACAGCTACTAAAGCCCGCCTACTCTCCGCTGACTGAGCAAATTCTTAAACATCACGATGTTCATTTCCTATCCATTAATCGACAAAATTAGAATGTTAAATTAAATTACAATGGTTAAGTCTTTTTAGTGGTTTAGTTCTGCATGTGTATAAACAGGAGAAAATGGAGAATAAACAATACAGAATAAATAATATATGATACAGATTAAAATGACATATGATAGGAATAAAATAAATAGGCCTACGCAAAATATGTTTGAGTTAAATAATTAACAAATGGAAAAAAAAAGTGTTGCAACTATACAAATGATGCTTCAAATGATGTCTTACTACTATCTTTATGACCAAATGACAGGATATTTTATTTTTTTCCGCTGTGAGAAGAACAATATCCATGATCGCGCTGGAGCCACTCGCACACACACAACATATTATTTATAGCATTGCCATAACAAATGCAAAATAATTTATAAAAAATTATAGTTTGTTTTATATATATATATATATATATATATATATATAATTTTGTACTATAATTTTAAAGCTACTTTCTGATTTTTATCTTATTCTGTTCTGAATACCGGTAAAATTTTAAGAATTTGCTAATAACTTATAGGCAACTAATGATTTTTTTGTGTAGCAGATTTTTTTTTTATCAATGCAGCAAAAGTATAGCTTTGGGGGAAAAACAAAAACACAGCATTCTGCTCATATATAAATTGTGGAAGCTTATTTCACAATATTAGACCTACTGACCTATAGACTCTCCCCTCAAACAAAATCAAGACAGAAGTGGTCAAAAGTGGACAGAAGAGACTGATTAAAACACCAGCCCCCGGTTTTACAGACAAGGCTTATGTCTAGTCCCAGACTAAAATGTAAGTTTAAGCTGTTTCAGCTGAAAGAAACTTGCACTGACTCATCTAAGAATATATCATTGCCTTTGTTTTGTCTCAAGATGGACACCACATTTTTTTTTCTAAAGCATGTTTATAAAAAAAACCCTAAATTTCCTAATTGAACTATGGCTTAATCCTGGCTTAGTCTAAGCCCTGTCTGTGAAACCAGGCCCAGGTGTGAACGGGATATGTGTACCTTGTCAACTTGTGATCTGATCGACCAAAACGCATCTTAATACCAGGTGTAAACAGGGCCCAAGACGCATCACTCTAAGTGAAAACTGGGAGATCACACCTCACCATTGTCTCTCTCTTCCTCCGTCATCTCTCCACTTGCTAAGGTCACATTAAACTCACCCAAAATCTGTATGCAGAAGATTAATGATTAATATTAATGGTCTCATTTCCAAAGATGTAAAATAAAGATATTTTACTTACTGTAGAGGGTGTGCCCTTTCTCAGAATATTTTATGCACTCCCTAGGTCTAAGATCTTGATAAAAGGTGCAGAAAGCAATTTCTGAGAAACACTGTTGATATTTCAAATCCATACTGAAACAAACACACCCCTATCCAAAAGAAACACACACCTGCCTTCACTGCTCCACCCCCACATTCACAAACATGCTGCGCAACACAGAGTTTTCAGGATCAGCTCCGAGCTACCTGTATAACATAACAGACCAGGCAAATCTATTACAAAAGTGAAAAAATTAAGGGGATATATGAATCACAAAAAGTAGAACCGATAGAAAAAGCAAAGATCACACAAGAGTATATTTAAGCAAGGGTTTGTTGTTAATTGCCAGCACACCAGGCAGATTATTTATTTATTTATTTATTTATTTATTTATTTGAACAAATCTCCCTCTTGCTCTCTCTCTCGCCTTCCCATCATGAACATAAACACCCCCTATTGCTTTTTGGCTATAAGAGTATTGTGTTGCTTGGTCTGACTGGGCTGATCCACATTACCTCTATTTATACAGCCAGGACTATATACAAAATAAATAAATAACTTTTTCAGCATCTAGCTCATATTCACAGAATTGTTTGTTTGGGTGTTGATTTCAATTTTGAACAGTGTTTCTCAGAAATTGCTTACTTCATCTTTAATGCAAATTACAATTGTCAGTTTATGTCTCCATTTGGAGGATGTTTTATTTTGGTTTGAGTACTTAAGAAAGATTTAGGGCTACCATTCTGTAGCCAGATGAGCCCATAGTGGAAAGTGTATTCCATACACCCACTGTGTATTTCTGATGTCAGGTGTGCATCTCTTAAATAATTAGTTCACTTCCAGAACAAAAATTTACAGATAATTTACTTACCCCCTTGTCATCCAAGATGTTCTTGTCTGTATTTCTTCAATCGTAAAGAAATTATGTTTTATGAGGAAAACATTTCAGGAATTTTCTCAATATAGTGGACTTCAACGGTGCCTGTGAGTTTGAATTTCCAAAATGCAGTTTCAATGCAGCTTCAAAGGGCTCTAAACGATCCCAGCTGAAGAATAAGGGTCTTATCTAGGGAAAAATCTGTCATTTTCTTAAATAAATTACTATTTATACACTTTTTAACCACAAATATTAGTCTTGTCTAGTTCTGCAATGCACATGTATACTCTGTGCAGTCCTGTTCCAGACAGTTAGGGTATGTCGAAAAACTCCCATCTCATTTTCTCCTCCAACTTCAAAATCATCCTACATCGCTGTTTTACCCTGTTTTGTAAAAGGGCGTTTGATCATCTTTGCACGTTCACTTTGTAAACCCTTGATCGGTACTTCTGCAGTGATGTAGGATGATTTTGAAGTTTGAAGAGAAATAATAACGATTATAATAATGGCTATAACGATAATGATACAAGGGAACGATATCATTGGGATCACTTTCAGAAATTTTTTACAGTTGAAGAATGATGAAACACTGACAGTTAATTAGACTTTATTCAAATCTAAAGGGCTTGCACATTTGAAATAGCAGGCGACAGTAGAGAAGCAAATAGACATTGCAAAAAACATAAATTTGATAAATTTGAATTTGATATCTTCTTTTGATTATCTCTGACTATGTCATTGGTGTGATATATTCACCTGACTAAAAATAAATTGTTACATTTGATGTTGTTCTAACATTTAAATTAAATTCAAATTCAAATGTAAAATTCAAATTTAAATGTGCACTATGCAGAATTTCCAAAATCACATGCATACATACACACATACTTGCATAACGAATAGACTCATACAAAAATAATCCATCTCAATCATTACTTATGATCTACTAAGTGTGTGGCGGTGTACTGTATTAAAATCAAGGAATTTTTTGTATCGATTTTTTCACAGATGTTTTACTTGTAGTTTAAATTTTGAACTGTGCTTTAGTGTTAATTGCTGGTTTCGTCTAGCCAGAGGAGAATGATGGAGTTTTAATTCCTTCGACACACTATTTCCCTGTTTAATATTGTATAACTGCTTTAACACAATCTGTATTGTAAAAAGCACTATACAAATAATGGTGACTTGACTTAGTGTTAATGGAAATGTCTATAAAAATTAATTGATAATGTCCTGGCAGAAAATTATCAGTACACTTTCCTGTCATCTTCTTCTTGTTGTATTGCTTTGTTTAGAACATTTCTGGGCTGCAGCATTTGTCTAGTAGATGTGTAGCCCCCAGCCAATAATGCCGTGCAGGTGATGGCCTTTCTGCATTTGAAGCTTGCGAGGCTTCACTAAATTCTCCTGTCTTGACACAAAAACAATTGGGTAATTTTACTATTGCCTTATTGACTGCCATTTGGAACAGATTACTAGACATTATAATTACATTTTTATGATGACGTAATTGTTCATCAGTGATCTAGACTGAAGATGGCTTAACTTGCTTGCAAATTAAAGCCAGTCATCTAACTGTTAGCATAACTGTTCATTTGTATACACACTCACACACAATTTATGCATGATAACACAATATTCTAAGAAAAAAAAATCTAAATACTTCTGCACTCATCCTGCACAGTGCACCTTTAAGAAATAGTTCCTACGCACCGTCGTAACAAAAATAGTGATGTATATGCACAAAACATGATTTGGAATTCTGGTTCATTTGGAATGTATGTATCCTTATTAAGAGAACGTCACAAGACTTTTAATACATCACTGTACAAGTAGTTCTCCCAAATATGTTTGGGAACTAATTATTAGTGTTAACTAACTATTAACTATGATTCCTAATTGCTGCTATAATAGTTATTAATGTTGTTGTATAGTTTAGGTGGATAGGATTAATGAATGTATAATATTGTCATGCAGACTAAGGCAATACAAGTACTTTATAAGTACTAATAAACACTAAATTCTGTCATCAATTACTCACCCTTGTTCCTGGTAAAGAACTCAAATGTATTGCACTTGTTTAGGTCCTGCTGGTTATTCCATGTATTAAATGTATTGTTTTATGAGCTTTTTAATAATTATCTGTGGAAGGGTGAACGCTACTGATCCCTCTTTCTTCCTCTCTTCTTTCTGACCCACTCCTTTATGGTTTATTTCTGTGTTTATGTGTGGCAGCCACAGCAAACTTAATATAGAGAAAATTGGAGTGAATATAGAGAAAATTGAGCTCCAAAAAAATGTCTTTGACCTCACACACACACACACACACAAAGCATTAGCCTTCCAGCAGTGCACACATTGGTAAAGCATGCATTACAGCAGAATCTACTGCTCCACTGCACCCTGTGTGTGTGTATGCGTGTGTGTGTGTGTGTGTGTGAATGGCAGCAGATGCCTCTCTGGGCATTAAGCCCAGGAATGTGACCGCTGAAGTGGGTAATGGCTGACCTCTGACCCCACATGGCCATGCGGATCTCTCTCTATGATGACAGGGTCATTTCTCACTCTCACAGCCATAAAACACACACTCACTGGAGATGTCTGCTGCTATTTTACATTGAATAGAACACTACAGGGTGTGTGCACTCCTTAACATCTCCTTTTTTATTAGTCTTCAAGCTGATTTGCTGAGTATTCTTTTTACCACTTTAAACTGTTGCTTAGTTTTAAAAACTAGTAAGCTGCCTTTTGACTTGAATGCTGTTGCATAATGCAGTTTTCATAATAGATCCTGTTTTGCCAAATATTAAGGTATAATGAATGCTTTATGGATATGATTATCATGGATAAGGCAACACTAAGTCAAGGGGAAAAATGAAAGGAAAAAAGAAAAATGAAATGAAATGGTTATTCACTCAGAAAAAAATATTTGTTTAAATGTTGTACAAGACCCATAAAACAAAATATTGTTTTGTGTAATGAAAATTTAACTGAATTAAGTAAAGTCCAATAAATTAGATTTATCAGACTACCTTAAATTAAACGAGAAAATTACAGATAATTTTACTCACCCTCTTGTCATTCAAGTTGTTTATGTTTTTCTTTCTTCAGTTGTTTTGCTAGATAAGACCCTTCTTCCTCAGCTGGGATCGTTTAGAGCCCTTTGAAGCTGCATTGAAACTGTATTTTGGAAGTTCAAACTCACAGGCACCATAGAGGTCCACTACATGGAGAAAAAGTCTGGAATGTTTTCCTCAATAAACATAATTTCTTTATGACTGGAGAAAGAAAGACAAAATCTTGGATGACAAGGGGGTGAATAAATTATTTGTAATTTTTTGTTTTGGAAGTGAACTTCTCCTTTAACCTCTTTCGGTTAACTACTATAAGCTTCACACCTTAAAACAAATGTTTTTATAAGATCTTTTAATTTTAAATATTCAGTGGTGAAAAATGTGCATAAATTCCATACATGAGTAAAAGTATAGGTACAACATCAATATATTACTTAAGTAAACTTAAGTAAAAGTTGTCCAATAAAACTTAAGTAAAAGTACAAAGTTAAAAAATACTTATTTTAAAAAATACAGCAATTTCAAACCTATTCACATCTCATAAAATGTAATTTAACCATACTGGAATGATCACACGTACTGTGCTTATATTGTAAAGCCAGAGGTGAATGTAGAGCTGCTTTATAATTGAAATTTAAGTAGTAATTATACTTTAAATGGCTAATTCCTAAATTTGAAGAACGTTACAACACTGTCTGATTATCTGATTATTACTGTAAAGCTGCTTTGTAGCAGTCTCTATTTCACATACTGTAGAAGTCATTTTGACTTGACCTGACTTGACTATTAAAACCACATTTATTGTGCTGGAGACATATTGCTGCTTTTCACTTCGCATAAAAAAGCTTTACAAGGTAAAGGACAGAAACTAATAATAGATTCTATATTTGACAGTAAAGCATTGGCATTTGAGAAAATGCAGTAAAGTAAATCTGCAACAACAAAATAAAAAGTTAGGGCTATGGCATATTATAGGGCTATGTTTAATTCTCACAGGCTGAGTGATATTGATCTTTCATTAGGGTCTTAATTTAATTTCCTTATTGAATTTCTTTTTCTTTTAATTCAGTTAAAGTTCATTTAAACTGAAGACTTGTCACAGGTTAACATGTAACTCATTACCTTGGGTAGATTACTTCTAAAAAAAAAAAAAAGAAAAAAAGAATGGAACTATTAATGTCTACAGTATTTCTACTGTTGGAAACTGCATGACTTTAAGGTTCCCATATCATAGAAGTGTCAAATTAAAATAGAATCGAACGCTTATCCTTGTGTTTATTACTGGCTCGAGCGCCGTGAGCAAGCTCATCAGCGCTGCGTGGGAGGCCTGTCCCGTTTTGCTCTCACACTGCAGCTGACGGACCTTAATTGATTAATTTCAACATTTACTCTCCCAATCCAGTCCAAAGCAATGCACACTGGCAACTAGAAGTCCACTTTCATATATTAACAAAAACAGTGTCAACACAAAAGTATAAAGTTAATTTCCATTTTAAAATTTAAGTGGATTTAATGTAATATTGTGTGCTGCACATTTTGGCAACATTTTCCATGCCAAAAAGTCCAGCCTGCCTGCGTAACTAAATCTACCCTCCTACATGTTTCCAATATTGATGCCCTCTACAGCAGAAATTGGTAGTATGTTATTGTAAAATATATCCGCACACAGGCACACATCAGGTTGAGACACAGCAGGTCAAGTTAAAGATTTAAGTAACCCTCAACTAGTATTTGTATGTGTGAGAGAGTGGGAGAGAAAGAGAGAGATGTTGTGGAATGATACATTATCAGGGGTGTCATGCATAATTTTTAAACGGGGAAACAATCTTGGGTCACTTGGTGCCCTATGTGATTCAAATCCCAACATACATACATTTATTTATTTGTTTGTTTGTTTTGTTAATATCATGAATTCATCACCATGTATTTTTTATGGAAAAGTTTTGATAGTAAATCCGTTTGTATTTTTTTTCCACAGGGGAAGAAAGTCTTACAAGTTTGGAACGCCATAGGGGTAAGCTGACAATGACAAATCTTCAGTTTAAAGCAAATGACCTGTAGAGTGAAGTGAAGTGATTTGATTGAACTGGCTATATTTCACTGCATTTAAATGTGTGTTTTATACTGCATATTAGACAAACATTTTTACTTTTTACTTTACAAATTGATGATATTTTTGGAAGTGGCATTTAACTTTTACTTGAATCAGTCAATTAAGTGTGCAAGCAAGCAATTAAAACTAATAAGTTCCATACAACAGAAATACATTTTGCTCACTGACTGTCAAAGTAATTTTTATTGTTATTTTTGTATGTTCATTTTTAATGAACGAATAAATGAACGAATAAATGAATGAAATGTATCCACATTATTTCGAATAGTTATCTGCTGGTTAACTTCTTACATGTACACACACTAATGTGATTTGATCCAGTGGAAAAACCTGAGACGTTTTATTGTAGTCACCACAAAAGCCAAGTAAATTTTTTTTTCTTCATCTTTTGACTTCTGACCTGACCACCTGCTCTCTGCAGTACAGGTTAAGCCTAAGGTACAAATATGTCAAAGATCAGCCACAAATCTGGCCCATCCTAAAGACACTCATAAACCAACTGACCCCTGGCTCTTCCTGTCTGACTGTGTCTCTCTTTTGGACTCCTAATCTTTTTTAACCCGCTGCATGTGAGAAATCACAGGCTTATCATTGCTTTCTGTACATCAATGCTGCTTCTTACACAGGCACACCTTCAAACTCATTTCTGATCACGTCCTTATGAGTATGTCTTTATCTTTAAATCTTGGTATGGCTTTGGTATGAGTTGGTATGGCAATAGTCAATCAATCAATCAATCAATTAATAAAAATGTATTCAAGTGTGCTATTATTCGCAACCCATGCCCAATAAAAATATGTGGTTGTGGCGACACAAATCTTATGTAGCTTATTGCACGTTTTGGAACAGTTTCAAAATGAAATATCCGGCACTAAAACACGCATTCAATATGAGATCATGGGCACATTATTACTATGTTGGTACAGACACATATTACAGCCTGTATTTCAGAATTCAAATGTCCAGGGAGTGTTGTTCAAAGGTTAATGCTCTATCATAAAATAACAAAAATAACACCAAATCCCACCCTAAACATTTCCGATACTGTTAATGAAAGCAAAAGTGATATTAAAACGCATTCGCTGATGCAACTGTGCTGTTTTAGCTTCCTTCTACACAGGTTTGAGCTGTTTTGTCAAACTGTAGTTTAACAGGATTTATACCGAAGCGCTTCACCTCACAAGTACAATGCCATACCACAAGCTACAGAGCAAACATATTGTGTTAGAAAACTCTGATACATATGAAGCTGTATACTGTATGTGATGCTAACATTCGAAAGTAGCAGTTTTTTATAATATAATATTGTGAAAGGAACTGAAACAGCTTGATTGACAGGTGATCTGACCAATCATAATGCTCATAAAATCTGCCATTTTGTCCAACAAACAAATCAGACAGGAGAGTAGACTTCAACTTCAGTGGACTTAAACTTGAAAAATTGTTTTTTCATGCTTTAAGTAAAGAAGAAAAGACGCTCAATCCATGTGTTGATTGATTCAAGAAGGTAATACAGTGATCTGTCACCACACATTAAAGAACCAGAAAGCGGTATTTATTGTTTGATTTTCTTAAATTTTTTAAAGCTGAGACGGTAACACTTTAGTATAGGGAACAGTTCTCACTATTAGTTACTTATTAGCATGCCTATTATTAACATATTGGCTGTTTATAAAGCACCTATTTTGCATGACCATATTCTACATCCCTAATCCTACCCAATACCTGAATTTAACAGCTACCACTAAATTAGGATTTTTTTGAGGCAAAATCCATTGTTAATGGTTTGTTAATAGCCGGAACTGTACCTTAAAATAAATTGTGTCAGTGTGTTGTCAGTTTCCTCTTTTTCACTTTTTTGTATTTTTCACCTCGTGAGAACATGTTGTGTAGTGTGAGAGTGGCTTTGTTTGTCGGACATAGCAACAGCAAATAAGGAGGGCAGGTTTTTGCGAAGGCTCAACTGTGCAAAAATTAGGCTTTTTTAATCAGATCTGATCAGTCATAAATTGAGTTTTGCGGAAACGTACATAGAGGCACGCATTTCCAATGAGCCAGGCTAGGTTGTTCTAAGTATATGGTATCGGCTTTTTTGAAGTAGTACTAGGATGACCACCAGGCAGTAGATCTGTTGCAGGACATAGATGTGATTTTGAGGGACAATGCGTGACACGTGTGCTGTGTGGTACAACGCAAGAATATTTTCCAAGTATACTGTTGTAAGTATTAGAATATCAGTATACTAGTACTATAGTAAAAAATCAGTTTAACAGTTTTCAGAAGCAATAGATGCATCCGATTGTGGTATTGGAGCAGTCCTGTTTCAACCCAAAACCCAAAATTTAACACCCACCCCTCGTTCGCAATAAAAGTAAGACATGGCATGAGTAGATAAAATATCCACTTAATGACAATTCCTAAAACACGATACCTCCTAAATCAAACAAAAATCAACACTAAGAAAAGGCTAGATAAACATCTTCCTGAAAAAGAGAAATGTAAGGATTGATGGCGTGTCCATGACCTTTTGAGGCACCGATGACACGAAGCCTCACCGTTAAAGACCAAGCCGACAGTCAGCCATCGGCACAGCTTTTTGGTCCAGACGCAGCCAACGTGAGGTGATAACACTGTTGGCTTTTGCGGCTGCTAGTTTATTAAAGTCAGCTTGGTGTGTCACAGTGTTAAAATTGGCATGAAACGGAAGTTGCAATCAACTTTTCTTTCCTATTACAATGAAAAAAAAAGTATGGCGTTACTTAATTTTGTCCATCAGGAATTGATTGGATCACTGGATTGTTGTCATTTGAGTACAGGTTGCTGGGAAGAGGTTATTGCCCCATCCTCTCGTCAGTACACACGTCATCAAAGAAGAGATGTTGCAACTGGAAGGGGACGTTATTTGAATGAAAGATTATGAGGGTACATAAATATATATATATATATAAAATTATAATAATCATGCACTGGTGAATCATTTATAATGAACACTGCAATATTCCCTAAAAAAAATTGAAGAATTGTCCTTTTTGATTTAATAGTGATGTTAACATTTCAATGTGCTAATTCCAGGGGCACTGTAACAGGGGTGGGTCGCAGTCGAGGGTAATCGAGGATTAGGGGGCCTTATGACTTTTGTTGTACCCCTGCTTACATCATTATGAGAACTTTTATCAAACACTAATAAAAACATTAGGACGTTCTATTTACACAACCTTTACGTAACATCAGCTAATGTATTTGGAACGTTTCCTATTAGTTGCAGTTCAGTTTCATGCGTGTCAGGGGTCACAAGGAGTGGGGGGTATTGAGCATTGACTCTGATGTGTTATTTAAAGAGCGCCCTGTAACCCTGCGCAGGGCAAATGAGCTGCTTTAGACGACCCTCAGAGAGTACTCCGCGGCGAGGGGTCGAGGGTGGGGGTCTTTGTGATGAATGGTTAGGGGGAGCGAACCGATCGGGCAGGAATGCAGAGACTCGAGTTGTAGTCAGGGAGGTTGTTATAGCTGGCAGAGCACACCGCCAAAGAATGCAGCATGAAAGGGAGAAGTGGAGGAGATACACTTATAGATAATAAAAGAACGAGAAAGGAGGGGAGAGTGAACAAAGAGAGAGAGAGAATGAGTGTGGGGGAGGAGATGTGTGTGCTGCTGCTAGCTGAACAAGGAACCAATTAGATGATGTGCTCGAGCGAGCTGCAGGCAAAGCACTCGAACCGCCACATGGCTGTGGTAATTAGTGACCGCTGGTCAAAGGTCAAACACAACTGTACCGTACATCAGGATGGGGAGGAGACACACACTCAGAAATATTGAGGGAGTACAGTATTCATATACACAGATATCAAATACTGAGGGTCTGTTGATGTTGAAACAGTTATCTGTTACAGTACACATGCATAGTAAAACATACTAGGCGATTTCTTGAAGAAAATTTTAAAATGCAGCTTTGTGTCCAGATTAGGATAAGGTGTAGAATAAAAACAATAAAACTAAACAATAGATTTCAATGGGAACCCACCACCATGATAGAAAAACTGTGCCTGCATGTTAGTTGATGGATTTGTGTAGCACTAAATTCTATCTCCAGCTATTTGTGACCTTAATTCTGATGAAATATGAAAGGAAGTGCAAGGAGAGAAACAACGACACTGCTGAGAGAGCAAGTTCAAAAGAGCAATCATGTGAAAAGGATAACAGTTTGAGAGAGTGAAACAGTGGCAGATAAAGATAGAGTGTGTATGCGCAGTCTATATTTTGTGATTTATTTTTTCATTTTAAATGCTCAAGTACTTTAATGGTGCATTGTATACAGTGTTACCAAAGCATTATAATATTCACAAAAAAAAATCCTAAATTTAAATTGATTGTCAATAAAAATAGTATTTCAGCTGTTATAAAATGAACTAAAAAATAAAAGTTCTATCTTGTGTTTTGAAGCATATTACGAGAAAATAAAGGTTAAGGTGACATTTCCTTTGTATGCCATGTTAATGACTTTCTCATTAGGATCTGTGTCTGAGATATCCTGAGATATGCATTTTTACTAGTTGTTTTTAATTTGGATGATTGTGATTTGGTTTCATTCAGCAGTGCTTGGTGTTAGTGGGGATTGTGACTGACAGAGAGGGCTGCTTTTAGGGCTCAGTGCTCAGCTTCTAAGTTTTAAGGGCTTTTCTTTGTTTGTATGTTACGAGAGGTTGATTTAAGAATGAGTCAGTATCCTAAATCTTATCTTGGTTTAAGGTATAAGCTAATGAAAATGCTGTCATTATTTACTCACTGTCTTGTTGTTCCACCTATATGAGTTTCTTGCAATCAACACAAAAGACCCCAAAAAAGGGGCTGCCAATCTACAGAAATAAAACCAAAAAAGAGCTGCCAATCTACAGAAATGGAAAGAGCCCTGATGGTGTTAAAATTCATATTCATCAGATTATCCATGATCCTCTGGGCTCTGTGTGTTTGTGTGTGAGTTTACCTGCTGTGAGTGTAATGGCATCCTTTAACAGGTCTGTTCCGTCTTTTTATTTTTAATGTGCGTTGGAGTGCCGTCAGCCGGGAGATTGAGTCTCATATCTGAGCTGACATATGGTAACATGGCTGTGTGCATTCTGCAGACATTTCATCTGTTGACAAACGCCGCATGTTTTTTTAAGGCAAAGCGTGTGCGTTTGCGCATATGTGCGTGCGTCAGAGTGAACTGCACATCGCTGGGTGTTGTGAACGTGTTGTGGGAGTGTCAGTGTTTGTGTGCGCTTGTATGTGTGTGAGCGCATTTGGTGCCGCATATGTGTGAGAGCGTCCCGCTGCTTGGAAAGTCAGCTGCATGGTTTGCCAGCTGGCACCGTGCCCCATTGGCAGGCCGTTCGGTTAGAACAGCGCGCCTGTCTTGATCAGGCCACCTGTCTTCACTGTGAAGGCGTGTGGCAGAACTCACTGAGGAGAGAGGAGGAGGAATCTGCTAAAGCAGCCTCAAAACAAAGAACTGGCACTGGGCGCTGCCCTCCACAGCAGGACGAGACCCTCTCGCAGGAGATCAGCGCTGGTTCAGAGAGGAAACACTGCTGTGTTTTAACTAGAACTTGAGATTTCTTATGAATGAGTCTCAACACTGATTTTTGTTCTCTGTTTTTTTTTAAACAAATGTAGGCTAGTTCTTTATTTTCACGTTATGCCCACTTGATTTTTTTAATACACCCATATGATTTTTATTTATTTAGGTCGCATTGGTTCTAGTAGGCTATGCTGTCAAATGCAGGGTGTGTTAGTATATGCCCAAACACATGGCTGTGTCTAATGGGGATTTGTGCATTAGCAAGGGTTGATGGCTGCCTTTGTCATAAAGGGAAAAAAAGTCAAAGCATGTAGTTCTTGTCAGTGTGTCATTGTGTTAACAAGCACCTGCTCAATTATTCAGCGCTGCATGTGTGTGTCTCTAGAGTGAGTCTGATTCAATAATGGAGGAGCCCGTCTTTGACCAGCAGCACATGTCATTCAAATAAGCACAGGAAATTAGATTTGGGTCAGCGCTCAGTTGGAGTGGATGTGAAAAAAAGACAGCTAGTATGGACTGGGAATGAGAACCAAACCTATATGAAATAATTTTTTTTCTGCTGAACTCAAAAGAAGATATTTTGAAGAATGTGGTTAATCAAACAACTTGAGGGAGAGCAAATGTTGACAGAATTTTCATTTTTGGGGAACAGTATAATATTCATATTGTAATACTACAATAATAATATACATTTTTAAGGACTTTTACTAAAATATAATTTTGTTACGCAACTAAGACTGAATTAAAGAGCAGGTCATATGGGTTTTCAAAAAATATCTTTTTTGCAGTTTTACAGTAGAGCCGCCTTAACGAGTCATTATATTTTCGAATCTTCTGCCTGTTACCGATATATATGTCACTAGGTAACACATTTGCATAATCCCACAAACACTTCTGCTAGTTAGTGTGTTTATGTCATTTCGAGAAGATGCTGTGTTCTGTGTTGTCAAAGTGAGTTTGTTGTTTTCATTGCCGAAAGGTGGTGAAGAATCAGTGGTTCAAATTCATTTTTTCCATGATACCACAGCTATGCAATTCGAACCTTTTATTGTGTTCATCATTTTAGCAAGGACTGCTTCTCTAATCTTACCTTTTATCTTCGTTGGCTTCTGATCTTCTTTATTTGGACTAACAAGCGTCCCCAAATCTGTAGCGTCCCCGAATCTGTAAGTAAAATTGTAAGTTGGTTGTGCTAATATGTGATGTATACCTAGTGCAGCTTTAGGTTCCCGGGTAAACCATTATATCTTACAGAAATAGTCCTGCTAATTCGCTGTGAACCCACTATTTCCTAAGAATGTTTCAATTAATGTAGACTATTGTTGCTCTAATTATTTTATGTAATAATAAAGAATGTCGACATATTTTGGTTTACAAACTGTATTGTTTCATCAGTTAGTCACGTTAGCACTCAGCTTACGTATCTACCGTTTTTGTTTTGTAAAGTGTTTACATCTTAGCAGCTAAATTTTAGCTGTGATTCACTTACATAAGTGTACAAATGTTTTTATGTCATTATTTTAAGAATGGATTGGAGCACTATATTATTGTTTTGGTGCATGCTTTGTCAATGGTAGCCAGGATTGCCAGGTTTTTACAACAAAATACGCCCAATTGCTGCTCAAAACTAGCTCTAAACTAGTCTAATCACGTTTCAAGGGGGCTCCCCCATTAAGAAATTGCATTCCAGGGGGTAAAATACAAGTTTTTTGTCAGGGTTCCCCTGGTAAATTCGCATTCCAGGGGATAAATATGATGTAATTGGGGTTGCTTCAATCTGCGGACATCAAAAACAACCGTGGACTTGGCAATACTGATGGCAGCACTCTCTAACTTGCTTGAGTACTCATCTCTGTACTCTTAGAGTAGGCTTATGGAAGGGAGGGGTTTACAGACCTTACACTCAGAACTAATCGAATTAATCGTTTTGAAATCATTGAGAAATGACTATGTATAAATGTATATTCTGAAAAAATGACAATGTTTTCTGACCTTAGATGCATTTAAACTTGTTGTAGAGGACTCCAGCACAATATTAGGGCACTTTAAAATACCACATGACCTGCTCTTTAATGTCAAGTAGCAAATGTCAGTTCGCATCTAACTAAAAAACTGTTTGCTATTAAAAAGCCCTTTGATATGCCCCACCACAGCTTTCTATTTCAGTGAGAAACATGTCAACACAAGAAAAAAAACTGCACTTGTCAAACAGTTTCATCTATGTCTTTAAAATAATTATTATCAGTAGTCATTAAAGCGGACATAACACACACAGTTTCTGCCAATCTCATGTTAATCTTGAGTACCTATAGAGTAGTATTGCATCCTTCATATTTCCGTGTTTTAGTTTTATCAGATTTTATAAAAGGCAGATACATCTGTACCGCTTCTCTCCGAAAACAGTCGGCGGAGCTAAAGAGTCACAAGCACATGCAGCTTTTGTGTAGCGATCGTCTGCAAGCTGACATTGACATAAATAAAAGAGGAACAAAAACTTAAAATACTTTAGTTAACTTAAATCAGTAGAGGCCATATATATTAGATCTAGAATTGGATCCTGCTGACTTCTGTAACCTGAATGAAGCATGTTGATAAGTGTGCACTTGCTCTCGCTCTTAGTGATGTCATTCTTGAACAATTCGTTCATTTTGAACAAATCTTTAATGTGACTTGGCTTAAGCTTATGGGGCTGTCACGTGATGAACGAACAACTCAAACCCGATGACTCGAGAGATGAACTAATCAATTCTTTTTCCGGCTCACACTGCATTGGTTAAACTTATGGGGCTGTCACATGTTGAACGAACGACTCAAACCCGAAAATTTGTCAGATAAGAGGTGAGGTGAGCTAATCATAGACTAAAGACCCAGGTAAACAATTAATTAATCTTTTCTGTTTCTTATAATATTATAGTTTTGGCTTGTTTGTAGTGTGATCAACTTTTGTGTAAGCAGTAGATGTGTTAGGGAGCTAACACATAACATTTTTGTTATATTTTGCTAAAATGAACGAAATGACTCGAAAAAAGATTAGTTCATTTTGCTGAACAAGACTCAAAGATTCGAGTCGGTAAAATGATCCGAACTTCCCATCACTACTCGCTCTGGTTGATGTGTGCGCTCTTCCGGGTGAACTGTCCATACAAGGAATTGCACCAATTATGATGTCATACAGGACCATACTTGGCAAAAAAAAAAAAAAAACCTAAAGGAGTATACTTGGCACAGAAATACTCAGTCATATGTCCTCGTTTTATGAAACTTTGGTCACATATAGCATGAGAGTCCAACTTTTTAGCAGTGTAAATAAGTCAGAATGCATGAAATAGCATTTCATGCTTCAACATATATGGATTCAATATAAAAATTAAACCAAGAGCATGTGATTGAGGCTTTCTTCTCATTGACATGGTTGTGTGTGCCTCTGGAGGTCAGAGGTGACAGAATATTAACGGCATTTTCTGTCTAATTACGTTGGCTGAGTCTCATAGTTTTTATAGGCTTAAGGTTCACCTTTGACCTCCTCCTGACCGCAGGAGTCAGTTTTCTAAACCTCTTAACCTTGCATCACCCAAACACAGTGACCTAAAGACTGCAGCAGTTTAAAGTGTTAGAAGGTCACTGAAGTATTGATGTATGAGACCCCTGTTTTATTTTCTTTTACGTCCAGAATGACGTAAGTAATCTGCAGTAAATCTGCAACATGCAATGCATGGAGTACAGAACTACAGGACCATTTTGTATACTTTTGTCCCACATCATAGACACTTTGTTATAATCAAATATCCTGATCCTAAATAGGTTAAGTGAAAAGGGCATTTTGATTTGTTGTGATACAATCAGCTTGGAAAATTCTGTTCCCATCAACATGAAACAGTACTGAAACACTGCATGGAACACTGTACAGTATTTCTGAAAGATATTTACTACTACTATAATACTACTATATACTACTACTAATAAAAATATTAATAATAATAATAATAATAATAATATGTAGGATGATTACATTTTTAATATATATTTATTTCTATTTCAGCTTCAATTTGTTTAGAATAGTAATTTAGGTTTTATAATTTTATGTTGTTTTTTTTTCTTTTTTTCCCATTTTTGTTATTTTTATGTTGTTACTAATGTTGATGCTGTAGAGCTCAGTGTTCTGTCCTTTTTTATAGTATTGTCTCCTTCTCTAGTCTATTTATAGTGTTATTAGCTTCTAGTGCCATGTAACACTGGGCAGGACTGAAAATCGGGAATCCATTAGGAATTGACTGGATTGTGGTCTGTATGTGACAGGTTGTTGATGGGGAGGTATTTAAAAAAAGAGTGCTTGGTAATGGCAGCTGAGAAGGAAAGTCATTTCGGATTAATATGTTTATGGTCTTATTTTTTCTCAATAAGACCAAAAAGATATATTAAGATGGTAAATTGGGTCAGTCTTGATTTAATGTTGACTTCAAGATCACAAACCTCTGTGTGTGTGTGTGCATTGATGAGAGAAAGGTTGTGTAGTGTTTTTCAGCATGCTGTAGAGATTTGTGACAGCTACAGACACACACTGTGCTTTGAGCCTGTGCTGTTGTAGGATAAAGAAAGTGTCTGTGAGCGAGCGTAAACCTGCAAACACAGCCGCAGATCAGACGTCTCACCGCTCCGACTCCACAATAAAAGAGCTTGTGCTTTTGTTCTGTTGAAATCCAATTATAGCAGCTCTGCTTCTGTGTTCTCATTCCTCATTGTCCAAACCCCCCTAAATGCGGAAGGCAACACTGGATCCAGATAACTCAAATGAGTGGGCTCTGTTAGCACTGAGCTGCCAGTGTTTAGCACACTGTACATGAACCCAATAGAGTTCTCGTGGGATTGCATGTATACCTAGACCTTATGAGTTTTTGAGTGCGTTTTGAGGGACTATGCTGCGACATATTCATGTAAAAGAACAAGCAGCTATTTCTAGAAGCTCACACTGTAAAATGAGACTTACACTGAATATGTTGACAGATTTACATGGAGTTTTTGACCTTAAATAAGGGCATTTAAAACCTGATCCAACAACAGTGATTTTTTTTTTTGACTTGTGGCAAAGTAGTGCCATGGTAGTCACTGAAATATGTTGGAAAATCATGTAAATACCATAGTATATGAATATGATAATTATATAGTACCATGGTATATAATACTATATCAAAGTACCAAGGTGTTACCATCTGATGCATCACTGTGCTGTTGTACAAATTAAGTAATGAAAGGTGAACGTGGATAAATTCTCCTCTCTATTTAACTTCAACCACTAATTATGCTCACCTTCCAAATCCCTGCCTTCCATAGACATGTCAGCCAACCCAGTGTCAGCAAATGATTGATAGACAAAGAGCTTTTCTGATTGGTTAAAAAAAGTGGGCTGGGATCCTATCTCTTTTGCCCTGGTACTGTCACAGAGACAAGTCGAAACAGTTTCGATGATAGGATATTTTATGCCTGCTGATACTAAAATAATAGTTCAGTCAGTGAAATTGGCTAAGGTAAGGTATTGTGCCTTTGCTTCCGTAGATTTTCAGTTACCTGGATGGTAGAGCTCCATGCTGTCTGCCCTCTCATCAGAATATGATATTCAAGAAACATGCAGGATCAAACTATCTGAGAACACTCTCTGTCTGTCTCTCTATTTGAAGGTTGAAACTGCAGCAGAAAATGGATCTGTGTGAGAGAAGTCATGAGATGGAGTATGTGTGTGTGTGTGTGTTTGTGTAGTCTGTGAGGCCCCTCTCTCAGTCTGCGCTGTCAGATGGAGGTAGATTTAGGATCTGACGGATCTTGGGGGAGGTGATGGGGTCACAGCGCAGTAGCCTCTGTCTCTCTGTGTACATTCTCATGCTGCTTTTGTCCTCTCGACCTTCTCAGCATTCACTCGCCCCCTCCATTTAACACCACACATCCATCAACACCCGCCTCCCTGGAGATCACCGTGGCAACCCTTTACATGGCAAGGGCAGAGGGCCCCTGGGGGATGCTTTCTGGCGCCATGACAACAAGGGTTTCCTTGAGTCAGCCTGCTTATTCGTGTGATTTGAGTGTTGTAAAAGCAACAGTCCTGACAGGAAAACCAGATTTCATATAACGTACAAACAACATGGCTCAGAGTAGTCCATTCCAAACACACCCCTGGAATGACCTACGTGCTATTTCTGAAAGGTAAAAATGTGTACTGTAAAAATGATGTATGCGTGGAATAACCGGATGAGAGAGAGAACTTAGGCTGTCAAAGCTATTTCATTCACTTTAAGCATCGGGTGCAGTGATTCTTTTTCTTTAACAGAGATGATGGAAAAAAAGATGATATCTGAAATATTTTTCTATGAGCAATTATAAGGCTTAGCTTGTTGGATAGTAAGTCACCCACTACAACTAACATGGCAATAAGCCTGTGTGTGAACTGATATAAGGCTAATATTGTAGACCTACCGATCTGTGGCAGATCAGTGGGCTTGCTGTGGTTGAATATCAAAGAGACCTCCTCAGTCCTAGACGAAACCTAAAATACTATGTAGAGGACACAAAATAATTTAATAATTATAATATGATTGCATGGTGAACCTATGAACCGAATCCATATTTAAAGACAGTCTCCATGCTATGTACACATGATGTGTACGCATATCTATCGTTACATGTACAAATTTGCCTGTATTATTTGTGTCCCCTTTAAAAATTGCTCTTGAGAAATTTTGTTTATTGTCCCCCCTACTGTTAGATGAAATTTCCGCCATTGTTCTTCGAAACATTTGGGATAAGTGCATATATAACACCGTTCTAGTGATTTTTGGATATTTTAATAAAGAAATCTTACATATTGTGCCTTTAACAATTAATAATTTTTTAACATTAGTATATGTGTTTTGGAGTGACTGTTAGCAAAATGTGAAAGAAAATAATTTGGTAAGTTGAAGAGTGGCATGGAGAGTTAAGTCATTGGACATAGCAGCACACAGAGGCATTTATTGTAAATAATGTATGTACACACACACACACACACACACACACACACACACACAGACACACAGAGTGTAAAGCAGTGTCTTTCTTGTCTCTGAGTGACAGAGAGCCTGTAGTTTAATAACAACTGCTTTCTCTGTCTATTCTGTAATTACACATCTCTCCAGAGTGTGAGTGTGTGACCCTCACAGTGTCTCTGCCATCAGACGCACCATATGATACAGTGCAGTTGCTGCCCCTGAGACCGCCCTGCTAATTAGCTGACAGACCCCCCCCCCTCTTGCAAACCATCGCCCACCCACTGCTCTCAGCACCGCTCTTGAGTGCTCACCCTATGCCTCAAACACTCATGCTCTGCATTCTCTGCCTATTTTACACTCACTGAAAACAAGCCTTTCTGTCCTATGATTCTTTGAGTGCTTTTCAGCATTCTGACTGTAGTTTTAAGCAGCTGTCAGCAGGACTATTGTGAATCTAGTCTTTCAGGTATAGCCTTAACAAGATAAGAAACCCCACAAAGAACTCAGATTAGCAAGACCAGCACAGCAAAGTGTATGCTTTTAATGCATCACAAATGTACTGGTTCTGGTGACCTACAGCATTGCACTTTGACCATGTTCACACAGCACCTGAAAATGGTTGTCAACCCTGTATTCAATCACTTTATATGCCAGTGTCTGTGCACTGTTTAATAATGTATGAAAGTGATAACTAAACTCACATCCGTAAATCAGAACTGCTTGTAAACTTCACTCACCTGCCCCTAACAGGTGCACTAGCAAATGATGCTATGGACTGTTTTTTAGTGTTCTTGTTAGCACACACACCTTAGATGCTGGTTGATGCTGGTTGCTTGTTCATAAAGAGACACTGTAAGCTATTGTGTGAACAGAACATTAACTCAAACTGTTAAGTAAATGCAGGTCAATCCCAAACACAGAGTGTCACACAGAGTGTCTGTCTCCCTTATTTATAAACCTGATTCAGATCCTCAGCTTATTATTAGAAATCTTAATAAACTGAACTGAGTGTGGCAGATGGGTTAAGCTCAACTTATCATATCAATCAACATACAGTCAAAAAACATAAACATTTTCAGTTTATGAATTAGTTGCTGCATTTTGCCCTCGCTGAGTAGTATAGCTCCTCTATCAGTCATTATACTCGTTACAGAGTACAGTACAATATGGTCAAAGAAGCGTCTCTCTGTTTATCTTCTCCTTCAAAGGTCTGTGCTCATCTCTTCTGTGAACTGTGAAAATAAATTTATTCTGCTTTCCTCTCCAATCTCCTCTACTAAGATAACTGCGGGGAGAGCCATTCAGCCCTCTGCCCTGTTAATTAGCCCTATAATTACAATGTGATCAGCGCAGCACAGCTCGAGTGTGTAATGGTGTGCTGCTTAAGTCTCCCCAACAGAGTCTAGTTACTGTTTTCCTGTTTTGTGAACAATGCAATATGTTTAGTGATGTAATGGAATATTTCAAAATTAAGAATTATTGAAGAGAATTCATGCAACATTTGTGTCACTCTAGATCCACATTCATCATAATTCTGCACTGACGGGAGGCACTTCAAAGATTTTACATACCCAAAGTTATCAATACATTCGCAAAAAGTAATCAGTGGAAGTGTGATGATTCAGAACTCATAAGTATTACAGTGACAACTCTGCATACAAGCAAAACATTAAGGCTTGTATCATAAAAGTTTCAAAAATCTACTGTCTCATCCTTGGCTTTATTTTTCATATTGCCTGCAGATAATTTTGCTGGCTTCTGCAGCAAATCACACTATAAATAAACGCATAATCACTTACATTATATTCTCCATTTTTACTTCTGTGTGACAGCGTGCTGCACAAGTGTTGCCAGATCCACAGTTTCGCTAAGGAATTGGGCTACTTTTTCCACAGGTTGTTTTTCAACTTCGTAGGTTGACGCGACACCACTAACGTGATATTTACCCCCCGAACATGGTTGGACTTGTTTTAGACTAGTTTTGAGAAACAAATTTTGTTGTGAAAACCTGGAAACCCTGTTCGTATTGTTCTTTTGCACATGAAGGTCATGTTCACACTGTAAATCTCATATTGGCCACACTTAAAACAACAATGTGAACAGCTATACAAAAAAAATCAGAATTGAGCACTAAGGTTCACAGTGTGAATGTAGCCTAAGAGCAACATTTAGAATCATAACTCAATTTGGACAAAATGTGCACAGAACTATAGCCGTCTCTTTTTCTTTCTCTCTTTTCCCATCCACTACTTCCATTGGGAAGTGTAATTTGTCAGGGCAGCAGCCTAGTGTTTGAAACCAATTAAGCCTTTACAAACGAGTATTAATCATCAGGGCCAAGGCCGATCAAAGGCAGGCCTCCCACATCCGGAGGTATAGATTTCCATTCGCTGGAGGGAGAGAGGCCAGCGCGTGTCTCTCTGTGGGCAGATCACCTCCTGTTCCAGCAGCAGATAATTTGTTTTCAATGGGTCTAGATCAATGGGCCTGACTGTTCTAGGAACAGAGGGGACACTGCATTGGTAATAGGACAGAGTAAATTGCAGTATTTGTGAGAAGCCAAACAGGTGACGTCAGACGGCCCAAGCCAACCGACCCGCACTTCCATTTTGTGTGCATGTGAGTGTGTTTGCCTCAGCCCTTATAGTGTATTGTTTTATAAACTAGAGTGAAGATGTGATGCATGTCCTGTTAGCTTGATTTTAAAAGGTCAAATATTGCTGTATTAAAGTGCTCTATTTTTCACCCTGTAAATGAGTCTGTACTATGATCACCATACACATTGCCCGTACATCACAGCAATCTCTCTACATCTGTAGTCATGACAACCCCACCAGCTGAAGACAGCGAGTCGCTCTCCTCTCTCTATCTGTCTGTTTGCCTCATCATCTGCGTTAAAGGCTCTGTTAAAGGCTCTGTTAAAGGCGAGATGGGCAGCTGTCACCGTTAATTTGCCGATTAATCTGTAACAAGCAGGCACACTGATCCCAGAGGACCTACAATCTACACACTGCTCTTCTGACTTCTTGTCCGGCTGCTATGCTGTAACCCTTTATAGCTAAAGAAGCTGGAGCTGACTTTCATGTATTTTAAAGGGGTCATGAACTGCCTTTTTTATTTTGTACTGTTCTCTGAGGTCCACTTATAATGTTATCAAGAGTTTTATATCACAAAACATTTAGAAGTAATATACTATTGTCTGTCCTGCTTTTAAACCAGCTCAACAGAAAGCTCGGTTTGAATAGGTGTGGCAGATTGTAGACTTGGAAGTAAACGCCCACTGCTATGATTGGCTAACAGTGTACATTCATTCCTCATAGATGGGCGCCACTGTGATTTAGGTAAATAACTCGATCTGTTATTAGTACGATCTGTAAGAAGAGACAAAACAATAGCTACTACGTAATGAAAACAGTTACTTACACTTTTGTTACTGACAGTAACACTTGCGACGTTACTGTCAGATCCAATATAGGCGGCAACAGCATTGTCTTTTAGTTTCAATCTTTATGAAAATCCTGCAACGAATTGTGTCACTCCAGTTACTGACGTAACCTCGGTTGCCTGAGATAAGGGAACGAGCATTGCGTCGCTGACGCTATGGGTAATTGTAAACGAATTAGCAGTAAAATTAAGTAAACGAAAGACCGAGTTCTTACTGACACGGTCTGGAACTTCATTAAAAAATAAGTTTACCCACTCTTTCCAAATGTTGGGATCAGAAGGAAGGCAATGCAAAGACCTTTTTTTTCAACAAATTGGCACTGCAGAGCACCCTGTTGTTTTCAGAGCCATCTTTATCGTTTGGTTTCTGCGTATACCTGCACGTTCGCCTCTCTCGTAAACGCTATGTGTGAATCAGTGGGCAACGATGTCAGTCTTCTTCTGTGGAGGCGGAGCTTATCCACCTGTTACATTATACATAGGAACTTCCAAAAGCTGTTGTTTTGGCAGACTATCTTCAATATATGCAGTTTTTAGACTAACAACTAAGTTTTGAGTTCTGAAACTTACAAGATGTTTTTATAGTACGATGACCTCTTACATGTCAAAAGATCAAGGCAATTTTGGTTTCTCAGTTCATCACCCCTTTAACTTTGAACTGTTATGATAGATTTTGTATTGCTAAAAATCTTAGCTCTGTTCCAAAATCCAGTGAGCAGCCTACCTACACAGGTATCATAGGCAATACTATGAGGCAGCATCACACACATACAGTAAATACTAGAAAGCACTGCAAGCATGGTGAAAAAATAATCATAGATTATAGATAGATAGATAGATAGATAGATATACACTAGTCAACATTTGAAGTGGATTAAACCCTTTTATCAAAGTTGTTCTAAAACCAAAAAAAATACCCTTTTCTTAGGACAACTTTGATTAACTTTTTTTGATCCACTTCAAATGTTGACTACTATATATAGTTATTATATAGCTAGTATATATTGTTATATATACCTAGTACCAAACTGTCTTAAAATCAATTATCTGTTGTGTTGATCATTCAACATTATATTAAAGCGGTATATTAAATATTATATTTAAGCTTATTAAAGCGGTTACCAAAATATGAAGGACATTACATTATTTTATTAAACAAATTCATTTAGTGGAATTCATCGCATCAGCACCGATCCATTTTAAATTTGTGCCCTTCAGTCGGGCTGTTGACCGGAACAAATGCGACCGGCAGTGCGCACTGACTGTACTCACTTGAAGTTAATAGAGCCTTGTCGCCGCTGCCTTAATATGACGAACGTGCCTTCCCTCAAGAGAGAGCATTCTCTTTGCTTGTACATGGATACTGAAGTTGTTGCTGGGAGGTAACAGCCAAGGATTCCACCGAGCCATTTTCCCGAACAATTTGCAGGAAGCCAAGCCGCCAGCGGAAGATGACGATGCCCAGTCACAGCAAGAACAGCAAATTTGCCATTTTTAGTCAGACACTGTATCCTCTTTTGGACACTTTATTCTGTTTTTTTTTCATTTTTTTCTGTTCATTTTCTGAGTCTGAACCCCACATCCACTGTGTCTGTCTTTGCACACTCCACATTTGCCATGCAACAGAATTACAATCAGCTAGAGTGCTGCGTAGTGATACAAATAGTATCTCTTTGAAGCGGTCATAGCTGTGGTTCATCATAAATAATGCATTAGTTAACATACAAAATAATAACAGTATAACAATATTAGCAACAGTAATTCCAGTGAAAAACGAATCTTAATACTACACCAGACACCATACATTCTATTCCCAAATGGCACTTGGGGAATACTAATTGACAGAAGCTTCTTCCACACAGCACCCTCCCCATTAATGTACTGATCTGCACAAGGTGATATATTGACTGCTAAAAATGTATATTATTCTGTCTACAAGAATCTCTCAGATTGTAGTTTGCTTGTTAGCTTAAAAAAACAAGCACGAGCAAGCTATTACATTAAAAATCTCGTCTCCTTTTAGATCACCCAAGTATCACTCAGCAGACACCAGCATCACAATCAACTTGTTACGTGAAGATGAAGTGTGCGTGAGGAAACAGGTTCTCCATTGTTTGTCAAAAGTGTGTGTCAAAAAGTGAGTGCGTGCTTTGTTTGGCTCCTGTCTCTCAGATGGATTGCCTTCATCAGTGCATGTCAGAAGCAGTGAAGGAAATTTATAGAGCATGTGGCATTAAACAACCAACTGGGATGACATCACCACTGAGTAGGAAATCAATGCAACTCTTAGCTATAGCTGGTCTCCAGTTGTGATGCAGTTTGTGACAGTTTATGACTGTTCAAAGACCATGAGCAAGGACCAGTTCTCATGGATGCACCCCAAAAAGTTGTCAAAATCTTTACTGATCCTGAAACAAGGTTCCCATCAAAGAAACATTGTCTAAACCTGAACCCTAGATCTAATCCAAACCATATGCATTTATTTTTACCTTGTTTGCTCAACGACTTCCAAATGGTTCGGTCAACGATTCATTTCGTCCTTTGTGTGAAGCTAATCAGCTGTGATTGATCTGATGACCCAGTCTGTTGTGATTGGTCTACTGCATGCAGCACATGTCGGAAACAGAACAGCCATCTCCATTACATTAAACACCCAAACAGCCAAGGTATATGCGTTAGCCCTATGCAGAAGCATATTGATAAAGCACTGCAAATTGTACACCAATGTATTGCTCTATTCTTTATCATAACTCCATGTAATAACAACAACAAACATTCACTATTCATCAACACATTTCTAGACAATTGCGAACGAACAGATATTGCTGTTAGCCCATTAGCCAGAGACCTACAAGCTGCACGGAACGAACACAACAAACACAACTAAATATGTTTTTTCCATGCTACAGAGTACATGAGAGCAACAATTTTAAAGGATTATTCTATTTTCAGAATAAAAATGTCCTGATATTTTACTCAACCCCATGTCATCTAAGATTTTCTCGGGTCTGCACGAGCAACAGGTGGGCGGGCAATATGCTAATGTTCCATGTTGACGTCAGCTTGAAACAGTTTCATTTTTAAAAATTCAGATTTAAAACTTTGCAGTACGTTTTCATTCATTAAGAGCATTGTTATACACTGCATTTAAAGGTCATTTTCAAAAATCCATAATAGGGGCACTTTAACTAAAATTAGCTCCCTGACCCTAACATTGTCAAATCTCACGATAGTACCTAAAGTGTGCATATTAGTAAGTATACCATTTGAAAGGGTACCACCCCAGTGACAGCTTTGTACCTTTATTTCTGAGAGTGTATTCAGTCTCATTTAGTCTCCTTTCAGTTTTCCTTTTTTATTATTACATTCCCAACACAGGCTTTCTGCCTTTTATTATAATGAGCTGTTGACACACCAATCAAGCAGAGAGAAACAAGTTATGAATAAACACTCCCGCTGGAATTATCCACATGATAATACTGTCAGTAATATATCTGAACATATCGTTGTGCATTAAATAAGCATAAGTGTTCAGTAAAGCGCTCTCATTGCCTTCCCAGCATGCTTAATTAATCCAATTGAGCTTCTTAGTGTCTCATCAATAGCCATTGTTTAAAGATGGCTAGGTTATCCAGGCAAATCCCATCCGCTGAAGCCTGCTTCATCACCCGATAATACTTACGAAAGAGAGAGGAACTGCACTCATGCAGATTAAGGGAGGAGAGTTTTCTCATATAAGCCTGCAGCTCAAATCTCTCAGATCAGCAGAGAGCGCCGGCTCACGACTGCATTTATTGGATTGGAATGGATTTGATTGGGTGGCTTATAGTTTTAACACGCTGGAAAACGACCGTCATGCTTTCCCTGGCTTTTCATGTGCCAGGCTGGAGTGTGCATGTTTAGGGTGTTAATCTCTCTCTGATCTGGGTGAAATTGAACTTCATGCAAACAGAGAAATGAGAGGGTTAGAATATGTAGAGAAAGAGTGATTGGAGCATTCCTGCTGTCCAGAAACATTGCATGTGTGTCCACTGTTTAGAGGCAAACAGCATTATGATGCAAACATTTGTTTTAGGTTTGTTAGGTCTGTGCACTACAAAATTCTGTTCTGAAAGGTGTTTTTTTTTTTCTTGTTTAGTAGTGGAAAAAATGTAACCATCCTTAAAACAAAAGAATAATCTTTAAGATATTAAAAATAAGGCACCATAATTTATTTTTCTCACAGTGTACTTTCAGAGAATGTATGCAATGTATCTGGACTTGCAAAATAAGCTATATGCGATTTTGTAGGTCAATTTATTTTGTTTTAAAAGCCACATTTTATGGCAAATTTTTGATAAGAAATCTGAATCAAAAACAAAACAATACTTCATGATATATTTACTCACTTTGTGCAGTCACAAAAACATTAATGCAATTCATGCTATAATAAGCAAATAAATGTTACATAGGTTAAACATGACCCAGGGTTAACAATTTTTTTTTTTTGGAGCTTTTAGAAGCTCCTCCTACTTGGTGCTGCTGGACTGTGAGTAAAAGACCCACAGCAGTGCCAGGGCTGAGACTGGCATCACCACAGCAGGGGGAGGTCTGGAGCTCTGCTCCATCTGCTGCTGCCCAGGCGGTGTGCCCAGAATAGTGCCCTTCATGCACACACTCATATCCAGAGCATCTCCCATGTTCTGAGCCCATTTTTCTGCCCTGTCTTTTCCCGCTCTTCCTAAAATGGCGTCTTGCTCTCATTCTCTCTCTCTCTCTGAGTTTAGTCTCTAGGCTCATTTCTGTTCTGTTCATGTCTGTTAATTTGTATTGCACTTTCATGTGCTGAAATGACAATTATAAAACAGATTGTTCTCTCCTAAAATTTGATGGGTTGAGATACACTTGATATAAAGCCATTGTAAATATAGGTGCGTATTAACAGATTTTTTTATATTAACGCACATATCATAAACTACAGTTGGGATAGTAAACTATGTGACTTCAGTGTGGCTATTATCAGTGGACCTGAGCTGAGATATTGCTGTTTTGGTAAGCATCTGTATAACCAAAATATTGTTGTTACAATAAGTCTATCAATCTTAGTTTGAGAAATGTGATTCATCCACCTTAAAAGGATAAACTAAAAAATATGATCTGTTACGTTATCTATTTTAAATGGGATTAGAACATTTTTGTTACTCAAATTTGTGACATAATTTACTTCAGATTTAGCCTAAATGAAGCTCTGACTTCCACTAGCCTTTGACCCTGCAAATGTATGTGTACTGCAAATCAAAAAAAAAGATGAAAGATTGCTGTTCTGAATGCAGGACATATCGGGTCAGTCTTAACATTCGAGACTGTGAGGGTCTGTGACTGAGGTGGGGTTTGAAATCAGGAGTGATGTTGTTTTCTTCTGTGTTGGAATAAAACACACACACACGTGGATGAGCAGATCTGGCCGCAAGAGAACAGAGTGTGTTTGACAGCTCATTACTTGCCTGAAAGCCACATAGATCATGGTGTGTTTACCCGTCTCATTGCTTTGTCACTGCGTGCAGATTGGCCAGTGAGAGGAGAGAGAAGAGGAGTGTGTGTGTATGTGTGTTTGTGAGCCTGGGGCAGATCTGTCATGCACCATGATGTGTGTGTGTTATGGATGTACTGTATATCTACGCTACACTGAAGTGTGTTTCTATATGAGAAAATAAATATATTTACCTGCATGTCAAGTGCATATACATGTACATAATACAACAGCAGTGTGATGTGTGTAAGGCTAGCATACCTAGTATACACTAGTGCTTTTTCGTGGTATTGCACATCATGACAAGCAATGAAAAGCCTTCAGGTACAGGAAAAAGCAACAACAAAAATTAATGAAGCAACTAGAGGAAGTTTACTTGGCCTTCACATTTCCACACAGAAATACGGCTATTCTGGCAACAAAGTGCCTCAAGGCATTGTGGGAAGTAGAAGCTGTGACTGTATTTCTCCACATGTCAGTTTATCTACCATAGTGTACGTGTGTGTGTCTGTTTTGGTGGTGAGGTTAGGATCTTAGAAAACACCTTCTGATGTGTCTGCATGTGTGTGTGACAGTAATACTGGAGAGATGGCACAAGAACATAGTGAGGCAGAGCATATCTGTAGTTTTTTTTTTTTTTTTTTCCCCCAGCACTGACTTTGGGGCAGAGATGTAGTAGTGACTTGTAGTGCAGCAGACATACTGTGAATTTACCAATGCCCACCACTGTAGGTATATCAGTGGCAAGGCTACATAAAGGCCAGGGTGGCACTAGCCCACTCAGATTGGCATCTGGTCCATCCAGAGTATTTGTGATGCGATCTAGGAAAACCCAACACATAGTGAAATTTTACCTTTTTTAGGTTTTGATACCATATGAAATTTGGGTTCTAGCCCTTTCCAAATATGTTCTTATTTTGTCCATAGCTTGAATGTAACAAAAGTTAAGGCTATCCTAAGTTGGCTGATCGCTATATGATTTTCAGGAATGGAACTTTGAGAAAAACGGGTTTAGAGTGAGACAGGTTACACTTTCACTTCACGGATTTAATGGGAGCTGTCAGGAGCGCTATACTGCATTATTACTAGGGGTGTAACGGTACACAGATGTCACGGTTCGGTACATACTTTGGTTCGGGGGGTCACAGTTTCGATACAACAGAAAAAGAAAAAATCTACTATGCTAGATTTCTTTTCATTTATTTTAAACTGACAGTAGTACAAATAAAAAAAAATTCCACCTACATGTGAAAATACTAAATATTATATCAAATTATAATGTCGTATATAGGCTATAAAAATGCAGTACATATATACATACAAGGAATAAATACTTGAGATATATTTAATTTAGTTAACTGTTTGACAAGGGGAAAAAACAGTGCGACACATAACAGCCTATATTTGCTGAGTTTCAGTTCAGTTTTGTGATAGAAAGGAAACTCAAATGGCAGAAAACGACATCCTATTTGTTTTTTTGTTTAAGTTGATTTTGCTGGTATGAGGAAAGTTGAAGTAATTGCGCCGGCACACACAAACACAAAACATATCAAGTCCAGGTTTCTAGCATTGCTAATTTGACAGCGCAGTTGGTACTTTATCAAAATAAAACACAGTGAACGAAATATCAGCACGCCCGCCTTACTGTGTCACCGTTAGAACGCGACTGAAATACAAAGCCTATAATTTACATAATAAATAATAGTTTAGCATTTAGATACATCATAAATATGAAATATGAATATTTGGATTTGTGCTGAATGAGAAAGGTAGGATAAAAGAGCACAAAGCTCCATTTCGCAAACAGTTGAGTGCGCAAGTCTTTAAAGTAACGTTATCCACAAATTTCCAACGCCCCATGAGGCCTTGCGTCAAAAGTGGAAGCGTCTTCCGGTTCATAGTAAACAAACGGGATGTGACACTCATTCATTCAACAGTTGACAGTAGTGATGGGCAAATAAAGCCTCGTGAAGCACTGACATTTTCCTCTGACTGTTTCGGGAAAGTCTCTGAAAGTCTTCTTTCAAAAGTCTCTGAAAGAAGACTGTGGCATTAAATGCTAGTACGAATATCTATTTGATGTAATAATGTACACATGAAGTGCATACAGTATGGCAAATATTTAATTTTTATGTTAACTTTAACGGTAATTTTTCTACGTTAACAACACAAGCCATGAATCGAGGCTTCATCTGGCATACCCCTTAACACAAGCTCCGACGCCTCGGTTCAAATATCACATCACTAGTTAACGACTTCTCTCATAAAGGTTTGCAACTTTACAAAGTGAACAAAGATCCGAAAAACACTTAGTCTCTCGCTAATTAGCACACAAAATACCATTGATATACTACGTCCACCGCCTCACCGGAAGTTGTACCCACGTTCTTTTTTACAGTAGCGCCCCACAGAAACTTGTGGATACTCCTTTGTCAGTGAGAGACGCGTTCAGAATCAGCACACAATCACTGTCTAGTGGGCTTTGTTTTCAAGAAGCTGTTCTTCTGTTGTCGGTTATCAAACAGCGTTGCATTACTGCAGGCGCCCACTTCTGGATTGAGGGTGAATTGCCTGTATTCGTTTTAAGGCCTCATGCACCGAACAGAGATGCCCATACTGTGATGGTTCGGTACAAATACATGTATCGTTACACCCCTAATTATTACACAAACAGCATAACGTTACCCTGAAGAGAACGGTTTTCTCTTGTTTATAATGGGCATAGTCTCTGAACTTTTGATCACCCCTTGTATGATTAGATAGCACGAATAGTGTACCTTGTACTTTACCTTTAGAAAAGTGAGCGCAGCACAACTGTTCACACATTGTGCGTATAACAGGCTGTCATTGGACTCCTCCTCTTTTGTAACTTCATCATCCGATCCTTCATCTCTGGATGTAAAATAGTCCATTATAACATTGTTCAGGCCACTGACATCACCAAGATTGAGCAGACTGAGATGAGTAAGATAGTTTAAGTGAGCAGCTACTTCAGACTGAGTTGTTCTCCTGTGCTCCGCCATCTCACAATATTAAAAAATAAATAAATAAATAAAAAAGTGCGTGCCACAGTTTACACAGGACTGGCAGGGAACGTGCATTGATACACCTTTATTAAATATGTTACGTGGTTTATTTTGATAGGTTAACTGTTTTTGTGGTTTTAAGAGAAAGTACCTTTGCAGCGCATTCTTAACATAAAAGACATTTCTGCTTGCTGCAATAAATAGCTATTTTTCTGCATTAACAAGTGAATTTTGCCAAGATATTTTCAGAGATGATGACACGATAAAGAATAGTAATTTAATGAAAACCAGCATGAAATCCGACGGGTTTTCCCAGATCGCATCACATTTATGTAAAAAATAACAAAGATTCTGGTGGATGAGCACTGATCTTTCAATTGCACGCTACTATTATATGGCAAATTGAATGTGAAATGCAAGAGATGTCAATCCGAGTGGTCAATCCAGCAGCATGTAATGCCACTCTATGAGGATTTTCTCTAGACTTATGCTTTGTGTTATGCTGCACTTAGGCTTGTCTGAATCAAGAACACCTGCTCTAAATAAATATATGTGATCTGCTGTGGTTTGTTAATGTTTGGTGAAGCTACAAACCAAAACAATGGCCCAAAAGCCACGTATATTCTGTTACATGTACTTGGTATTGAACAGACCAAACCGTTCCATTCTGTGCTGATCTGGATATGGGTATGGTTTTGTTTTCTACTGTGGGTCTGAAAACAGAGTTCATAATACACGTGATAGTTGTTGCCCTGGTAATGCAAGTGTTTACATACTGTATGAGATGTAAATAGTGACTGCTTTACAGAAGATGATCAGATATTTCTGTTTATTTTGCTCAAGTAGCACAGTTTGTCAGCTACAGAGAGAAACTAGAAGCCAGACAACGAACAAGTGACCAGTCGTCACTACACACCTTCTACCAGCACAATAGCCAACCATGCAATGAATTTCAGTCCGAAAGTGTTTTATATTTGTGCTGTGCCCAACTGAGTTCAAGTGGACATATAACTGAAACCATTCTTAGAACTGTTCTGCCCAATGGAGGAAAGCAGCTAATGTGTTTTATATGCTTTTGATGCAAAATGACACAATTCTCATGTCCAAACACACATCTTTTCACTTGAAAACACAGATAGTGAAAGAGAATTGCCACTAAAGGAATTTCCACTTGCTGTGAAGCAAGTATGAACAAAAGGGAAAGGGGAACTTCATGTTATTATAACTAATGTTTATAAATGAGACCTAACTGTAATGTGTTGACAGCATTTTAAATGATATGCATTTACATTAAGTTTTATAAAGTTTGTTTATATGGTTCCTAACTACTGTCATCTTCTTTCCATATGTTTCCTGACCTACCATGTCATCGTATGTCATGTGATCTGCTCTGCAGGTAAGTGACTGTTTTATTTTCCCATATAATTTATTATAGTGTCGCCTCTGCTATTCCTGGTTACTGAAAGATGATGAGTGTCAATATGCTTTTGTTAGGACCTACAGTTTTAATTGTTAATGTTATGTTGTAGAATAATGATTTTAAAGTGATCAGTAAGATGAATAAGATAAATATTAAGGAGTTTTATTTCATATATCAATCACAAACACGGCAAATAATAGCAGCAATGCTGTAAGAGCAAAAGCTCTGCTGACATGTTTTAAATTTGTTGGGGTTGAGTTTGCACGAGTGCAGAGCAGGTAAAGGAAAAAATGTTTCATTTGGTCATGCTGTTATTGTGAGGTTTGCTTTGGGATTGTGTATCAAGGTCAGTTTGTTGTTAAATGAGGGTCAGAGAGCAGAAATGAATTGATGATATGTACTCTGCTTGTTAGTGACCTTTTGGCAATATTCTCTCATAAACTGTTTGACAAAAAATGTGTTCTTATACACACACACACACACACACACTGTAGCAGCAGATGTTCGGTGTGGAAATATTACTTGTCTGAAAATGGACGGCTGCTGCCATCCAAGTGAAGTGTCTCTGTCACATCTCAGTGATAACACAAATCCACATGTGCTGATCTCAGATCAGATCCAAATGTATCAATGGTCCTTCTGGATGGATACGGTTGCTAAGAGACATGTGAGCAGGGTGGCGGTGCGTAGATCAGGGGCTCTTAACGCTGGAGTGTGTGTAAAGATGGAGAACACACATATCAAAACTGACAGGAGTGATCAGCGGACAGCAGAGACTGTGATTCAGTCTTAGGAAACACAAATATATATATACATACATATATATATATATATATATATATATATATATATATATATATATATATATATAAAGAAGAAGAAGATAAAACCAGAAGACACTACTGGCAAAACAGTTTTTTTTCATTCACTGGTCAAAACAAAGGTTAGAATTTTCTCCGGAAATGTATGCAAATTAGTGTATATTAGTGTAACACATCAGAAAACTTGTAATTCAGAAAACTAATTTTGGGCGGAAAATGCAATTTTTATGTAATCTATCAACTGGAAAAATATGGTGATACCTATTGGTTACATTTTCTACCCTATTTACTAGTGTTGTACAATATACCGGTACTAAACAGGTATCACGAAAATGGTATGATTCCGCATTTTACTAGTACTGGTACTTTAAGAATGCATTTTCTGTTTATTTGAAGCCCTTTCATAATCACAGACATTCGTTTTCGTTTTTGCGCATGATGCTCGCGGTGGTTTTAGCCTCTGCCGCCTCAATATATGAGTACATGAACACATGAACATAATCTCTAGAACTGCTAGCAATTTACTTCATGAGCATTTTACTTTTACTTTTAAAGGGGTCATTGGGTGCAAAACTCACTTTTACATGTTGTTCGAACATAAATGTGTTATAGCAGTGTGTGTACACAACCACCCTATAATGATAAAAATCCACCCAATGGTATTTTTTAATTTTTATAAAAAATATCACCTTTTTCAAATCAAGTCATTCTCAGCTTCTTGTCAGTGTGACTTCACAACGACCAAGGCTGCTCCCACGATAATTGATTGACAAGGCTGTCTTACTTTAGACCTGCCCTGACTGAGCTGTAACAGTCTGACCGCCATTGTGTCGACTCTGATGCATGGAAAGACAAGAATGTCTCAGATTGAGCGATTGAGGTGTTTTGTTATTGGATGTAATAATGAACATAGTAGTCATCCTTTACTCTCAACATCTGAGCCACTGAGGATGCAGAGGATTAACATTACTTTAGTTTTAGAAGGAAGTGCGCTTGGCGATCTACATAAATGTGTCTATGTGCGTGCAAATCATGATCCAGCTTGACCTACAGAAGTGAGTATAAGGTTTTTTTTGTGCATCTTTGCAAATCACCTTTCTTAATAATGTGCTAGTTAGCAAGTTTCACGGCTAAATGCAGCTAACGTAAACATAATGGCTTGTCACCCCACAGAAGAGAGGGGTGGGGTGAGCAGAGCTCATTAACATTTAAAGGCAAAAAAAAAAAAAACCCGGAACGCAACGGAATGGAACGGCTTGCTCTAAAAATGTCTGATTTTGACCAGGTTTACACTACCACTGAGAAATTTTTAACCAAAGTATGTTACCCTAAAGTATCAACTACAAACCCAAAGATCTTCATAGCAACCTGTCAAAATAAAAGTTAGATTTAACTTGAAACAAATATTACTTAATGTAATGACAGTGCTACTACTACTAATAAAATATTATTAAAACAATATTTAAGGAATATTTACCAGAACATTTATTTACCAGTATTGATTTGCCAGAAAACTGTAAATACGCACACAAAATAGAAATAAATAATATAATAAATTAATTATTTATCAATTAATTAGACATGCTTTTGATTATTAAAATGTAATGAAACTATTAAAATAGAATCCAGACAATTAATGAAATGATTCACAGTATTTGATCAAAATTAAACTGAATTTGAGAAAAATAATAAAACATACTTCATAAGGCCTTAAAAGTATATTTTTTGTTAAACTTTTAATAAATTGCATGAAAAGTAATAATAAGACATGCTTTTTGATGAATATTTTTCATGTAACCATTAAAATAGAGTCTAGAAAAATTTAAACGGAAAACACGGAATCCATAAATGTTTTTCTTGTAGTATCAGTTTAGCAGGAGTATAGTGATATTTTAGTCAGGCATCGTATCGAAGTCAAAATTTTTGTATCTTGACAACACTACTATTTACCTAGGGCGCATTGCCTTGTGGAAATGACCAAGAAAGAGAAATTGTATTCTGCCGGGGGATAGGATCTTGCTTATGACTGTAAAATGAATCACATCTCTCACAAAGTGTCACATAACTCATCTTATAAAATATTTTTGTACAAATTTTTAATCATCAAGACATTTTCTTCCATTTAAACAAAGACATTATGCATTTATCTAAAAGCCTCTCCCACTGGTAAAGTTTGTGTTATTTACCCATAAAGTTACATCAGTGCAGCTCCACCCACAGGGATTACATCGTTAACTCAAAACCAAAAGTTTATCCTCCTAAAGTTGTAGTCCCACCTCTACTACACAGAGCACAGGGGGAATTAGCTGGAGCCTCTCTGGAGACAGTAGGCAGGAAGGAGGCAGTTCCCAAGACGCCCTTGCTTTTGTCTGGAGGCTCAACTGAGGCAAACAGGGTCGACCCCAGGGAGCCGAAGCCATAAATTACTGTACACCAATCACCCCAGAGCTCTAAGAGCCACAGTCTTAAAGAAAATGGAAAATCTTGTGATGAGTACTGCGGCACCATCTGCTTGCCCTGGGGTCAGACACAGGCACATTCCGGGTTCTCTTTGTGTGTGAACATTCCTCGGCGTTAATGGGTCACAATGGCTGTTTGTTTTATCACTGATCATTGGAAATGACTGCAATCAACAGGTTCAGAGACACTTTTAGAATAGCACTTTAGATTAAGTATGTTTTTAGGCTTGCATGATATAGTCTAGGGGCATCTTTACACAGCAAAGGCGGCACAGAAACCGAATCTGAAGCGGCATAAATCCAAGAAAATGTGCATTTACACAGACCGTTTAATGCTGTTCTGAAGCGGCATAAATGCATTTACACAGGAATTAAAATAGAAACATACATCTTTTAAAATAACTACAATTTTAAAATTAGTTTTAACTAAAACAAATGCTATAAAATTAAATAACAGATAGAACAAAGAACAAATAATATAAAACACAACATTTTAAAATGTAACGGCAATAAATTTAAATTTAGATCTAGGTGACAGCTAAAAAAAGTCAATGTTTCTCAGCATTTTGAAGATATTTATAAAGTTGACAAAATGACCACTCACATCTTTGTTTCAACAACTACTCAGGATCCACCAAAAAACAAAACCTTGACTAACATTTTAAAGTAAAAAAAAAATGAAATGCAGTGTTTCAGATGTCCACTTTCACTTGACCAGCTTACATTTTGCATGCTAGACCACTTGCATCTCTTCATTTCGAATTTGATTTGTGTCCTTCATCCCCTCCTGCCTCTTGCCACTGAGGAACAGCTTGATGGCATGACCCGGGCAGAGTTTTACGCCCAGTGCACCAGTTTTATAATTAGCACCCTCCCTCTGCTGCTTCTGATGGGTAATGACACATTTGCAAATTAATTCTTTGAGCTTGACCACAATTAGCATATGGAGATAGAGCTCGTGCAGCCGGCCCCCAAGCATGACTGCCGAGATGAAAGAGAGAGAGAGGATCGGGCAGAGGTTAAAGGTCAGATTGAGTTTATTATGTCTGAGCAGAGATAAATCTCTTAACCACATGCTTTGTGTCACATTTGTTGATCTATTTATTACATCGGTCTGGTGTCCTCGTGCATTCTTTTGTACACAAAAAAACAGTATTTTTCCTGATAATTAGTCTTATCTTCTGTTAATTGATAGTGGTAGTATCTTTTGGCCACCATTTGATCGCTTATAACAGCCTTATAGTTGAGACCATCTTAGTCATACTTGGTAAAATTGCTATTTAATATAATTTTTGAATATAATAATAAAATGTGTGATGGCATGCAAGTGCCTTGTTAAAAAAAAAAAAATCAAGATTAAAGTCGCAATATTTTGAGAAAAAAAGTCGAAATATCACAAGAATAAAGTCAAAATATTAGGAGAATAAAGTCGAAATACTACAAGAATAAAGTTGAATATTTTGAGAATAAAGTCAAAATATTTAAAGAATAAAGCTGAAATACTATGAGAACGAACTCAAAATACTATGAGAACGAAGTCGAAATATGAGAATAAAGTCGAAATATTTTGAGAATAAAGTTGAAATATTACGAGAATAAAGTCGAAATACTACAAGAATAAAGTCGAAATGCTACAAGAAAACAGCTGAATATTTCGAGAATAAAGTCAAAATATTTAAAGTATAAAGCTGAAATACTATGAGAACGAAGTCAAAATACTATGAGAACAAAGTCAAAATACTATGAGAACGAAGTCGAAATACGAGAATAAAGTCAAAATATTTTAAGAATTAAGTTGAAATATTTCGAGAATAAAGTCGAAATGTTTCGAGAGTTGAAATAGTAAAAATTAAAGTTTGTAGAGTATATTTCGACTATATTCTCATAATATTTCAACTTTATTCTCGTAATTTCGACTTTATTCATGTAATTTTGACTTTATTCTCGAAATATTTCGACTTTATTCTTGAAATATTTTGACTTTAATCTCGTAATCTTTTTTTTGTTTTGTTTTGTTTTTTAACATGGCACTAAAACGGCATTGTAAAAATGTGATGTGACTTGGCTGTTTTTTGTTTTTCTTTCAACTATGTGATTTTGGTGCTGTGCAACTTATAGTCAGGTGCGCAATATATAGAACACAATTATGTCTAATGAACATTTGAAATAGATGCTTCATAGTCCCTGTCCTAAATAGCACACCTAACATGGACTTGTGGTCTTGTGGCCTCCAACTGAGAGTGTCTGTGAATTTAAAGAGACTGTAAAGTGTCACGTGTCAGTTTTAAATTCAGAATGGTGCTCATGAAGAGTGCTATGTGCCCTCGAAGTGCCCTTTTGCTGAGCCTGTGATGATATAGAATGATTTAACATTACGTCACAAAAGTGACAGAGGGCAGCAAGGCTGTAGAGTCTTAAATCAAAAAGGAGCCTGTGCAACACAGTATAGACATTTGAGATCAGCAGGAAATGACCCAATCTGTGTTTTAGTGAGCTGCTGTCACTGTATGTTTAGACTGAAGAGGCAAGGGACCAATTGCTTCATGCTCTGAGGAGAGACCATAGAAATGGCTGTGATTCCTTTCTTCTGTAGCCTCCCACAAACACACTCAACGACATGAAGGGTCTTAGTGGTTTCAGGCAAACGATCTCAGACGAATCTGTTTTTGTATGGATGTCACATCTGACTGGGGCAGGCATACTGTAAGTGTGTGTCGATCCCTAATGTCTCTTTAAAGCTTTTCAGTCGCCATCTTAATCATTACACATGTGTTGTCTATTATTTTATTTTCACAAATACAACCAACATCTTTCTCAGACAGAAAAAAAAAATGGATTGTTGTGTACCTGCTCCCAGTTTCTTTTCTAGATGCCTAATCTTATAAATCATGCTAAGCATTTGAATTTATGGTTTGGGTGGGGCTGTGGTGATTCTTAATATCTTATTATGGAAAAAAAATATATATAATAAGTCTAGTGTGTGTTTCTCCTGTGTGAGTGTAGCTCACTCTAAGTGTTCTCAGCAGGACTGGCCATCCCTCCTGCATCTGTCGCTCTTTCCATCTGTCTCTCTCTTTCTCTGATTAGTGTTTCTCTGTGTGCATGCCTGTCTTTCTCTCTGTGGCTTGTTTCGGTAGGATGGGGGAGATGAAGACAGATCTGTGTGTGCAGGTATACAGTGAGAGTGAGACAGCCCTCAGGGTACGAGCGGTCTCTCCTCTCCCCGTTCACTCTCCTCTCTTCTGTCTGTCTCTCTTGGCCGTGACTCTGTTCCTTCATCTTTTCTCTTTTCTGTATCTCTCTCCTGCTGGTTTTGTTCTGCTCTGCAGCTCCGCAGCAGATAGTTAAACCCCCACCCACTGTGCGACTGTGTGTGTGTGTGTGTGTGTGTGGTTGGGGGGTGGGAAGTGGCTGGGTCATGACAGGAAAGACATGTTTCAAAGCCAACAATATGATCCTAAGAGATACAGAAAAAAGAAGGCACTTTACTGGCATAATTGTTTAGATTCAATATTTTTGTATTTGGATTGAATATTATATACTGTGTTGTGTTGTATTTATTGTATACTGCACTGGCAATATCATAAAACAGTGATGCCAGTAAAGTACTTTGACACTGAAACTGAAATTGAGAGACAGAGAAGAAAAAAAGACCAAAAGAAAATCTGTTGTGTTCACGTTGTCTTGCACTCATCCCACTGTATTGTCATGCCACCCTGGAAGTGCTGTATGTGTGTGAACCAGCTGCCGTTTTCACCGTCATTCTGTGAGGCTCAGATGTTCTGCAGGTTAAGATGACACTGTTTAAGGGCAGATACAGGAGCAGGGGCGTGAACAGATGCCCTCGATGCTGAATAATGCCCCCGTGTCACCGCCCTGCTCTCCGACCAATCATATGCCATTTCAGCGCCATCCCACTGTACTGATAATGATGCTCATGGGAGGATCCATCAGTGGGCACAACCACTTCCCTTCTTGACTCTCTCTCTCTCTCTCCCCTCCTCCCCTGCTATCCATGCTGTATCCTGAGGGGTTTCTCCTCCTCCCCCTTGTGCTGCTAAGAAGACGGTGAATGAGTGCAGGAGGAGAGAGAGAGACTGAGAAAGGAAGACAGCCGCTTTTTCCACATATCCTCATCCTGGGATGGAGGAAGAGACTCGCCGTCGTGGAACAAACCTCTTGAAGGATTATTTATATTGCTTTTCGGCATGAAACAATAATACACAATCACAGCACTGTGGGTTTTTTTGTTTTTTTTTTGGTGTTTTTTGCTGGGTTTGGCTTGTTGATGACCCTCCATCTGACCCTGCACGCACGCACACACAGCTCACCCTCTAACAGCCTGTGAATGGGGCGATTTAGAGATGACAGGTTGACTTGTGAGGTCTATTAGCCACGAACCTTTAGCCTGGCTGTGGGTGCGCGGGGCAGATCTCTCTGCTGGACGGGTCGGTACGTGCCACACCTCCTGACTTCTGCACCCAGCAACATGACACTATAACAGAGACCATGTTTGGACTAAAAGCACCTCTCTACTACCTACCAGGTGAGTTTATTTCAAAATCACATGTGTGTGTTCTCCTCAAGTTACTTTCTAAAGTAACCGAATCAGCAGCACATCTTCACCACGTGTGTGATTCTAGAGTCACTGTGATGTAAGGTGTGTTATGTTGTATGTATGTGTGTGGAAGGGGTGGTTTTGACAATACCCTTTATTTTTAACATTTTTTATGTGATTGTCATTAGATTCCCATACAGCAATAAAGGCAGTATAACAAATACTACCACAATGTATCAATATTTTACAATACTTTTTTGTGCTGTACTACAAACCTGTTCAGTATGTATAGTTTAATTTTAACTATTTAAATTAAAGTATTTTAATAGTGATGTCAAGAATTAATTTGGGCAAATATCAAGCACACACTCACAGTAGTAATTAATTTTATAAAGCAGTTTCATGATTGTGTTACAGTCTTCTCTGAGACTGAGTCTGTGTGAAAATTAAAATTATGAATCTGTGTTGCTTCATCTGAAACTTCAAATGATGAATGGTCAGTCCAAGATCATGTGTAATATAAAACAAATCGAACAGACGCTTAGACTGTTGTGTGTGTATGTAGGAAATATTCTCTGCCTCTTCACGATGGATGAGACTACTCTCTCTCTCTCTCTCTCTCTCTGTGTGTGTGTAAAGGTGTAAAGGGCAGTGTGAGGCAGATCTTCAACCTGCCCTCTGACAGAGGGTCTGCTAACCTGACACTTACTACACATGAATAATTCATGAGACTGTGAGTCTGTGGGGGCTGGACTATAAGTGAGCTCATGATTATTAATAAGCAAAGACAGAAATGACTGCACAATCCTAAAAACAGAACATGAAAAGACCTGAATATAGACCTGAAACTTTCTGTTGCTTCCTCTTTCTGCATGGCTGTGCTAAATGTGGGGAATTATGAAAAAAAATGTTTGATGAGAGCTGCTATAACCTATGTACTGATTTGACTTACGAGGACTAAATCTCTATATAATGTTGTATTCAGGTGTCAGATCTTTACCTCTACATTATGAGAACATCCAGCTGTCCCTGTATTTCAAAAGGCTAAATAAACATACCAAACAAATTGGCTGTAAAAACTGCAAAAATGCAGAAAGTTGTTTGTGAGGAATATGATTAGCAGTGGAGTTAGGGGATAGAAAATATCATTAACTCTGTATAAAAACCGTCACTCCTGTTTGAGGAAATTCCTCATAATGGCCTACCAGTGTGTCCGTGTGTGTGATCTTTGGTTAAATTCAGAGATCAGGGATCAGTTGACATGTCACAGCCACGTGTGTGCATGTAGAGATCTCTCTGAAACACACACAGCCCACAAAAGAGCAAACGGTGCCAGATCGTCTTGTGTACATTCGGCCTTGTGCTTTGTCAAAGGCACTGTTGTATCACTGTGTGTGTGTGTGTGTCTCACGTACACACATCGCCTGCCTTCCCATCTGAAGCGCTGTTGCCTTGGAGACGGTGTCAGACGCACGGGTTCTTCAATGATTACTTGACAAGAAAAAAGAGGCACATTAAAGGAACAGAGGAGAGAGACAGAGAGCACTGCCTGCAGTACGCTAATTATGGAAGGTGGGGGGGGGTATCATGAATCCCACACAGAAAAATTTTCAGAACTGGAATGCCTGCCATTCACAAAGTTCCATATTATTTCTGTGTTGATGCTTTGAGTTGCCAATGAGAATGTAGTGCTTTAATCTGCTGATTTTCTCCCCAAATTAGAAAAAAAGGCTAGCCCTAGTAGGTCTCCTTCTGTTGTGTGAGAGAGGTGCTGGTATCAGGGCAGACAGACTAGCCGCTATCAGACTCTACACACTCTAATGATGAAATGTCTCTCGACCGATGTCTATCCGAACACCAGTTTAATTTTTGTGAATTCAGAAGACTCTATTTATCCTCAAACCCCATTTCGGCTATATAACGGCTCAGTTATCATTGCATTTTCTTAGCTGTGATCGAAGTTACATAGTTACATTTCTCCATGTCTTTATATTTTGGGGTGTCTTGTATGTTTGCACTCTTTCCGTGCGTATGTAGCCATATTATATCTGTTTGTTGGTTTGTTTAATGTGTGAACTATAATGAAAAATATCTTCATTCTATATTGTGCATCCTTTAAACATGCTGTCATTTAAACATATGATAACATGGGTTTATAGAATCCTTTAAAACAAGGTTACCAATGTGACGAATTAGCATTTTTGTTGTGAGACTGAGCATACATCACACTTGCTGATTTTTGCTAAAGAGTAAAAGTGGAATTTGTGATGTAATATCTGATTTGACATTTTGTGTTGTTTGTGTGGTTTCTAATTCTATATAATTTCAAGTATGTTTATTAGAACATACACAGTTAGTTGCACTCCACTAAAACAGGCTTTGATGGTCCAAGTTTTCTTGTCATTCTTCATCTCTATCACTTCCGCTCTTGTTTCCGTGTCTTTTAAAGCACAGCGCTCTTTCTCAGGGGAGCACATGCGTTATGTGTTAGCTTTCTTCAGGTTTGTTTGCCGGAGGGGATTCTAGAGAAGCTGGAGCAACGGGATAGACGAGTTACATGTGACGGTTGGTTACCTAGAAAAAAAGAACAAAGACACAATAGGGGAAAAAAGATATTAAAGTAAGAAGTGGAAGAACTGGCCCTGTGAAAGCTGACTGCTTCCTTGAGCCTTGAGTCTTTAGACAGTCAGAGGCCCAAATCGGAGGAGATCCCTGTGATCTGCTGTAAACCTGTGACTAAACGCCTTACATTCCTAAGAGGAGGAACTTAAACCTGTCTTGAACATGGTTTCAGTGGATTAAAGCTGTAAGTAGTTAAACTTGTCCTCATCGGCTGTAAACAAGAGACAGTTTGACACTGATGAAGTGGAGCGTTTCGACAATGCACTGCAACATTCATCTGTTCCTCCTTAGCGTAGCTTCCCTTGAACTAAAGCTTCATGGATTAAATGAAGGCTCTCATCATTAACAATACTGATGGAGACAACAGCATTAACCCCTGCATGTCACTTGCTCTTGTTTTCCTGTTGATCTTTTCTGGTTGGCATCACTTAACGCTCCTTATGCTCGATTGACTTTCATGTTCCGACACTGCTAGATTTTGAGCTTTGTTACATTACACCAGTCCTACATATATTTGACGATGTGCATTTTAACCTACTGAATGCATGTTCTTTTAAAAAACAAACAACAACAACAACAAAAAAACGTTCTTGATTTCCACCACATATAGTTTTACTATTAAACATTTACTGTATCAATAAACAACAACTATTAGAGCCATTTTAGCACAGGTAGGAGCAGAGTAAAATCACTGTAACACCATGTCCTTACTATACACGCAACGCAATTCCAGCAATAAGCAATTTGGGTGTCCACATAGAATTGATAGAATCAATCAAATATCACAGCCAATCAAAAGCGTGTGTGGGCGGGATCTTTCTGTAAGCACACTGCACTCGCGACGAAACAGAACGAGTAAAATGATATTCAAACTCACATTAGACACATTTAACTTCGAATAAAGATAATCATTACCTGAGATTATCACTGTCATATTGTTTGTATGTTGTTTCAGCCACGACGTCGCGGAAATAGAAACAGAATAAAATCACTGTAACACCGTGTCCTACCTCCACGCGACACAACAAGATTCCAGCGACAAGCAATTTGGGTGTCCACACCAGATGCAATGCAACACAGCGACATGATATATTCAATTAAATATCACAGCCAATCAAAAGCATTTGTGGGTGGGCTCTTTCTAAAAGCGCACTCACAATGAAATAGAACGAGTAATTCATAAATATTGAATCTTTTTAAGATTATTAAATGTACATACTGAGTGACTGGTGCCATCTTTGTTATGGAATTTGCTGGTTGGTTTACAATGAGTTTTCCGCTTTAACTCACATCTTTAATTTATTTTCAAGATCTGAGGTAAACTATCTGTTGTTGCTTTCAGTATGGCTATGAGGTCACACAAAATTATATTCAGACTCACATTTTAAACATTTAACTTTGAATAAAGCACGTAATCATTACCTAAGATTATCACTGTCATAATGTTTATGTTGTTGTTCCAGCTGTGACGTCACAGAAATAAAATGAAATTTCATGTGCTGCAGCTGGTTAGGACAAAAACTCAGATTAACATGAAAAAGAGATCTTTTAATACGTGTTATAGGGTTGTGTCATGTGTATTTAGGACACAGTGTTATGTCTATTGCTTTTATAAAAACATCAAGGATACAAATGATACTACTGCTACTAATATTAATTAAAATAAACAATTATTTTGCCAACTAATATACAGTAATTCATTAGACTAAATGTAGGGTTGCTAAATGACATAGCAACAAAGAGAAGTATATATGGTGTTTACAGTGGACTGAAATGTGACTCATTCAAAAAGAATTTAGTGTGAAACTATATGTGTTTCCTGCACATTATACAGTATTTGCATTTGAATGCAAAATGAATCACCTTACTGGTCTCTCCTACTTCCTTATTAGCTATGAAAGCCATGATCAATACATGTTCCTTTCTTTGAGGTTCATGAGTGTGTTAATGAGAGAGAATCGCCTTGCAGTCATGTTTTCTCATCGAGTCGATGTGAAGCCTGTAAATTGCAAGGAGCTGTGAGGATGCTTGTATGTCGATGTGAGTGTAAAAACTGATCACGGTTCCTTGAGGGTCATGAACACATGATGGGAAATCTATGGCTATGGATTTACCATGAGGGCAGGTCAGTGGGTCACATTGTGGATATTTGTTCCACGTCTCTTCTTCCTCACCTACAGTTCATCTTTACTAATTTCCCTCCTTTTTTCTTACTAGCATGCAAACTTCACAATAGTCATTCAGAAAAGGAGTCTACTAGTCAGTGAATGTTTACCTTTTGTAAATGATACGCTACAGAGCATCAGTGGTCTGACAGAAAGCTAGAAAATGTATCCAACACAGTTGAGAAACAAAAGCTTACATACAGTGGGTACGGAAAGTATTCAGACCCCCTTAAATTTTTCACTCTTTGTTATATTGCAGCCATTTGCTAAAATCATTTAAGTTCATTTTTTTTCCTCATTAATGTACACACAGCACCCAATACTGACAGAAAAACACAGAATTGTTGACATTTTTGCAGATTTATTAAAAAAGAAAAACTGAAATATCACATGGTCCTAAGTAATCAGACCCTTTGCTGTGACACTCATATATTTAACTCAGATGCTGTCCATCTGATCATCCTTGAGATGGTTCTGCACCTTCATTTGAGTCCAGCTGCGTTTGATTATACTGATTGGACTTGATTAGGAAAGCCACACACCTGTCTATATAAGACCTTACAGCCCACAGTGCATGTCAGAGCAAATGAGAATCATGAGGTCAAAGGAACTGCCTGAAGAGCTCAGAGACAGAATTGTGGCAAGGCACAGATCTGGCCACGGTTACAAAAAAATTTCTGCTGCACTTATGGTTCCTAAGAGCACAGTGGCCTCCATAATCCTTAAATGGAAGACGTTTGGGACGACCAGAACCCTTCCTAGAGCTGGCCGTCCGGCCAAACTGAGCTATCGGGGGAGAAGAGCCTTGGTGAGAGAGGTAAAGAAGAACCCAAAGATCACTGTGGCTGAGCTCCAGAGATGCAGTCGGGAGATGGGAGAAAGTTGTAGAAAGTCAACTATCACTGCAGCCCTCCACCAGTCGGGGCTTTATGGCAGAGTGGCCCGACGGAAGCCTCTCCTCAGTGCAAGACACATGAAAGCCTGCATGGAGTTTGCTAAAAAACACCTGAAGGACTCCAAGATGGTGAGAAATAAGATTCTCTGGTCTGATGAGTCCAAGATAGAACTTTTTGGCCTTAATTCTAAGCGGTATGTGTGGAGAAAACCAGGCACTGCTCATCACCTGTCCAATATAGTCCCAACAGTGAAGCATGGTGGTGGCAGCATCATGCTGTGGGGGTGTTTTTCAGCTGCAGGGACAGGACAACTGGTTGCAGTCGAGGTAAAGATGAATGCGGCCAAGTACAGGGATATCCTGGACGAAAACCTTCTCCAGAGTGCTCAGGACCTCAGACTGGCCGAAGGTTTATCTTCCAACAAGACAATGAGCCTAAGCACACAGCTAAAATAACGAAGGAGTGGCTTCACAACAACTCCGTGACTGTTCTTGAATGGCCCAGCCAGAGCCCTGACTTAAACCCAATTGAGCATCTCTGGAGAGACCTAAAAATGGCTGTCCACCAACGTTTACCATCCAACCTGACAGAACTGGAGAGGATCTGCAAGGAGGAATGGCAGAGGATCCCCAAATCCAGGTGTGAAAAACTTGTTGCATCTTTCCCAAAAAGACTCATGGCTGTATTAGATCAAAAGGGTGCTTCTACTAAATACTGAGCAAAGGGTCTGAATACTTAGGACCATGTGATATTTCAGTTTTTCTTTTTTAATAAATCTGCAAAAATGTCAACAATTCTGTGTTTTTTTCAATATGGGGTGCTGTGTGTACATTGAGGAAAAAAAATGAACTTAAATGATTTTAGCAAATGGCTGCAATATAACAAAGAGTGAAAAATTTAAGGGGGTCTGAATACTTTACGTACCCACTGTATCTCACAAAAACAGACATGCCACACTTTAGTTGCTGTCAGCATCTTTGCGTTTCACGGATGTCAGTATTTGGCTAATGGACTCTGTTAGAGTATTTTAGAAGCTCACTGTGTGTTTAACTTAAAACTCGCTTTGTGAAGTCGACATGTTTTAGATTCATTTTGTGCTCACATTCCAATATTTGTATGGCCCTTACAGGTTAACATATGAAACAACTGACACGCAAATACACCAGATGCAGTTTTTTAAAAGTAATTTTCCTCTTGTTGTTGTTCTTATTCCAAACAAGGATGTTTATTTGTTTATTTTTGCTGATCCTTTATATAGGTCTTTAGGTCTTATACTTTTCCATGCATATATAAACTTAATTTAAAATTTTCCGCTTGTGTTCCATCTAAAAACCTAATAGAATATAGTTTTGAAATAAATTGAGGATGTGTAAATAATGACTGAAGTATTATTTTTAGGCATAAAGAAATACAGTTTGTACAGTATAAAAAGCATTACGCCTTTGAGGAGTCACCATAAAAAACGTGTGTGTGTGTGTGTGTGTGTGTATGTGTGTGCAACCTGTGGGTGTAATATTTAAAGACTTTTGGCCTGCATCAGCTGTCATCCACCCTAGTGGTTGGCTTGGCAGGTGGCAGTACCCTGGACATGACTGTACAGAGCCTCTCCTCAACGTACTGCTTTATAAAGTCTACACCTGCGATGCTACACAAGTTCCTTCTGTGCTGTGCTTTGATGTTTGAGTTGCTCATGATGTTGTCTCTGTGACACCTGTTATGTTCTGATATACTTGCAATGCAGTTTGTACAGTATAAAAACCATGGATCACAAAACCAGTCATAAGGGTCAATTTTTGAAATTGAGATATATACATAATCTGAAAGCTGAATAAATAAGCTTTCCATTGATGTATGGTGTGTATGGTTTGTTAGGACAGGACAATATTTGGCTGAGATACAACTATTCGAAAATCTGGAATCTGAGGGTGCAAAAAAAATCAAAATATTGAGAAAATCGCCTTTAAAGTTGTCCAAATGAAGTTCTTAGCAATGCATATTAATAATCAAAAACTAAGTTTTGATATATTTATGGTAGGAAATTTACAAAATATCTTTATTGGGCATGATCTTTACTTAATATCCTAATGATTTTTGGAATAAAAGAAAAATCAATAATTTTGACCCATACAATATATTTTGGCTATTGCTACAAATATAGCCGTGCTACTTATGACTGGTTTTGTGGTCCAGGTTCACATGGAGAGTCCCTGTAAACCACATATGTGAGAAGGAAACAGCCATACTCATAAAAACTAAAATAAAATTATTCATTATGAATAACAAATTCACAATCCATCTTTAGCTCTTAAAACAATGTATGAAGGGAAGGCCACAGAAAAGCTTGAAAGAACGTTCTAATTCAGGCATTTACGAAAGCTACTGAAAGTGAATTTCCATTCCATCAACCCTCACCATCTTAGCCACCACAATACCAAAAACACAAGACAAATGTTAAAAAAAAAAAAATGTAAGATGTAAGATCAGAACATTCAAGCATAGCTAACTCAGCATCTGGACTGATATCCTTTTCAAGTGAATACCAAAAATGCATTCCAAATCTCAGACTCACAAGAATTGCTGGTTTGTTTATATTGATGTAGAAGATGCAGATATCTTAAAGGAGTTAGGAGGAGGACAGGTTGTTTTTGAACTGGGTTGCAAAGTGCTGTGTCATTGGGGAAGGATTAAAAGAGTGAATATCGAAGAGTAGATATCGGAAGGCTTGTGATTAAAAGACATATTGATGTGGAACATTTCTCAACAGATTATGAAGTGCTCAGAGAAACTATCAGTAGAAAGAAGGTGGAGAACATTTTGCAAGATGGATTATATTAGGTTTAAGTTAATCTGCTTTCTGAAGAGACATCTTGGAACTTGGTATGTAGTTCATGAAGATGTTTACATTGCTGGAACAGCAAATCCCTCTTGTACATAAACAAAACACCAGCAGAATCTGTCTATAGCTGGTCACCTTACAACATGAAGATGGATGGTGATGGTGGTGTCCACAAAACAGAAAGACTATACTGATCAACTGTTTTTTGTTTTTTTTTTCATCAGCCTATGTTTTGTTTGCTACCATAGTAGTGATTTTTGTTTATAGGGGCTTTTGCAGTAGAGAAACATTTACATAGTTCCTAGAACTATTGGCGGAAGTACCTGGTTTTGGCATGTACCACAGTAAATAGGAATGTATTTAGTTCTAGGAACTCAGTTTAGGGGAACAAAATTAGCTCCTATTTCAGAGTAGGGTCTAAAACAGTTCTGTAGGACCTACCAGTGATGTACGTGTATGCTAATTGACCAAATGCATACGAAACACCAGCTACCTGACATTTTTTTGACATCTGTTTTCTGCAGTGTTGTGTTCTTTTCTCTGCCTTGATGATATGTAACACTGCAAATTGTCATAGGAGATTTAGTCAGATTTTCATGCTCTATCAATCGCCTAAATTGTGTGCAGCATTCGTACAAGGTGCTTAAAGTGCTTGAAGTACTTGGATTTGACTTTTTGAAATGTAATTTCTGGAAAATCCTTGAAAATTCCTGAACAGGCTCTTGAAAAGGGCTTGAATTATTAAAAGACAATGTATCAATGAAAGTGTGACTTTCATATGCAATTAAATTAATCCTCCCTCTTTATTTATTTTTTTTTTTTTTTGCCTTTTTCAGTTAACGTCATAAAACTGTCCGAATCAGTTAAACCATTGCATCACAAAATGATGCACTGTTTCGAAAAAATGATGTGATTCAGATCAGGACTTTTAGAGTGAGTTTTTGAATCATTCTGCAGAAGTCCTGATCTGAAATGATGGTTCACGAATCATTATTCAGATCAGGACTTCAAAGCAGGTTCACAATTCTTTTGGTTTAGATTGGAACCCAGGAGCGCGGATCATGATTCATTTGATTTAGATCAGGAGTACGGCGCGGGTTCGCAAATCATTTGATTCAGTTTGGGACTTTGGAGCATGTATCATGAATCATTTCTTTTCAGATCAGGATTTCAGAGTGTTTTCACAAATCATTTTTTCTAATATTTTTTGTCTTAAACAGTGGAAAGCAAACTATAAGTTAGGTCTCTAATTGAAGTCCTTGAAAATCAAAAAAGCAGTGCTTGAAAAAATCCTTGAAAGTCCTGGAATTTCATTTTACAATATCTGTACGAACCCTATGTGTGTTTACATTTCATCTTTATTATCACAAAACCAGTGACACACAACAAGAACAGCTCTGATCGCAGCGTCCGATCACCCGAGGGGAAAATACCCCTTATGTATACTGTCTTCCTTGTATAGGTTCAAAACATTATTGTTTTTGTCTGAAAGCTTAGCTTCTTTGGTTATTTCTTTTAGCTGTTGTGATGCTTACACAGTTCACAAAGATATAAGTACACTTGCCCTTTTATTAACAGCTAAACACGCCTGAGCTTTTTTCTTCCTATTTGGCTTTAAAGCTTGCTTGACTGACTGCTCCCAGTTGATATGCTGTGTTCTTTTCTGTTTTGGCACACCAATAGCCATGGGCATCAAAAAAGAAATGCATGGAAAAAAAAAAAATTCATCTATATATATATATATATATATATATATATATTTACCAGGAAACAATGTCTTTTCCACCCACCATGCCGTGAAGGAAGACTTTAAGATGTCTTCCTGTTTTTTCTGTTCTTTTGAGCCATCAAATGCCGACTGTTGAGAACCATTTAAAAGCAGATTGGTTTGAGTGCTAAGCCTTTAAAGAGTCCCAAAATAGAAAATCTTTTTCTTTCTCCAACTCTCCCTGTCTCTTCTGCTTCCCACCTCTTCTCTCAAACTTGATGGCTCCCTTATTTTATCTGTTTGTATTCCCTCAGAATCAGTGTCAGTGGGTGGTAGGTTGACGTCGGTGCGTCTGCCTGCTGTACAGTTGCCCAAGCGTGAGTAAGGAAGCATGTTGTCTTCTATTACATCCTATACCCCTAGCGAGAAACTGACGTGTGAAGTTAGAAAGCTCTGGGGTATAACTCAACTGTAAACACCTCTGTAATGTAGGCTATGCATCTGCATGAGAAAAAAAGTCTTGAATCTTGCTGAAAATATTTGCTTGTACCTGTATCTTTTGTACTTGTACTTGTTTGATGGCAGGTTGCTTGCTGGTAAGAGTTGCTGGTGTTATTACCAGAGTGCTGGCAGTCAAGTTTTTAGGGAAGACAGGTTCATGATCTCAGCTGTATCATTATCATGCATTTACAAAGTTATTCTTACTACAGACAAGGTCTTTCTTTCTGTCTCTAGCCCCACAAGCTCCCTAATAGGCCGTTTGGTCAGTGGAGGATTGCAGTAATAGGGGTGAAGGCCAAGCTTGCTGGCCGTGATTGAGAGGATGAGAAGATTACGACGCTGTCATCTTCTGTTTATTACAGGATGAGCCAAAAAATAAAAACAAATATCACTCCATGCATGTGTATTTAAACAGCCCACAATGTTCTGAATTTAGCAGTTTCATTAGTGTGTAATCAAGAAGCCTGGCTGTAGGAATTGTTGCGCAATGCAAATGCAGGAAAGTGAACACAAAAAAGTGCATCTAGAGGCAGAAGTCGTGTCAAACGGAGCTTAGAATACCATAGTTGTTCATCTATTTCTGCATGTTTGTTTGGTCTAGCCTGCTCTGCGGGGCTGGAGAACAAGAGGAGATTGTCTATAAACAAGTAAGGAGAGAGTACGAGAGCGAAGCGGGGGCGAACAATCTGCTTGCAGGCTCAGCTCCAGCACATGGTGGGTGCGCTCAGATGGAAGAGGCGGAGGATGACAGAGCAAGGAGCTCTGATGGCAGGAGTCTCCATATGGCGACTGTGGCCCGTTAGCCGGTCAGCAGGCCAGAGCGCTTCTGGGGTCCAGGGCTGCCCCGCATGCCTGGTATGGGCACACAGAACAGAGGAGGACAGCTGGAGTGGGCACGAGTCTCGAGGACAGATTTGGGGGCGGGCGAGAGGTGCCAGCTCTGAGCTCGGTGGGGAGTGGCGGGAGATGGCTGGCAGGCACAGAACAAGCATATGGAGGGCAGGTTGGTACTTTGACTGGCGCTGTGGCATGCACCTGCAGTAGGGCTCGGCTCAGAAGCGGCCCCACCCCTCCAGTCAGACCCTGCTTTAGCCCCTCTTTTTACCCATAACCCCCTAATTCTGCTGCTGGCCCACCAGCACAGCTCACAGCCAGAGGGGAGGTATGCTATCTCAGCAGGGTGCAATACTCCACTACGCAGTCTCTTTCTCATTTACACGATTCCTTCTTCTTCTTTTGAACTGTACTTACACATTGCTGCATTAAATTGATCTTAATGTGGATTTCTGGTGCTTTACTGTTACTCAATTCAACTGTTGACCTAGTGTGCTAACAACAGACAAGAGCACAAGCTGTTTTTCACATCACCATCTCTCCCTGTCTGTCTGCCTCTGTAAAGATGATGTACAGTTGTAGAAAACACCAAGGTCGTTTTAGGTGCTGTTCTCTAATTAGCGTATTCATTATTTCCCCTTGAGTACTGCACTGAAAGCTGTGATTTAATTAGGTGCACGTTGGTGTGAGCATGTTTGTAATGCACCGGAGCAGCGCTACTAAGGGTTTAATCACGCCTGTACCGTGGTGCAGCTCTATAGTGCACCAGTCCTCTCTGGCTGTAACAAAAATTACACTGGCACTGTCCTCTCAAACAAACACAGAAAACAGCAGAAAAATATTAATAACAGAGTTTAACTTTTAAGTAAAATCTCAGAACTATTAATGATTAAACAGTTGGAAACAAACAACAGTATTTAATTGGACTCTAACTAACAATCTTCCATCCTTTATTTAAGCTTCTGCTTTATTTTTCATGCTCAAGCACATGTGGTTTTTCAATTTAAAATGAAAATTCTGTCATTCTGTACTAATGTCGTTCACATTTTTTGGCTGGATATCCTGCCCACTTTTTCATATAAGTACAACAAAGCTAAAGGCGCCCTGGGGTAAAAGGCACCTTTGATATTATTTTCCACTAGATGGCAGAAAAATGTGGCATAGCACTTTCCAAAACATCTGCTTTTAAACATACACGTGCAAAATTGGCTGATCCTCGACATGATTGCAGGCAGCAGCACAAAGTCGATTCTGTGCTTACTTGATCTAATATTTGATGTTTTTAAAAATGTTGTAGATTTAAGTAGCAAATGAGAGTCACTAAACTTATTCAATATATCTTGAGACAAAGGTCTTCTTAATGAATTTCAGTTTTAAGATAATTGAAAGAGCAGATTTGAAATAACAAAAGAATATGGAAAAGTATGGTATTTGGGGTAAAAAGCACCTCTGGTGTTGGGGCTAAAATACACAATAATTAACATAATTAATAGAAGGCTGACTTTTCCATTTGTTGACAAGACATTGTTAGATTCAGGTGGTAAATATCATATATTATGCTGGGTGTCCATCTAAGAGATAATCACCATGTTTAGAATGAAACCAGCATATTTAAAAACATGCTATTAATCATATATTATAATAAAATATCATTTGTTGTTACTACTGTAAATCTATATTAAATTATAATGGGATCTCCTTCAATGCTTTCAGAATCCTTACATTTTAAAATGATTTTTTTCTGCATTTTAAAATATATGTTTTATATTAACATATTTTAATGACAGACTATTTATTGAACAAAAAAATATTTATCAGTATAAGCAGAAAATAGTACAAACTTTGCTAAAGTGATTACTTGTACAAGTATTTCTCTAGACAAACAACAACAACAACAAAAAAAACATTATTTTAGCTAAAGTATTTGTATCAATACTGTGTGCCTTTTACACCATGCTGGTGAGACTTTTACCCTGTGTGTGGGGTAAAAGGCCTCCCTTGCCCCCTCATACATTAATTAGATTTTTAAACAAAATGAACGACTTGTATGATTTATTTTCACACAAAATCTGTTGCTCTGTCAATGTTTAATGCAAACATATGTATTTTTCTGTAATCATTCACTTTGGGCTCAGTGAATAGCACATTTTTTTCTTAGGGGGTGCCTTTAGCCTCATTGTACCCTATAATTAATGTGACGAATATGACAAAAACATGCATTGTCCATTTGATCTGTCCACAATATACCACTATGTAATCTTCTACAGACAGAAATTTAAGTTCATATTTAATTTACTAAAAATCCTGACTTCAACCCTGGGCGTATTCATGTCAAGTTCAGTTTTGGTTTCAATTTCGGCTGTATTTCATTCCTGTTTCCTTTGTTCCCATGGCTTATTTGTTGTCATGGTTACTGATTACATTGCTCACCTGTTCCTTCATTACCCTGTTCACAAAACTGGTCTAAATGATTCTTTCGATTGGTTGTTTTTGATCTGATTGCAACAGTTAACAGCACACTGTATGTGGGGAAATTATCTTACGACTTAACATGGACTACTTTTAAATATTATGACACAGTTGTTGTACTTTTCTGTTCTGGTTGAACCTTAAAAGCTACAGTCTCCATTCACTGTAACTGGATGATAAAGAGCAACCAGTACATTATGTCAGAATTCTGTGTTACACAGAAAAAGGTCATACAGGTTTGAAATGGCATGATGGTGAATGTGAAAATAATTATAAACTATTACTATCACTTCAATGAATTAAAGGAAATGTCAGAAAAGAGACGAAAAAAGCATTATTTGTATAGAGAAGAAACTCCTGTTATTATTAGATTTAATTGTCTCATATTGGGCTGTGTTTAGGTCAAGATAATCCGTGACATTAATTAGGCACTGAGAGAGGGTCATTGTGCCTGCCGAGGGCAACTCTCATATCCAGATGGTGGGTAGACAACGCCAGGAGAGCTTGCTACATGGAAGCTGTTCACCCAGGCCGCTAAAGGATGAAAGTAGCAGGTGCTGGAGACAGGTTCAGCATGCTCACAGGTCCGTGATTGGCTAAGCCACCTGTCCGTCCAAGTGCAGTGTGCCAGGCCCAGTATGAAATGAGCGGCACCCTGCCGATGCCCCTCACAGAAGCAGATGTTGCAGTGGGACATACGGCAGTGTGTGAGGGTTCCATGCGTTGGCCGACTGCTCCATCACAGATGTAAGGAGGCAAAGGCCAGTGGCCCCGTTAAGCCCCTGTCAGGCCGGGTTTGTTCCACCTGATCAAAGTTGTCCTGGCTGGTGGGATGGCGACGCGGCGTCTCCTCTCAAATGTACCCAACATACAACCATGCAGATCTAGATACAGTCAGTAATATAAGAAAATGAAAGGCACATTAAGATGTGTTCAGGCTTGAATGTGGCAGTGTGATATGATCTTGTTAGTTATAGCATGCTTTATGACCTGAGACGCTGGTTTCTGTACAGACAGAAGATGCTAATGGCTGTAAGACGGAAAGAGGCCAGCAGTAAAATTTAAGTGAGTTAATTTCTCCCTCCTGTGTAGACAGACCTCACACCACTCTTCTTTTTGGCTCTCACACGCCATCTGTGCACGCATACACAAACACACATACACACACCGAACATAGTGTGTTGCTCCACAGCGTGAGGTTTGCTCTTACGACTTTTGTGTGTGTAAGCAGTTATCTCTGATCAGGTTTATGACAGCTGCATCCTTTTAGCGATCACCTCTTGACTTTTCTCTTCCATTTGAGCATTTCTCTCTTGTCTCTTGACAGCTCCATTTCTCTTTTTTCTTTTCTTGATTTTTTTCTCCATTTCATTTGAAGGCCACACACTTTACCTTCAGCTGTATAAAACCACAAGAAGTCATCTGTGACAACTGGTTCTCCAGCCGTTTTATATCGCAAAATGAGACCCTTCCTTGATCTCTGCTTTTTCAGCAGGCCCCAGTCTTTTCATTGCTACTATAAAACACACTTTACCTACCTAACTGCATCAATACAAGAGCCCTCAAGAGCTTGTGCAAAATTCTGCCACCTGACTGCTATTTAACCTCTGGAAATTCTCATGCATTTCATCTTAGGTTTAACTGCTTGAATCATATATTGATTCTTTCTTAAAAATGCTAACACAATTGGTTCCCTTTCAGTTTATGAAAAGGATTTTCAACACAGTGTACACAGTATTTATTTATTTTAGGCCACTTCCATATTATGTTTTTGAGTTGAATTCATGCCATCATAATAACGTATAGTGCGAGTTTCCTGTGTCTAGCATTAGATAAATGACAGCAGGTGAGCATGATCAGACACTACTGAATCAAATATAAACACAGGAAAAGAGAGCTACTAAACACCAAGTACTAAAGAACCTAATAGAATGTAAGAATGTAAGAGTCCATAGATTTATTTAAAAAAGTAATTCATAAACGGAATACCTGTGACGCAGTTTAGGATTGGAATTCTCATTTGAGTTCTGAATGTTGCAAAACCCGGATCTTAAATGATGTTCACTGCTATAAATCCCTACAGATTCCTTTAAGCGGTAAACCCAGCCTGGCCCTTACTATCAGTTACTTTTGGCAGCGTACCTCCTGAATTCTCTGTTTACATTCATACATATCACTGAATGCATTAAATCACACACACGTACAGTTACATAAACTTAAGTCACGCAACGTGGATATTGTGGCTTTCTCAAGAAATGGTCAGTCATTTCTTGATTTTGGTGCTGCTTGGGCTAAGCATTAGTGTCTGCCTTTATTACTGTTATTCATTAACCCTTCTGCCAGTTAAACTGCTGTTTGAAGGGATGAAGAGTCAACCTCACCAAAGCCGTCATTAACACCCAGTCCACCAGGAAGTACAGAATATCGTGTGTATATGAGCCATTATGTGTAACATAATTATAGTCTTCTGTTATTTCTTGTTGTTTTTTTCCAGCTTTACCATAATGTTAATACAATGGGATTATTCATTTAAATACCATGTGAATAGTTAGTCACATGGAACACATGAAATGACTCTCATTAAAAATAATAATAATAATTGAACAATTAATGTAGTGTAATCAAATTAACAGTAGTAAACAGCAATGACAAATGAAAGCAACAAAAGAACCGATTTGTGCAAATGAGTTACGTTTTCCAACACTGCTCCTGATGAACAAGTCTAGTCAAGTATCAAGTTTAGACCAGGTCGTGATTGCAGATAAAATCTTCCTATTACACACCTGATTTTCCTGCAGTGTCCATCTTTCTCTGTTCTGCCTCTGTCGTTTTTTCACTAATGTGTCGTTTCTTCCAGCAGCCTGCAGGCTTTAAAGGGGCTGATGCTAATTTCCAGTAAAAGGACAAGATGGAGTCATGAGATTAGCCCAGAGTGGACATGACACTCACACTAATATCTACACCCACAAAAACAATATCTACACCCCTCTCTCATCTTGTTGCTTTCATGGAAGTATTTTAATTCACACTTAAATTTTAAATTAATTTAATTTTCTTTATTAATACATAGCTCTGTCTTATTATTCATGTTATTCTAAAGAACTCATTATCTTTTGTCAAAATGTAATAACTTGCTCCGCCTCTGAAACGTTTTTCTTTTTCTGCTGATGTCAGCAAGGCCAGTACATCTCTTATGTGTAATATCTAAACCTGCCATGTTTGGATTGATGGACGTTACCAAGCTCCATCCTACATTGTCTCCTGGTGAATAATCAGAAATCCCTTACAGAATCGGATGCCATTTCTTCCCTTTAATACTAGTTTGAGGGCAGAAAATTGATCAGATTTTATCTGAAATATGTTTAGCTGAAACCATAATGCTGTCAGGTTGCACGGCATGAGGAACAAGCACTAATGTTCTCCTGGTAAAGTAAGATGTCAGTAAAAAGTTAGATGTTAGGGTCATCTGCTGGAGGGTGTGGAGGCAGGAATGTTGAAACTGTGATGGATTATATGCTTATAGTATGAAGAGACCTCAATACATTAGGGCAGTTTGGCGGCTCAGAGCTGCGGGTCAGCAGATGGGCGGGTGAGAGGAGGGAAAACACTGAGGACAGCATTCCACCGCTGGTTAAACAAAGGGGTGATGCCAAGAAAAACAGGGCGAGAGAGAGACGGGTGGTTTTGTTAAGCATGATAAATAACATCAGAGTCGGGAACTAAATGGAAATCAATGTGATTAGTCCATTAGTGAGAGCTTGAACTCGCCTGTCTCTGTCTCACGCGGTCTCTTTCTGTCTCTCTGCCCTCTTCCATTAGGAACTTATCAACCACAAGAAATCTTTACTGCTTTGCCCGGAATTATTCCCTTTTCTCTATTACATCTGCCTGTGTTTCCATTTCCACTAATGTCACAGGGATTCTTTATCCTTCTCCACTTTTGACTCTTCCTCACTGCCACCTCCTGATTGTGTGTTAATAGCAATTAATTATTTCTTAACGATTACCTTCATCTTAAGATTGTGATGGATTTGAAATCAGTGGTGATTATTTTAAGGCTGGACAGGATGCCTGACTTCCCCAAACTTTATGCACAGAAATGATGTTTATCTATGCGTAAATAATCTATACAGTTGAGGTCAAAATTTTACATCCCCCTTTCAGAATCATGAAAATGTTAATTATTTTGCCAAAATGCATGTTATTGTTTATTTAATACTAACTGGAATAAGATATTTCACATAAAAAAATGTTTATATATAGACCACAAGAGAAAATAATAGTTGAATTTATAAAAATGACCCAGTTCAAAAGTTTACATCCCCTTGATTCTTAATACTCTGTTATAAAATGTTGTTTTTAATTTTGATCTTGGTTTCCTCACTCCGTGTAATACACAGTGTGCCAGGAACTTGGCGTTCTATTTGACTCTAGTTTAAAGTTTGATAAACGGATTTCAGCTGTAGTCAAGTCATGTTTTTACCAACTTCGCCTTCTCAGTAAAGTTAAACCTTTTCTATCTCGGAAAAACTTTGAAACAGCTATCCATGCATTCGTAACATCTCGTCTTGACTATTGTATCTATTGTATTTTGGTATTTCTCAGTCTTCCATTTCTCGTCTTCAGTTAGTCCAGACTGCAGCCGCTAGACTGTTGGAAGGCAAGCGAAAATATGACCGTATTAATCCAATTTTAATGTCCCTACACTGGCTCCCTGTTAAGTATAGAATTGATTTTAAAATCGTATTATTTGTTTACAAAGCTCTCAATAACCTGGCGCCTCAATACTTTACCGATTTACTGCTTCCGTATACCCCATCTAGAACCTTGAGATCTTGTGACCTTGGCCTGCTCATAGTTCTGAGAGTTAAACTTAAAAATCATGGTGATCATGCTTTTGCTAATGCGGGACCGAAACTTTGGAATAGCCTTCCTCCTCTTATCAGACGTGCCCCCTCTGTTAGTATTTTTAAATCCTATCTTAAGACATATTTATTTACCCTGGCTTATAACACTTCTTGGTACGTTTCCCGTGGTATACCATTGATTTTATTTGTCTGTTGATTCTGTGGTTTTCCTTTTATTTTACTTGTGTTTTATTCTTTGTGAAGCACTTTGGTCAACCTTGGTTGTGTTTAAATGTGCTCTATAAATAAACGTTGTTGTTGTTACCTGGATGATTCACAGACGTAGTTTTTTGTTTAGTGATAGCTGTTCATGAGTCCCTTGTTTGTCCTGAACAGTTGAACTGTCCGCTGTTCTTTCAAAAAATCCTTCAGGTCCCACAAATTCTTTGGTTTCCAGCATTTTGGGTGCACAAACTTTTTGAATTTGAAGATCAGGGTAAATTTAACTTATTTTGTCTTCTGGGAAACATGTAACTATCTTCTGTAGCCTAAGGGCAGTACTAAATGAATAAATCTGATATTTAGGCAAAAGTAAGAAAAATGTACACATCTGTTTAAAAGTTAATGCATGGTTTTTCCTTCTGGAGTATCAGTGAGCATTTGAACCTTCTGTAATAGTTACATATGAGTCCCTCAGTTGTCCCTCAGTTGTGAGTGTGAAAAGATGGATCTCAAAATTATGTAGTCATTGTAAACAAAAATCCTAGAAACCAAATAATTCAGGATCATTCAGGCAGGAACACAGTATTAAGAATCAAGGGGGTGTAAACTTTTGAATGGGGTCATATTTATCAATTCAACTATTAGTTTTGGTTTGTTTACTATATTTTTAAACGTCATTTATGTGAAATATCTTATTCAGGTCAGTACTAAATAAACAATAACAAGCATTTTGTATAATCCCTCTTATTTTGGTAAAATAATTAACATTTTTATTGATTCTGAACATTTGACCTCAACTGTATATAATACAAAACATATGATTTAGTGAATGTAGCTAAATATTGTGCTGTACGTGATAAACTTTCATTGACTGATTAATTGTTTATTGGACAAGTGGCTCTACACATGTCATTTTGGGTCTTGAGAGAGGAGCATAAGAGAAAAAGCATCTGATTGTTCAATGGACATTAAGTCTTCAATCAATGTATTTTTATCTTGTCTTAGTCTTAGAATCAGCTCACAGTATAGATTTCAGTACATATTTTATCACTCATAAGTAATATCTGTGCTTCCCTACCCTTGAAAAATACTGGCCACCACTGTTTGAAATGTGAATGTGTCATATGGGGTATTGCGTTCATCTGAAAAGATTCCACATTTATTCACCATCCCTTGTCTTTGTTTAGCACTAGTTAAAACACCTCCCATAATCCCCTGTGTATGAGTTATTCTGGTGGAGATTATGCAGTGGTATGTTATAATTTGACAAATAATTGCTTTGGCCGAAACAGTTCCTTGGATCCAAATGGCCATCTGTTCTGCGGGCGGAGCCAGTGAGTGCTTTTATTCTACACACACACATATCACCTGATAAATTATTAAAGTTATGGATTTTAAAGTTATGGATTTTGATGTTAGAGTAAGGTATTTTTGGGAGTATGTAGTTATACATTTTAAAATACACATTTGAGATACATTGGCCATTTTGTTGTTTAAAATGCTATATTAATTTCCTCCATCAACACACGCAAATATGTACGCATATAAAGACAAAGAACGGTTAATGCACAAAACAAAATTTTGCTAATGCAACCGAGGGAATTGATACTATCATAATAGACAAATTAAAAAAAGAAAAAGAAAACTATCATAAAAATAGTGCACAGAAGTTATGTGCTTTAAGTCATTATATTTCAGAGCAGTTTTAAGTTAATTTAACTGTCAGAATTAAAGTTTGTTCAAATTAAAATGTCAAAATCTTAGGTGTCTTGGGGCCTATTACAACACAATGCGTCTGAGTTGAATGCTACTGCTCATTATATTTTAGCGCTTTTTAAGATTTTATAATATCCACTATACTAACAGGCTGGTAATGATAGCAGCAGACTGTTTTCGTAGTACCAGAACTTATCTGAGTGATTAGACTATGATTAATTTATCAAAAGCACACAAGAAGAAGAATGGTTTTGGACAGTTTCCAGGTGTGCAGTTCATTTGAACATAGACATAATTTACATATCCTGCCATGTTTTACCATGGCTGGTTTTTAATTCATGACTCTTTGCATTATGCAAAAAGATTATAAATAGACTAACAAGTCATGGCTGATTTACAACTTCAGATGGAAGCATTTATCTACTAACCCACAATATCCCAAAACTGACAGTAACAGAAGTAAGGACAACGTTATTGAATAAAATGTACAGTATCACTGCGTTACACACTTAATTTGATGACTGTACACCAATTAATATGCAGATAAGTTGATCATAATACTACAATTCCACATGCTGTTTTTTTAAGACAGTAAAAGGTTATGGTCAAATATGTCTGTTATTTTGCATTAACACAGGATGATTTACTATTGTGAATATTATTATTGTTACATTTATGTGGCATCACAATCAGCCAGACTTCAAACAACAAAATAATGCCCTTGGGTGTGAGTGTGTATGTGAAGATGGAGGAAAAGGGGGACAGTGTCTGCTTGCGGTTGGTTTGCTGGATCAGTGGTGTGTGGCACTGTGATCAATAGAAGGGCTGAGCAGAGAGAAGCAGTGTAATAGTCAGGTCAGCCGTTCTGACAGCCATTACTGCAACGTCTGTTAATAGAGCAACACCTGTGTGTGTGTCTGTGTACTGGTATTCACTAAGTTATGGGGACCGAATGTCCCCACAAGTATAGTAATACTAGTACATTTTGACACTTGTGGGGGCATTTTTTAGGTCACATGAGGAAAAAAGCTTAGGGTTTTTTGAAAATCTAAAAATGCCTGTAGTTTTCTGTGAGGGGTAGGTTTGCGTGTAGGGTTAGGATAAGGGGATAGAAAATACAGTTTGCACAGTAGAAAAACCATTACGCCTATGGAATGTCTCCATAATGATAGGAATACCAGTGTGTGTGGGTGTGTGAGGTTTCTCATTTAATTCACTTAGTTAAAAAAGTGTTAATGACAACATCAAATTAACAATGACTCTTTGCTTAGCTTCTTAATAAAGGTCTCTGTTATTATTGTGAATGATTCATCGGTTTTTCTAGATAATAATAATAATAATAATAATAATAATAATGAAAAATAATTCCGTATCTTTCATAAATACTCTTTGAAAGAACTTTCCCTTTACTATTCAAATCCAGCTTATATTATTTACTGCTTAATAATATCACTCAGTAATGTGTCATTACAGAAGAGTGTAATCTATTGTTAAAATACTTTCTCATATTCCATCTGTCACCACCGCGGTCTCTGTGGCTCCCTCTAACCGCTGTCAGCGGGAACCCTCTCCGGAGTTCTAACTCACTACATATCCCACAATGCCGTACCTGGGGCCCTCACTTCCGGTTCCGGGTCACCCGTAGCGCTTCCTCTCTGGCGGCCATTTTAGGCCGCCGGCTGGTGACGCTCTCTGCGAAGTTTGGTTAGTCTGACTATCACTCTGAGCGTTTTCATTTCTAGTGTTTTCCCGTTGCCGATTGGACTGTGTTTATCGTGTTTGATTTATCGCTGCCTGCCCCGACCTTCTGCCTGGACTATCGATTACTCTCTGGATTTTCCCCATTGCTCTGTTTGCTGGTGATTAACTCTGCCTGTCCGACTACGAGTTTGTCAATAAACATGTCGCAAATGGATCCCACGCCTCCCGAGCAGTCACTGACCGCACAACAGAAAACTTCGCCGCCATTGGATCCAGCGACCGCCCAGGCGACACCATCGGCAAGTCCCGCGACAGTTCATCAGATAACAACCGAGCTGTCGGCACAAGCATCTACCTTGATGGCGCACCAGCACCAATTGGATCGCCTCACCGATCTCACGGGGCAGCTTGTGCAAGCGCTGCAAGGTCTCCAGCTAACGCCACCTGCCACGCCGCCACCCGCGGCGCCGCCCCGCGATCACGCCTGCATCGGGGGGCGCAGGCGTTTGCCGCGAGTCCGCGTTTGGCGTTCCCTGAGAAATTCGACGGCTCCCCCGCCAAAAGTAAGGGATTTCTTTTGCAGTGCTCCCTCTTTGTCAGCCAGCAGCCACATTTATATCCGACAGATGAGGCTAAGATTGCTTTCGTGTGTTCTCTGCTCTCTGGACGAGCCTTGGACTGGGCCACCGCGGTTTGGCGGCTGGATCAGCCCACCTTCCCGTCATTTCAAGCCTTCCTGCAACGTTTCAAGGAGGTGTTCCAACCAAGCTCGGAGAACGGAGAGGCGGGCGAACAGATCATGGCACTGAAACAAGGCCGTAGGACCGCGGCGGACTATGCATTAACCTTTCGCACCCTTGCGGCTCAGAGCGGCTGGAATGACGGTCCCCTCAAGCTCCACTACAGGAAGGGGCTGAACGCCGAGTTGCAGGTAGAGCTGGCCTGCCGGGATGAGGGATTACCGTTGGAGCAGTACATCGATCTGTCCATCCGAGTCGACAACATCATGCGTGCACGTAAGCCCGGCCGCCAATTTACTGCCTTGCCTCCACCGATGTCAGTGGTCGATGCGGCACCGGAACCTATGCAGATCGGAGCTGCCAAGTTATCGGTCGAGGAACGTGAGAGGAGACTTCGTGGTAACCTGTGCCTCTACTGCGGCCAACCAGGCCACATCCGGGCTACCTGCCCCACGCGACCTCCACGTCAACGAGCCGCGGTGAGTAACGATGAACCTCCATTAAGTCGGTGTGAAATTCCCGTAGTGCTGGGCTTCAGGGATGTCACGATTAAAACCACCGCTCTCATTGATTCTGGAGCTGCTGGGAATTTTATTGATGCTGCCTTCGTTGCCGCAAACCTAATTCCTGTTTCCTCTTGCTCTCCACATGTGACAGTGGCAGCCCTCGACGGACGACCATTAGGCTCTGGCAGAATCCAACACACCACTACCGATCTCATCCTCCGTCTGGCTCCTGATCACCATGAAACCATTCGCTTCTTCGTAATTTCATCACCCCACTCACCCATCGTCCTAGGATACCCTTGGCTCAACCTCCACGGACCCACCATTTCCTGGGATCGCCGCGTTATCACCAGCTGGTCGCCTTTCTGTCACAAGCACTGCGTTCAGCCAGAGAGCCCGGCTCGACCCCCGTCCTGCTCACCATCCTCAACCAACTCCATACCCGCCGAATACCAAGACCTGCTCGAGGCCTTCAGCCAGCAAAAGGCCACCCAACTACCACCTCATCGCCCAGGTGATTGCGCCATCGACCTGACACCTGGAGCAGCCCCCCAGGGGGCGCATCTTCCCACTGTCGCAGGCGGAATCAGCTGCCATGAACACGTATATTCAAGAGGAGCTGGCTAAGGGTTTCATCAGGCCTTCCACCTCCCCTGCATCCGCAGGTTTCTTCTTCGTCAAGAAAAAGGATGGAGGCCTCCGTCCCTGCATCGATTACCGTGCCCTCAACGAACTTACAATCAAATACCGTTACCCACTTCCTCTAGTTCCCTCGGCCCTGGAGCAGTTACGTTCTGCCAAGATCTTCACAAAGCTGGACTTGAGGTCGGCCTACAATCTCATCAGGATCCGCTCCGGGGACGAGTGGAAGACCGCCTTCTCCACGACCAGCGGGCACTATGAGTACCTGGTGATGCCCTTCGGGCTGGCCAACAGTCCATCATGCTTTCAGGCTTTCGTCAGTGAAGTATTCCGCGACATGCTCAACAGATGGGTAATCGTTTACATTGACGATATTCTCATATACTCAAGTTCCTACTCCGAACACGTCACCCACGTCCGGGCCGTTCTGCAATGCCTCATCTCTCACCAGCTGTACGCTAAAGAGGAGAAATGTGAGTTCCACCTGGACAAAGTCTCCTTCCTCGGATATATCATCAGTCCTGAGGGGGTTGCTATGGACGAACACAAGGTCAACGCTGTCTTGAACTGGCCGCGCCCAACCACTCTCAAGGAACTCCAACAGTTCCTTGGATTCTCTAACTTTTACCGACGCTTCATCCGAAATTTCAGCTCCGTGGCAGCGCCTCTCACCGCCATGGTAAAGAGGGGAGCTTCACGCCTCACCTGGTCCCAATCGGCAATTCAGGCCTTCGATGAGCTACGTTGTCGGTTCACCACCGCACCCGTTCTCCACCATCCTGACCCTGACAGCCCTTTTATGGTGGAGGTGGATGCTTCGAGCACCGGAGTCGGGGCTGTGCTCTCACAGCGCCAGGGAGAACCAGCCAAGATGTTCCCGTGTGCCTTCTTCTCTCATAAACTGAGCCCTGCAGAGAAGAACTATGACGTGGGTAATCGTGAATTATTAGCAATCAAGTTAGCCCTGGAGGAGTGGCGGCATTGGCTTGAGGGCGCCAAGCACCCCTTTACCGTGCTGACGGATCACAAGAACCTCAAATATCTCCGTTCGGCCAAGCTCCTGAATCATCGGCAGGCTCGCTGGGCATTGTTCTTCTCGAGGTTCAACTTCTCTGTCACCTATAGGCCCGGCTCCCAGAACACCAAGGCCGACGCCCTCTCACGCCTCCACGAACCCGAACCCCAAGTTGACAACCCTGAATCCATACTGCCTCCCTCCATGATACTAGCCTGGGACCTCATGACGGAAATCACTGAAGCCCAGGTACAAGATCCCACACCTGCTGAGTGTCCGCCGAACCTAGTCTATGTCCCGCTCACCCTCCGACCACGAGTACTCACCGAAGTACACCACACCCCGAGCTCAGGTCACCCTGGAATAGAGGCCACAATGCAACTGCTGGGCAATCGGTTTTGGTGGCCAGGTCAACGAACTGATACCATCCAATTTATCAACAAATGCGCCACAAGCAACATCTCGAAGGTACCGCGCCGCCTACCCGCCGGCCTGCTGCAGCCCTTGCCCGTGCCACAACGCCCGTGGTCCCATATAGCCGTTGATTTCGTCACGGACCTTCCCCCATCCAACGGTTATACCACCATCCTATCCGTAATAGATCGTTTCTCGAAGGCCTGCCGCTTCATCCCTCTGACCAAGCTCCCCACTGCCATGGAGACCGCTGAGTTACTGTGCAACTGGGTGTTTAGACTCTACGGCCTCCCAGAAGACATTGTTTCCGACCGCGGGCCCCAGTTCTCTTCACGTCTTTGGTCAAGCTTCTTCAGCCTCCTCGGAGTTAATGTGAGTTTGACTTCAGGGTACCACCCCCAGGCCAACGGACAGGCAGAAAGACTGAACCAGGAGTTGACCCGCTTCCTCCGCACCTATTGTCATAATCAACAGAACACCTGGAGTCGATATCTCTTCTGGGCTGAATACGCCCAGAACTCCCTGCGCAAACCCTCCATTCAACTCACCCCGTTCCAATGCATCCTAGGCTTCCAGCCCCCTCTCTTTCCCTGGTCCGGCGAGCCCTCAAACCTACCCGCGGTCAACTCCTGGTTTCAGCAGAGTGAGGAGACATGGAACCAGGCCCACGTCCATCTGCAGAGCGCCATCCGTCGCACCAGAGCCCAAGCCGACCGAAGACGTCGTCCCAACCCTCCTTATGAGCCTGGGCAATGGGTGTGGCTCTCCACCCGGGACCTACGCCTTCGACTTCCAAGCAGAAAATTAAGCCCCAGGTACGTGGGTCCGTTCCAAATCATTAGACAAATTACACCAGTGTCATTCAGATTAAGACTTCCGTCAGAATACCGTATCTCACCCACCTTTCATGTTTCCCTGTTAAAGCCCGCTGACAGTCCGGAAGGAAGGGAGATCCTAGACGAGGCCGCCTCCCAGGGGCCTCCCCCCATCATCATCGACGGCGAGGAGGTCTATCAAGTTAGAGCCATCTTGGACTCCCGGCGCCGGCGAGGTCACCTACAGTATCTGGTCGATTGGGAGGGGTTCGGCCCAGAAGAAAGATCCTGGGTCCCTGCCACGGACATCCTCGACCCCTCCCTCACCGCCGACTTCCACTCGTCGCACCCAGATCGACCAGCCCCCCGTGGAAGAGGTAGACCCCGGCGCCGGCCTCCTCCTCGCGCCAGGAGTCGCTCGCGGGGGGGGCTCTGTCACCACCGCGGTCTCTGTGGCTCCCTCTAACCGCTATCAGCGGGAACCCTCTCCGGAGTTCTAACTCACTACATATCCCACAATGCCGTACCTGGGGCCCTCACTTCCAGTTCCGGGTCACCCGTAGCGCTTCCTCTCTGGCGGCCATTTTAGGCCGCCGGCTGGTGACGCTCTCTGCGAAGTTTGGTTAGTCTATCACTCTGAGCGTTTTCATTTCTAGTGTTTTCCCGTTGCCGATTGGACTGTGTTTATCGTGTTTGATTTATCGCTGCCTGCCCCGACCTTCTGCCTGGACTATCGATTACTCTCTGGATTTTCCCCATTGCTCTGTTTGCTGGTGATTAACTCTGCCTGTCCGACTACGAGTTTGTCAATAAACATGTCGCAAATGGATCCCACGCCTCCCGAGCAGTCACTGACCGCACAACACCATCTTAACATGCAGAATCATCTTTAAATGATTAATTGAAATTATTCATCATTTAACCAAAACAGCCCAAATTTTTTTTAAAGACTTGAGTTCAAAACAGGTAAATTCATCATCAAACACATCCATATAGCGCATGTTTACACTGACCAACAATCAAAAAACGTCTTATGTGAACAACTCTCTGTTTTGTTGTTTTGTATGTAAGTGTTCTTATTTGATGAGGATCTCACAGATAATGCATGATATTATAATTACAAAATTTTGACATATACAAGGTTAATTTTATTTTACTTCATAAATCTTAAAGTTCATTTCAAGAACAAATATTTACAGATAATTTACTCACCCCCCTTGTCATCCAAGATGTTCATGTCTTTCTTTTTTCAGTCGTAAAGAAATTATGTTTTTTTGAAGAAAAACATTTCAGTAATTTTCTCGATATAGTGGACTTCTATGGTGCCTACGAGTTTAAATGCAGCTTCAAAGGGCTCTAAATGATCCCAGCCGAGGAAGAAGAGTCTTATCTAGCGAAACGATTGGTTAATTACGAAACAAAAAAAATTAATTTATATACTTTTTAACCTCAAATGCTCATCTTGTTTAGCTCTGCGATGTGCAGGCGAACTCTGTGCAGTCCCATTCAAGACAGTTAGGGTATGTCGAAAAACTCCCATCTCCTTCTGTCCTCCAGCTTTTTTGTGAAGGGCGTTTGACCTTTGTTTGAATGTTCACTTTGTAAACACTGGGTCGGAACTTCTGTGCGATGTACGACGATTTTGAAGTTGAAGGAGAAGATGAGATAGGGGGTTTTCGACATACCCTAAGTGTCTTGAACGGGACTGCACAGAGTACGCATGTGCATCGCAGAGCTAGACAAAACGAGTATTTAGGGTTAAAAAGTAAATAATTTGTACTTTTTATTTTTTTTAGAAAATAACTGATCGAAAAGACACTTCTTCCTTGGCTGGGATCATTTAGAGCCCTTTGAAGCTGCACTTAAACTGCATTTTGGAAGTTCAAACTAGTGGGCACCATAGAAGTCCACTATATGGAGAAAAATCCTGGAATGTTTTCCTCAAAAAACATAATTTCTTTATGAAAGAAAGACATGAACATCTTGGATGACAAGGGGGTGAGTAAATTATCTGTAAATTTTTGTTCTGGAAATGAACTAATCCTTTAAACATTTTCTCATCTGTAATTTATGTAATTTTAAGAGTTAAAAAACTAAACTTAAATTTTATTGTCTTGATGAGCACAGACTGTTTTATAAGCCTTATTAACAGTCATTAACACATGAAGTTCTACATCACTGAAGAATGACACACTTCTTCTTAGAGTCTGTTTTAATGGTGACTGCTGGATTCAGTGCTCAGTTGGGAATGTCTTTCTGTGTTCACTGTGGGCACACGTAAATGAACTCTGAGTTGACTGAAGGTGTAATGTATTGCTGGGGAGGTGTTTCTGTGCTGATTTCTACAAGTTTGAAAAGTAGAGAATAAGTTTTTGCAGATTGGTTACAATGAATACTCTTTTTGCTTTCAGAAAATCAGTTCTTCATATATACAGTTTATTTTTATAGTATAATGAATGTCTCTGTTACATATGTAACCCTTGTTCTCTGAAGGATGGAATGGAGACATTGCGTCAGAACGACAATCTGACATCATGTTGAACATGACTCTTATATATGAAAAATTCAAGTTAAATTTGATTCCTCATGCAATGGTCACTTACAATATTTTTTTGTTTTCAGACACACCCAAGAAAGATGGGTCTGCTTTTACGCTCTAGTTAGCTGAGCCAGGCTATTTACTAAAGCAGCCCAGTAAAATAACAATAACAGTTAGCAAACAGCTCCAAAAGCTAGCTTTACTGTCTGATTTTAAAGCGTTCACTTAACTGTGGCCGCTCTTGCTGTCCACCACAGAAAGTCTGCCTCTTCCTCCACTCTCTTTGACTGCCTGTCATGCCCTTATGACCCTGAGGTCAAACTGTGTGTCATATTGGGTGATGAATGATCCAAATCTCTGCTGAAAGTCTGCTGTGTCCGTATGTGTCTGTAAAAAGCCAAATCTTGCCTGAGCTGTACTACAGACAATGTGAAGGACTCTGAAAGCTGTTTGATTTTATAAAGTGAAAGACAAACAGTGAGCCAGTTCACTGTGTGTATGTTTGCAGAGGAAGGTCAGCGGGTCTTTGATGTTGAGCATGCGGTGGGAATAGACGGTCTGTATGTTAGCTGGGCTGCAGCAGAGGCTATAGTCTTCATGTCTCACCTTTACAAGCACACAAGCTTTTCTGTTCTGACTTCAGTCATACAAATAGGGGTGTGCAATGAAGCAAATGTTTATATCTGTATCTGTAGCAATGGCAAAATTATTTGCATATGCATTTGTATAAAATCAAATGTGGGAATGTTGACTCAAAGCAGAATTTTTTTTCTAAACTACACAAAAAGTCCATTTAAAATGTAATTTTGTTTGCTCCATAGATTACATATAGCACATATATCTTGTATAATCAAATTGAAAGAGAGATTTGAATTTGTCAGGAAAGACATTAAGCTGTTTATAGCTTTTCACACTTTTACAAACCCTGGGTCATTTTTTTTAACATATTTTAATGTATGCGTTTTCAGTGTTTAATACTGTTCATTTGTTCTGGGTTAGTAATTAATTCTTGGTAGTGTAGTTTCCATATTTCAGACTGTACATTTGTAAATCCTGGATTAATGCTCTATGACTGAATTTGCATATATTTAAAAGGTAATTAACACTGATTGAGACACAGAGCTAATTAACCTAAGAGTGCTACCTCTCTTTGAAAATCATGGGCTTAACTCTGGGTTAAAAAGACGTTAACCCAGGGTTAAGCTTAGTGTGAAAGCCAAATGCTCTATACACATATGCACAACATAATATGATTTTAAAACAGTAATGTGAAAATTATATATGATAAGAAGATTGCTACCTTTATGTATAGATCTGATGTGAGGGCTCTGGAGCAAGGTAGATCAGAGGCAGATGTTCTGTCTTTCTTTTGAGTTCTACATTAATTCATTCATTTATTCAGGGCCCACTCACTGCCCACAGCCTTGTCTCCAGTGGGTGATGTATTGTAATGAATTTAATAGTAGTAAGATACTTCAAAACCGGGTTGAAGCTTAAGCCCTTTATTAAATTAAGAGAAACCTGCCCCAGGCCAGAGCCAGAAAGAGACAGACGGATCTAAATTACAGGATGTGTGGGGAGATTTTGACGTTTCAGACCCCAGGCTGAGCTGAGCTCCATTTTACACTGTGGAATATAAAATGTAAATGTGTGTTTTTTGGAAAACATCCTCACAGCATCTATCAGGTCATGAATGTTTAATGTCATAATGAATTAGCCTGCTTCACGTACATTATGACCTCTCTTTCTCTGGCTTTTGATGCTGTGATTGTTTGATTACAGAACATGCTGGCTTGAGAAGCAACAAAAATAATTAAAATGCCATTACATGATCAGGACACAAAAAGAGGAACTGTATTCAGTTCTGTATACAGTTCAGATATAAGAAGTAGTCATGGCCTAATGGTTAGCAAGTTGGCCTTGTAATCCGAAGGTCATAGGTTCAAGTCTTGGTACCAGCAGGGATTGCACTTGGGGGAAGTAAATGTACAGTGCCTTCTTTCACCCTTCTACACTGAGCAAAGTACTGATCTACAGCAAAAATGGATGCCTGCTGCTCCAGGTGTGGAAACACCTTACAGGAATTTCTGGATTGTCCAAAACCCCCCCAAAAAGGGGACACACAGGTCCTTTTTGACCCACATTTTTAGGGTGAAGCAACAAATTGCTTTTTGACCCTATTTTCAATTGCTTTTTGACCCACATTTTTGGGATGAATCAACCATTTCCACATTTAAATCCATTTTCTGAAATATCAGTACAAAAATGCGAGAAAAAAGTCTCATCTGGACCTGATAATTAGTCATTTGTACTGAATACATTTTTTAAGTAACCCTCCCATTTCTGGTGGATGCGGCTGTCCTGCAGGCATGTAGATAGAAGATTAAAGCCGTAACATTGCACACCACATTTCTCAGGATTATGTTGTCAGATGAACCTGCTCTCCTTGGCGACACAAAGGCTAAAGGCTTTTCAGATAGATGAGCAAGCTGACATCTTGTGTTTACACACATATACTCACACAGAGGATCTGTTGCTCAGGAGAGTGTTTTAATGTTTTGACAAGTGTAAGGGTGCCTCTTAGACATTCCCCTGACTAAGATCCCTGGGAAGTGCCGATAAAGTTGCTTGAGAAGTGGGTGGCTCCCTTGAATGTCACAGTGAAAGACAGCCTCACATTTCCTCTCTCTAATCCACTTGCAAAAAGAAAAAATGACTAGGGCATGGCCCCATCACAAATCCAGAAGCACAAGATGTTCAATAGCGTTTAAAATTAAATTCTTTGTTAAGTGTTTAATTTTTCTGATACTGCTCCTATAGCTTCAGGAGAGAGCAGAAGTAAAATGGCAGGTACTTGTTTTGTTTTGTTTTAATGTGTATCAGTTAATATAGCTTTATTATTTTACCCATGAATACACCGGTCATAGCAGGGATATTCCTATGTTTCCAGGGTCCTGTGTTCCCCAGATTACTATGACAGTTTTGAACACATCGCAAAAGGTCCTATGTTTCCAGGGTCCTGTGTTCTCCAGATATATATGGCAAATAATGAATACATAATAAAGGGTCCTATGTTCCCAGGGTTAGGTTTGGGGTTGGTGCTAAGGTTGGGCTAACATAGGAACATGGAGTTAACCCTGGGAACATGCTGAAAGTAATGCAGACATCTCGACTGAAATATTACAAATTATATATAGGATTCAGCTCATGGGATATTTTCACCAGCTCATGTGGTAATTAAACAAAATAAGATAACCTGGAGAAAAAAAATATAGAGACATAAATGTGAAATATAGGAAGACTGTAACAAAGAATATAATTAAATAACAAATGAGGAGCAAAATAGTGGAGAGGAGGATAGAAAAGGTAGATGGTTTTATGACATTCAAAGAAACATAGGGTTATGTAGAGTAACAAAATAGAAGAGAAAAGTAGAGTAGAGTAGAGTAAGACACAAAGAAATGGAAGAGAAGAAGCAAAATTTCCACATTTAGGTTCAGACATACAGCTCCTAATAGTACATTGTGGAGAATAGGAAACATGACACAGGGAAATGTGAGCTGAGAACATGTGATGATGATCTGTCCCAAATATGAAAACAAAAGAAAAAAACTTAAGAAAATTAATAATAATAAAATTAATTATGAATTAAAAAATGTTTTGAAAAGTAATTCTAATGACAAGAGATGAATAGCAGTATAGCGCAGTATTGCACTGCTGACAGACAGCTCTCGTTAAACCCATGAATTGAAAGCCGTTTCACATTAAACCCGTTTTTTCTCAAAATTCTATTCCTGAAAATCATAGCTATCAGCCAGCTTAAGATAGCCATAACTTTGGTTCAAACCGTTTAACCTATGGACAAAATAAAACCAGTTTTAGAAAGGGCTTGAACCCAGCTTTCATATGGTATCAAAACCTAAAAAAGGTCAAATTTCACCATGTGTTGGGTTTTCCTAGGTTGCATCACATTTGCTCACAATTCAAGAAAGGTTAACAAATCTGATCCACACTCCTTACCAGTTGGTGGTGGTAATGCACCTTACTTTTTATGCCAAATGCCACTAAACTTGAGAAGAAGAAGAACACTGGCAACATACAACCCCAGGAAAATAGATATGCTCCCATCATAGCAGTAGCTGACAAGCAGATAAGCAAGTGACGGCCTAAATGTGATCTAAAGGAGGTATCCGCCCTCCTAAAAATACCAACTTTTTCTGTTCATGCTGGTTAGTTCTGGTTTGAGGCTAATGAAACCACAAAGCCATGCTGTTCACTAAGACTGTGTGAAGACTGCGTGTTTCCAATTAAACTGATGTAGCTCGTTGAGATGTCGATGGACACCAGAACACCAACTTCCTAGTCATTCCTAGTCCCGTTGATATATGAGGTATCTCTTCCACTAGGGAGTCCTATGAGGTTACTCCCAGTTTTAAAATTTCAGGATATCAGATGTGTTGAGTTTTCATTCAGTTGCTCTGTTGAATGTGTGTCTTTGATATGAGGAAGTGTGTGCACTGAAAATGCTGTAATGTCAATGACAGTGGATATTATAAACTCTCTCTTGAATTGAGAGTCCCTGATGGGGGGAGAGGATGTGCTGCCCCCTGCTGCTCATTTCACCTAATCTCACTTTAAGACGTAGGCTGTTTGTTTGTATCGCGCTTTTCACAATAAACATTGTTTCAAAACAGCTTTATGGGACGTTATATTGTAACGTATATATTGGGTAAAATGTAATCGTACATAGGTTATAGGCTATACATTACATGTATACTGTATTATATAATAATAATATAGTTATCCACCGTTTAGTGTAGTTTTCTTGTTCTGCTGTTGATATTTCTCATTTTGTATGAAGAGAATTGGCTCTTAATGTGGGGTCCGCCCGACCCCTGAGAGCAGGTGCTCGTTACCCCTCCCCCTTCTCCTTACTATGCTTAAGTGTTATCTCATGAATATCAATTTAGTCACGCTGACGTAGCTACGTAGCGTGCAGTCACGCACCGCACTTGATGTAGGAGGATTGGTTACGTCGTTCCCCTGAGGCGGGAAACTCCTCACGTAAGCCCTGCCCACATCAGACAGGAAGCTCCTCCCCTCACCGGCTCCGCTCGGCTCTCTGTCGACGAGTGTGTCAACAATGTACTGCCTAGCGCTGTGATACGATGGATAAACGCGTCTCCTTTCCATTTATAATACGGAAATAGGATTTTACTCTCTTTACAGGTGAGAATATTGTATGTTTATTTATTTATTATCGCGCTTTAAAAGACTGATAGTGTAAATAGTGGCTTTATATAAGGGAGAGAGAAGGAACCGTCGCAGTATAAAGAGAGTCAGCGCTCAACGAGAGCGTGCGTGTGTATTGTGTGTGCGCGCTGGCGCGCGTGTGTGTATTGTTTAATGTGTGTGCGAGAGAGTGTGTATTTGTGTGTGTGCGCGTGTTTGCTTTCATTACGCGTACAAATAAACATTTAATCTTCTCAGTAGGGTCTAACTGGCTTTATTCTTTCTGAAAATAAGCATATGTGTTATAGTAGCGATTATTAGAGTCATAACCAGGGCTGTGTCTCAAAACCTAGTCAGCTCCCTTTCTAGACAGCAGCAATTTGGGGCGTCATGAGTCAGCGACTGATGATGTTACTATGATGTCCCAAAATGCAGCTTTCTAGGGTGAGAGTTTACATGTTTTTTTAAACACAGCCCAAATATTAGGTCGCTGTACTCACAATTATCATATATCATTTACAGTAAGCTTATTCATGCTCTTTAATAATTCATTGCGTGAATGGTGGTGTCTAATAAACCTACAGTTTTTTATATACAGTTTGTAAGAGTTTTTATCTATCTGTCTATCTATCTATCTATCTATCTATCTATCTATCTATCTGTCCATCTATCTATCTATCTTAGCCAAAAGCCAATGCCCTTATTTATTTATACATACCTACCTACCTGGGCTTTTGGCTCATGTGCTCTGATAATATACAGACTGAGAGAGAGTCTCATAATGATACTGCATTCATGCAGGATTTGTGTGTGCTGGAGATTTGTGCATGTATGACAGTATGTCTCTCATGGACATATACGGCTGTTTTATTGAGTTCATTTATTTCCATATCGTAACGTAAAATTCTTAGAAAGCATCCTGGTCACGTCATCTGTTTTCTTTAGCATTCTCCTACTGTTGTGTACATAAAGGGCTACCACAATATTTTAAGCAGTACATAATTTGGTAAATGCTTAGTTATTTGTTTGTGAAAAACAGTCTCTTGTGATATTATTTGTTCCTTTCTTCCAATGACTGTTAACTGCTCTGTGTTGTTGTAATGCCGCTTGTCACTTTTTGAACGTGATGACAGTTTGTCGGCAGTAAAAGGCAGCTGTGGATCTTGTAAAAGTAATTAAGCCAGCCGCTGTAATCTCTGGTGTTTACATTCAGCGCCTAAAAAAAAGAATGACCCAGTTTTGCATGTCCTCATCACAACCAAATCCTTGAAAAGACTTCCAGTGGAGCGGTCGCTAACACACCCCTACGTTTGCATGTGTTTCCATAGCCCTATGCCGGAGGAGGCACGGCACATTTGCCTTTTTTGAACTCACATTTGACTAACTTTCAAAGCCGTGACCTTACTCTGATGGCGGTACGAAAGGGCGCGGAACAGCACTTTGGAGAAGCTTTCTTGATAAAATGTACACTAGAACTGGAGGCGGATTTGATTGTAATGAGGCTGTGTTCCTGCCAAGGTTTCCTTTTTTCTTCTTATGGACAACAGATTTTCTGAAATAATTGGGATGGGTATTCTCTTCGGGTGCCCACGTGGGGGTCCTCACACTTGTCGACGGACGCTCTTGTGTAGAAGGATCAACAGGAAGTGGCAGAGCAGCTGTGTCAACATGTCGTAAAGCACCTGTCTGCTGTGGGCCGTTGCAGAGGGCAAACCCCTGCTGAAAAGCTCACAGACACCCCCTGCTGCCCTCTCGAACCCTTGTCCCCTCCCTCTTGCTCCTTTTTTGTAGCGCTTAGCATTTATCCTTATGGAACCAAATGAGCGCTCTCATCCGTGTCCTGTGGTCTCTGAGCACACTTTGCTAACAGACTGGATTTTTTCAATGGCTGATACTGCATATAGAAAATGGGATGCGTATAGAATTATGGCATATAGCTTTATTATAGCTTCACATTTCAACTTTGTTTTGCAAAAATGAAGTAAGCTTTTTCTGTGAATGTGCAAGACTTCCGATTCATTAGCTGATATATATGTAAATTGCTAGGAGAATAACAAAGCGCAGTAAAAGGTAAAATGGTAAAACTGTACTATAAACCGTTGTGTTTATAATTATGATGACAAAACAATATGATAACGAATGTGGGTTTGCAGTATCAAGCAGCATAACAGACTGTTTTTGTACAGCTAAAGTAACTGTAAATGGATGACACCAGAAGCATCACCTGTCCTGCTGTCCTGGAGGGACGGTTCCCGAAGGCCTCGATTAGATGGTCCAGTTGTGCTTATTAAGGCTTACAGCTAAACTTTGGCGGAAGGTGGACTTCCAGGAGTGGTATTATGAAACATCATTTACACTGTGTTTACTCAATATGTATACAAAAACACGAAGCAATATTTAGCGATAATGCTAAAAATGTCACACTGAATATAGTGAAATGCAAGCAGATGAGCTTTCTGCAGTGGAAATGTTGTTTTGTATATTTCACACCTCTAGCCTTGCTGTCTTTTGTTAACCGCGAGACACTTTCGGTATAACTTTTGACAGACTTCCCCTTTTCTTCTCTGTGTTTGCGTTTGATGTTCTGAGCCTCAACAGATATCTACAGCTTGCATGAATTTGATAGGATGCAATGTGTTTTACTTTCACTCATCTAACCATTACCTGCTAGCTGTTATATGAACAGCATAAATGGCAAGAAACTAGAGTGCTAACACCTGCCTTCATATACTCTGATGTAAATGAGTAAACATGAGAAGGAAGGCTTTGTAACCGAAAGCTCTTTTATGGTTATGTTTCTAGTTTCACACTGTCTTCCGATCTTTTTCTCTCATGTAGTCCTCACCTCTTATGTGTGATAGCGCCCTCTGGGGGTTGTGTTTGACCACAGTGAGAACGCACGCTTATTTTCTCGTTTTGTGCGGCTGTACCAAACCACGTAGCGTAGGTATGAATAGAAACCAGCTAAGTGAGCACTTCCTGTGCAAGCTGTAGCTACAAGGCAGTCGCACAACAGACCACACGGGCGCTCAAGCAACCGTCAGTTACATATCGCTCAATCTCGTGACGACCTCAGCTCACAGAGAGAGTCTACTCTGATTTGCCTATCCGCCCTAGTCAAACACAGACCTAGCCTTGCATATGCAAATGCTTAGGCATGCTGGGTAATGTTCAGGGCGGGCGGTGACGGGCGTCCCCGGCTCACAGCTGTTATCTGATGTTATCTTTGACACCAGATCGGCCTCAACATGTTGCAGCATTCAGCATCCGCGACCTGGAAACCAGACCTTTTAACTGTCAGCACCTTCGTATCAGACTCAGCAGTGTTGTGTGTCACTAAAACATGCCAGAGAAATCATGTTTTCAAGCGTGAATTTGATATGGTGTAATACAATAGTAAACAAACGTTTGTTGTTTTAAAGACGGCATAATGCAGCATTTAACTGCTCAGTTTAAAAGATGATTAAGCTGTCTTCATTACATCAGCAGATCCAATGAATGAGGCACACAGCGTTATTACGATCAAATGAAAGTTTACAAAATCGAAACATTTCCTAGGGCGATTTCAGTACTTATCTTGACGTTTATGTATTTTCTCATAGAGAGTTTACCTACAAGTTTGTAATTAGAGGATCATCATTTTACCAAACTTGTCTATGTATTAAAGTAGATTCACAAGGCCAAATGCAAGCTCTGAAGTACAGTAAAAAAATTAAAAAATGAGTTTAAAGAGACTTTCACAAAATGGTCATGACATTTTGAGGTTTTAAGGAAAGCTGAATGGCCAAACATGACAAATTGAAATACAGTCACCAAAATTATTGTGAATACTTGGTATATATAACATAAATAGGAAGAGACATTTCTTCAGAAAGTAAACAGATTTGATGTTGTTAAATTGTGGGGTCATTTTGGTTGTCATGAGTTTTTAGCGCACACTGGATGGATGACTCAGTTGATTTGAGCTGGTGTGTGTGTGACATTAGCTATACAGTTTTGGCCCCAAATGCAAGTGTTGAGAACACGGCAGCAGTGTGTGACAGTAGCTGCTGTAATCCCTCTGGTGGCGATAAGACACGGCTAAACAAACGCAGCAAGAGCGGCACTGAAGCCGGAGATAAGACAGACACTTGCCCGGACCTTGCCTTATCAGCCTGAGGTTCGTACAACATAGTGCTCACTCTGTGTGTTGTCCAGGTCTGTGACCGTCCTGTCTTGGTGTGTAAGCGTGTTGGAGGGCTCGAGGGTCGAGTGGTAGGGCGAAACAGTGGGGCAGTTTGGAAGAGTTTAACGTCACTATCACTTACGGCTCAGTCTCCATAATGCCTACACTAGTCTGCTGTCCTCAGCTGACAGGAAACCCTTAGGGGCCACAACAGTGGTGGCCCAAAATCTTCTGCACCCACACAATACACAAAAAGCTAGCATTCTTTACTCCCTGCAGTGCTCACACACTGTTGTTCTGCTATTGCTGTCTTCAATAGGATGTGTACATGGGACACACACACACACACACACACACACACACACACACACAGGAGAAAGGCTTCATTATGAACCACCTGGAAGTGCCACAGCCAGCTGCCAGATCAGCTGAATGTCATATGGTGTGTGTATCTGTGTGCAAAGCTGCACGGCTAAAGTAGCTCATGTATTTCTTTTCCCCAGCAGCATTTATCAGTCCCATATCTGGTGTTACCAGAAAGCATGAATGGCTTTTCAGAATTGTCACATTACTCATAATTCAACTTTTCTTTTTTTTCTGATCATGATGTGCTTCTCTCTCTTCTTGGACAAACTAGTACATTTAACAGTTTCTGCATTTTATTTACATACTTTGTTATGAGGCATACATCAACGTGGTACCATTTACATGTTATTGTAAGCCAACGTGTTTGAACAGTTTGTCGTACACTCTGTCTCTCTATCGACCAAACGGTCCTAGGCTTGAAAAAGAGACCTAGCAGGTATTGTGAATAAGGATGAACAAAGTGAAGTTATCTTATGTGTTGGTCAGTATATGAGCGGCCTGTTGCTGTGTGTGTAATAAAGATGAGTCTGCATGCAGTTGCAGATAGTGCTCTGTGGAAGGGGAGTGTTGTGTTGGTTTTGTGCAGGCTGTAGTTTCCCTTTTGCTCTCTGTGTGTGTGTGTGTGGAGCTGTGTGCCATTTCATCTATTCAGACTACAGTGATAAAACCAGTCATTCAGGGTCAAGCATGTGTTTGTATGTCTGTGTGTATATCCTCACACACTCTCCCCGAGGGCCATGTTAGTTTGAGTCACGCACACACACGGGTAATTCCAGATGAATGACAGTAGATAGCTCTGTCCTGCAGATCTGGACTGCTTTAATGAGCTGATAGGCAAATCTGTTGCTGGTTAAAGATTAAACGCTCTCCAGGGCAGCACACCTCTTATCTCAGCAGTAGGCCGCAGCATAGCGGAGCCACCGGGATTATTGCCTCTGTGTGCGTTTACGCATGGTCAGGTCAGAAGTGGGCTGCTCACTAGAGCCCTTGTGTGCTTTGTTATGCTGTGGCCTGTTCCTGTGATTGTGTCTTAAAGGCAGTTGCTCTACAGCATTCCCATTACGGCAGATCGGCAGGTTAGTATAGATTAGTAAACACTAACATCTATCCATGCTCATTCATAGGTAAAAAAAACCCCAAAAAAAACAGACACTTCAGTGATTCAGTACAGTCAGGATCAAGAAGAGCTTTTAAAACCGGTTATGAGACTCTGAGCGGCTGGCTTGATGTGTTTTGTTGCATTTTTGGTAGATCTTATTTGTCTGATGAACAGTGAGGGAGACGTCTGGAAACATCTACAGATGATAGCTCCCTCTACTGGGAAACAGGACATGTCATAGTCATATCAGAGGAACCTGGGTTTACTGACAAACCTTAATCTGGCTATTATTTTGTTTTATTTATTATTTAATTTCAGAAATGTGTACTGTTCTGTTGGAAGCTCAGAACATGAAGTCATCAGAATAACGTCAGGGGCTGCAGAGATCAGGGATCAGCATTAAAGAATGCTAATGGTTTGTAAAATCGCATGTATAGGACCACCCCCAACAACAAAAAAAAAACGTATATAAAGATGATATATATTTTTGTCTTGTCTTTGTTATCACTGAGAAAACCTAATTCTAAGATAAAAGCTTATTTTACGATGATCAGTGAATTAGGTGTACCAAACAATCACTAAGCAAGGAAGAATTAAATATCTAGCTGAGGAAATTAATATTTTCAAACAAGTTTAAAGTGATTTTTACCTTTTGTGGGCATTTTTTTTTTACCTCTATAAAGCCATTCTTTATTCTGAAAGTGTGAATTATCTTTTGCGTCAAATGCTTAGATTTAATCAATAAAGTCACTTAGAATAATAAGACATTTTAGGCTGTTACCACACAAATAAAATCATTATCAACAAAATGTATCTTTTTTTTATAGAAGAAACACAAACGCTGCATCTGAATTGGCATTTAGATGTATTTACCCATTGTTTAATGCAGGACATGAATGCATTTAACCTGCAGTTACAAACGCATAAGTAATGGTTTAATATTTTAATCCTAAAATGTTTAATGCTAATATTTGAAATTATTTAAAAAAAATGAAAAGGTACTTTAAATGTGGAATTGCAACCGGCAGTAGGTGTCAGCAAGTCACTGTTAATAAGCGAGTCATTGCGATTGAACTGAATCATTTAAAGGTTGATTCATTCAGGAACAAAACACTCTTATGTTGTTTAGAGACGCAAAACAGTGCTTGGAATGATTTTTGTTGGCGAAATAGAGCAAAAATAGGCAATATGTTGTTTAAAATGTAAGTCTCTTAATATTAACTTCTAGTTTATTGAACTGTTGTATAGAATTAATATCACATAAGAAAAAACAGCACTCTTCCTGTGATATTGATTAACTATATGAAATTATATAAATATACATTTTCTTCCCCCATATCCTGAATTTTGTGAAAATGCATTTTATTAGACTGTGTTTATTGGACGCAGTGAAAGAACTCACTCTAAATGAGCACAGTCAGTCTAGCTTTTGTTTAAGCACTCATAACTCCTCTTATAATCAATAAAGCTGTCCATACACTCTATGATAAATGAATCTCTTACTTACATAGTTCGTACATCTGCACTTTGTTGCTTATGATGAGGGAATTTGCGAGTTTCCATCTGAACAAAACTCCAGGTTTCAGTATGAGTATTCTGAATGCCTCTGATTGGCCATTGCATTCTAAACTCAACAGAGTCGTGTGTGATTGGTTATAATGCGCAATGCTGTAAAATCGCGTAAAAAATAAAATATGATTTAATGTGAGCAGGTCTAAATTTAATACAGCAATCGAATCTTCATTTCATTTTCACTACTTTTATGTTTGAAGTACCCCCAGCCCCCCGAATTCGAACACTGAGTATAACACAGAATGTCACAGAATTTAGCAAATTTTGGATGATTGACTAAAAAAGTAGGACTGTACAGTAGATCAAACTGCTGTGTGAACTAGTGTCTGTGAATATTAAAGCACAAAAAGACTGCAGTTTTTCTGGGTTTCTGGGTCTTCTACACGTTCCCAAGCATATGTGATGTTGTGGTGTTTTCAGTGTCTGTCATTTCACTATATGAGGATAGTCCAAACAAACTTTATCTTCAAAGTTTCACAAGCATTTCACCATTTTATTTGATAAAAACTGTTGTCATATCATATACACACAGAAATGTAAAGCTCTTCATGAGAGCCTTTCACAATAACGGTTGGTTTAATTTAAAGAAATTGTAATAGTGTATTACTATTATACAGTGAAATGTACTTCTCAAAGTAGTAGTAATAATAATAATAATAATAATAAATATTTATCACAATTTTCCTTCCAAGTTTTAATTTTAACAGCAATCCTCAGTTAATTCTGATTACGAAAATGTCATACAACCATTAAAATAGAATCCAGGGAAATTTAAATGGAAAAATAAATAAATAAAAGTGAGGCTATGTTTACACTAGTGCGTTTTTCGTTTTAAAACGCGTAACTTTTGCTATCGTTAAGGCCTGTACACACCGGGACGAATATCGCGTGCGCATTTCGTCAGCGTTTTTTGAGACGTTTTTCGCCAGGATACCCATGCGATTTTCACTGGCGAATTCACTCGCATGGCGCTCAATAAACAACAGAAATACCTCTGTACACAAGATGGCGCTGCGCTTCTGACACTTGCTTGTCACACAGAAGAAGAAGAGAGCCAGCATACGCGCTTGTCAAACCCATAGACATATAAATTTATATATCTATGGTCAAACCTATTCACACGCCTTTTGTTAACTGCTAAACAGAACATGGATTTTTCAAACAGCAGCAGCAGCTTCTCCTCCTCCAGCGATGAGGAAATTATTGTTGTGTTGAATGAGGAAAGACGACGGAAAAGACGCTGATATTGGATACACCCCATAGACGATTTATCGAATCTATTGCACCCAATTCTTTCATCAGTTAATATACCACCACTCACCACAGCATATTAAATATTTTTTGATATAACATGTTCTGTCTTTTTGAAAATGTGCATTTTTAATTAAAAAAAATTACAAGCAATTTCTCTTTTAACCTTTTCTCTGCATAATGTATGGTATTTTATGATTTGGCTGCTGCGACATACGTTAAAACAGTATTTTAAACAATCGAATAATTTATAATATTTATTACAATTAATGTTTAAATTATAATAATACATTTCAATAAGAGGACAAGACTACTTATGTACAAATATATGCCAAGTTCCAAAATATATCCGGTTATTTGCAAGTATGTCACTTATTTTTGTTTTAAATATTTTTGGAAAAAGCAAACATTTATTTTTGTGAATGAACTACAGTTTGCAATAACAATCCAAAACATGAGTGTTTTGTGCTTGAGCGCCACCAAGTCGTGTTTTACTGTAACTTCAGCAGCTCCAGGCACGTGGGCAAAAGCACCAATCTCATTGGTCTGCTAGTTTTTAACGCGGCGCGTCAAACCAAAAAAACGAGCCCGAGGCGTTCTTTAAAAAATTACGCTTTTACGCCTGGCGTTTTGCGCGTCGGTGTGTACACTTACATTGGCGCCCTTTGTTTAGTCACGGCGCGTTAAACGTCGACGATATTCGCGCGCGATATTCGTCCCGGTGTGAACAGGCCTTTATGCCTGTCGTCTTCACTACTCCGGCATTTTCGACCCTCGAAAACGAAGATTTTCGAAAACGCTGCAGACCCCATTTTAGTTTGAAACCTCTGGGGTTGTATTTCAGTGTAAACTGACTAAAACCAAAGACTACAGAATACCCAAGACGTGTCACTCGTATAGTTTTGAATGGGGAAAATGCAACGCTCATTATGGCCACGAAGCCCTGACTTCGGGAATAAATAGGCCAATTTCTAACCGTTGTCAGATTTCATTGGTGATTTCAAGTATTAAATTTAATTTTAGGTTGGGTGAACAGTTTTGGAGAATTTGATGTTTCCCCATTCGAAGAGATAAGCTGCACTTGCATGCCAGAGAGGTATTTCAAAGATGGCCGCCTCTCAATACCAAGTACGCAAAGTTCGGACTTGCGTCCTTCGTAGTTCGGACTTTTATAGTTTGACTTGGGAGTGCGAACTCCCGAGGACGGGAGGATGCCAAGACCTGTAATTCTGCAAATGGAACAGCAGCGTACTTGATAACGTCAGTCAGCTCGCCTTTTCTACTCCGGTTATCTTCACTGTATGTATTTACAATAAGACGAAATATGATATCAACCACCACTGCCTCTTTTCGTTTTCATTTAAACACATTAATAGGTGCAAAAATGTAGTTCAGGGAATGTACAACATTACAGTGAAACGAAATATCATATCAAACAGCGTTGGCTCTTTTCTGTTTCATTTAAACATATTAATAGCGACAAAAATGTGGTTCATGCAACGCGTACACGCATTACAATTAAACGAAATGATATCAAACACCACTGACTCTTTGTTTTCTTCAAAATATAAACCACAACCCTCTTTTCGTACTCATTAAAAAAAAAAAAAAAAAAAAAAAAAAAAAAAAAAACATTAATATGTGATTTAGGCAATATGTGCACTGTGTATAATACATCTTTACTCTATGTATAATAAAATAAAACATGACAAGCACAACTCTGCCTTTTTTGTTAAATGTCAGTTTTAATGAACAGTATTAGCCATTATAAAAGACGTATGTAAACGGAAATAAAGACAAAAGCAAACAATTCAGTCAAATGCATGCTAAAAAGTCAGCGTTGAAATACGATTGATAAATAATTTATGAAACATAACTTTGACCTGGAATAAATAATAGATTCACGAGACCAAAAATTAGCTGTTAGATTTACTCAAAATGAATTACACCTCTACACAGACGTCAGGACCAGCGGCAAACTCAGAAGGACTAGCCGTGGTGAGACTCTCTCTGCGGGATACATGACCTCTGAGCACTCGGTGTTCGCCTGGAACTCACATCTCCGAAATCGGCAAAACAAATTTTCAGATAGGCGCGGTCTTTGTAAATAAACCTCAGATTTGAGTTTTAAACAACGACATTCTCGCCTGACTCTTAAAACTACATTTCATGACACAATAACAGTAATATTTAGAAAATTATGCGGCCTCCGCCATGAACCCTCGCTGATTGGTGCGAAATGCATTCTGGGATACATGGCTGCCTCAAGTTCGCACAGGTCTCCTCTTGATGCATCCTTGATAAAAGGGGCGGAGCGAGAACACATCCGGGGATTTGAACTGTACTTGGCTAGATGTGAACTTTGAATTGGAACCACTGATCTGTATAATGACTGGGGCTGCGTCCGAAAGCTCTAAACTGCTTCACTTCTGCTTCACTTCCTGTCTCCGGAGGTACCTTCTTCTGATGGAATTTTGAAGGCAGCATAGATGTATCCTTCGCTGCCTTTGATTTCCCACAATTCTGTGCGAGTGCATCATATAGGCTATATAAATAAAGATATTCTGGTGAAATTAGACTTGTTACTTTATATAATAGATGAGATCTTGACCATGATATACTTTATGAATCATAATAGTGTAAAAAGCATGCTAAATAATAGTGTTTGTAATAATAGTATTTAAAAAAAAATGCTAAAAGGGTTAAAATGAGTAGTTAATAAAAATAATATTTACAGTATACTACCAATAATAACGAAACAGCCACTAATAACAATGACCTGTTCTGCAATATTACTTGCATCAGTGCTTTTATTTTTTCAAGCAAAAAGTAGCTGCCAGTCGTCTTCTCCGACGCACAGACCTTTGGTGGGTAATGACATTGAGATCTTTATGTATTATTAAAGCATTTATATATAACTGTATAAGATCGTTTTTCTCCAAAATCTGCAGCTTAACCGTTAGGTAACCTAGCAACGGTGTAACGTTCTGCTGCCTCTGAAGTCTGTCCGAAACTGTTTTTAGAGTTGCCTTCTCAGCCTTCGAAGTCACTGCCTGATAAGGCAGCGAGGCAGCAAGTCAGCTGACTAGGTTTTCGGACGCAGCCTGGATCGCTCATTGTGTTCTAAACTGCCGTTAGGCAGTGAAGCCACCGGATGTGTTCGATCCGTCATCTTACTATTCCCTACCGGCAGAGAGCGCCATTGACTCACAGCTAAACCGCTGACCTAAAATCACCCGATTTTAAGCGTATCAGTCACACAGGACTAGTTTTTAGGATATATGTAAATTATTTTTTACTTAAAATGTTATGTGCAATGTTTATCGTCTTTTCGAGCAGGATAAGCGATGTTTTCCAATCGTTCAGGTGGGTGTGTCAGCTGCGCACTTGCCGACACAGTTAACTGATCCAACACAAAATATATTTATTTACGTGAGGAATTGTGCAGGAAATATTAAACATGAACATATATGTGGTATTAGTATCTGAAATTAATTCGAATATACAATAATACAATACAAGCCTCTGTTACTATATTGCTCTATGTTGTATTGAAATTCAAATACTGGAAATAAATCTTGATGTCTTTAAATCCGTACCATTATGTAATTAGTCAGCGTTTTTTTTCTCCAGGTTATGATTGAGCAACTTCTATTTCAAACTCTTAAAGATCGCACAAATTCTATTATATTAAGTGCCTTAAATTACATTATCTGACAAGACTTACGTTACTTGATTTTGCTCAGTTTCGTCAATGAAAATAGTCTGAAACAAAGTCACAGCTGATCTGCATTTCTATTCAAACACAGCTGTATTCCGTTTATGAATGAACGTGCGTTTTTAAACGAATCCGAGTCATTGATTCAATTACACATTCGTAAAGAGTCACTTGCTTCATTCCTGAATGAATGATTCAGTGTTAAAATCAGTGACTTAGCGCCATCTGCTGACAGTTTTAGTTTCATTTTTAAAGTTTCATTTTATCTTTTTAGTTATTTAAATAATTTGATATTTCTATATTCAAAATGTTATATTTAATCTTTTTGCATTAATGACGTTTATTATTAACATTTATCTCAACATGAATGTTATGTAGGCTGAATTAACAAACGTTTAAATCATTACCTGCTTCAAAATGGAATTTTGGAATGGAACGAAATCATTGTTGAAACATGCATCCTGTACGAATAAAAACACTAACAAAACAGCATAAACAGTGATTACCTGTACAAGGCAAATTATATGTATACAATGCATAAATCTTTATTTAGATTTCAGAATGAGCATTTTGTCATTTGTAAGCATGGTGAACATCCGATGTTTATCATGTTTTTCTTTTTTAATAAGCCCAGGCATTAAACAAATACATGTATAAATGCAGTGGCTTCACTTGTATGACGGGAATAGCAATATGGCGCAATCCAGTTCTCTTCTCTATTATAGATCAGTGATTGGAACAGTAGACCTGGAAATTGCATTAAGTAAAGCTGAAGCTAAAGCAATAATTAAAGTTCATACACAAAGGATATGGCAGGAATATTGGAATATTAATGACACGGGAAGACATCTGTATAACATTCAAAGTATAGTTGGAGGGGGAAGAGATTTGGTAGAAACCGAAGGGAAGAAATGGTCATAACCGTATTAGAATAGGACATACAGGACTCAATAAAACACTTCATATAATAGGTAAACATACAAATGGATTGTGTATACACTGTAATCAACTTGAATCTGTACAGCATGTGATAATGGAATGTCATGCATATGAAAATGAAAGGAAATTATTAAGAGATGCATGTAAAAAATATAAATTAAAATTTCAATTGGAAAATATACTTGGAGCAGCACTTAAGAAAATATATGCACAGTTAATCACATTCCTGAAAGAGACGGGTCTGTTTAAAAGAATATAAAGGTTTTTTTTTTTGGTTTTAGTTTGTCTGCCAATCTCTTGTTCCACACTCCAGTCCAGCAGGTGGCGGTAAAGCACGTATCAGTTGGTTTGCCAACCGCCATAAACGCTTCAGAAGGAGAAGAAGGAATTGGAACCGATTGGAACAGTACTTGTGCGACGACTGATGACGTTTCACAAGTCCCCAAGAACACAAGCACAGACAAGAACGCATATTGAGAAACGAAAACGATGGCATAGCTTCCCACATTCACTCTGTGTATCCTTGACGACAATGTAAACAGTGTAAGTTAGATGAGGATTGTTTTAAAACGAAAACACACTAGTGTAAACTAGGGTTGTGCCGATAGACACGATAATATTGTGTATCGACGATAGTCAGAGATATCGCCTGTTGCTGGTGCCTTTGACGATAGCAAGACTATTATTATTATTATTATTATTATTATTATCCGTCAAAAATAGATTAGGTGCCTAACTTTAGCAATGCAGTGTAGAGCGCCGCTTCTGTAACGTTTCAAAAACTTGCCGCGAAGTGGCTGGTATAAAGAATCAGAATCAGAATGCAATCTGTAATTGCGTACAGCTGCTTACGCTCGCGAAAGCGTGCAATCTTTTTATGCGCGCTGTTTTTCCGGTTTAACTTTAACTTTTGAAATCGATCACGTCCAGCAAGGAGGGGAGAGGATGGAAAAGGGGGCACAGTGACTCGTTTTGGGGGTAACGGCCTCACTTCGCGCCGCAGACGTGTGCAGTGCAAATAAGGGGTAAGAAATGTATTCATCATACAGCGATGTAACGTTAACTATTGTATTTACTTATGGTACCAGGAGTGCTTTTTTGAAGTGCATAAACACGCGCTAGGCTAGGCTAGTCAGTGATGATGTTCTTTGATAATGTAAATGTTTTTTGCTCGTTTTCTGTAGCCGCTTTTTGAATAACTAATAGTAACTTACAATGTTTCTATTAAATTGTTATGTTAAACACAAATTGAGTCATACTGAAAACATTAGGCTGCTTTTAGCCTTATGCTGGTGTTGGCTCATAATAATATCGTGTATCGACGATCTTACAGGCTGATGATATGAAATTTGAGCATATCGCCCAACACTAGTGTAAACAGGGCCTGATTTCATAGGACCCTACATCTGTGAATTGGGAACTGCCCAATATGTAACTTATTAGTGAAGAAAGAAATAAGGATGTTAAAAGTAGAAGTACTTCAGTACCAAGTCAATACTACAGTACAAAAAAGTAGCATTACTAGTCTGTATTGGTACTACCGAAGCAAAAACACACAAATGTTGTGTGTAAGGTACTTGGTTGCTTGAGTGTGTGGCAGCAAAATGAGCCATGTTGTTGAGTTGAGATCAGTTCCTCCCTCACTCCTTTCTCTTTATCTCTCTGTGAGAAAGCTGTGAACATCAACAGGAGGAAAGAGAACTGAGTCATTGTGGCCTGCGGTGATGACTTCTAGTCTTCTGTTTAACTCCTTATGTCCTGCACACACCTCAAACAAACACATTGCCTTTGTGTTGGCTGGTTGAAACTCATGAATTAATGCAAAAAATTAAATCAGTTGTGTTTGTGTATCTCTGGGCAGATCATGATAACTATGATCAGGTCTGAAAAAGCCCACATACCTAAATGAAAGTGTATCATGTTGTAGTCATTCATGTGCTTAAAGGAACAATAATCAAGTTCCTTTGGACTGTAATTTTTATAATACTGCAAGAAAACACTTTTATTCAGAAACATATTTAAGTGGAATGTTTTGTGATGTATCACCTGTATCATGTATTTTAGTTTTTTGTAGTATGTCAGGTTAAAATGTTTCAATATAAGAACTAAAAATGTTATGGATTATGGTTCTGACCTTGTGTTTGCCATGTAAATAGCCCTGATGCTAACATGGTGTTAAAAATTAATAAACAAACAAGCAATAATCCATTGCTAAGTGGCAATATATTGACTACTGTATGCAGTATTAGCTTTTGTGATAAAATTGTGCTAGGCACTGTGTATCCACCTTATTTTGCAGTTAGGAAGTAAGCGATTTTTAAGCTTTTTTTCAGAATTGTTACAAAGTTTCAAATAAACAGAAGTAGTTATCAGTAGTGCAAGGAAGTACTTTTACATGCATCTTAGGGAGAAAAATTTGTCACCCATGTGTGGTAGTTGAGTGTGATATAAGCATAATAATAATGGTGTATGTGCCTTTCATTCCAAAACAAATAGCGCCTATAACAGCTGATTCCAGACACATGGTCTCTTCCTATATGAAACACAAAAGTGTCACAACCAGAGTGAAGGTGTACACTCATTTTCTTTTTGGAGTGAAAAGCTTGTAGTGGTAAAATAAGTCTTGCTTGGTGTGAACTGCCCATTAGTACTTGTTCTAATCTGTCTTGCAGTTTATGTAGGGGGTGGAGCACAGATGTGCCTTTGAGAGAGCGAGACATGGGGGAAGGAGATTGTTGTAGTGGAAGAGCATGTCAGAACATGCCACCACCTCTGGATCAGGATCTTCCTGAACACACACAGAAAAAGGGAGAAAAGGACAGGGTATCCCCCTCCCCCTGTCTCCCTTTCTGTGTTATCTCAGTGGGGCAGAGGAATTATGGGTGGAGAGGAGGAGGGTCATGTGACATTGCAGCAGCTGCTACACTGAACGTTTCACTTGACGAAAAGGGATTGTGTGTGTGTGTTGCTTTGTTAGATAAGCTCCAAACGTTTTTTTTTCTCTGAAAGAGCGACAGTTTGTGAACTAAGGAAGTAGACAGAGACAGACAGACTGTGTGCTTGTGTGTGTGTGTGATGTTAATGTAAAGGTGTTGTGATTGTGTGCTAGTGTGTTTACGTCTCCCATCATGCATCTGTGAGCTGGAATGTGAACACAGTAGCACTGTACATCTGTGCTGTGTGAAGGGTCAGTCTGAGGATCAGCGTTTCAGTGCTGCTGCTGTTGTTTGTTTCATTATTAATCGCTCTTAGTGGTTCGTGTGTGGTGCAGTGGGTGAATATGTCTTCAGAGAGCTTGTCTGTCCGTCTGTCTGTCTGTCCCACCCGTTTGTACTGAAATGGTGATGGATCGGTGATCAGCTCTAAGAACAGGTCTGTGTTTCTACAGCTGTGAAAGGAAAAGAGTGACATCACTGATTGTTGTTGCATAAACTGCTCACAAGCAAACATGTCATTGTTTTGTTTTGAAAACACATTTATTAATTTTATACTTTAATTCATTCTATAACATCTACATCTGCTTTTTTGTTTTCCTGCATATTTGTACTGGACCTCTGTTGATGACCATATCACATTAAGTGTTTCTCTCGCAAACACTGCTGTGCTTTTTTGTTTTTTCAGGTTCATGATTGTCAACTAGTCGATTAGTGAGCTTGACTACATATTAGATAGATGTCTAGGCCCTGTAGTTTGTTTGTGTGTGTTTGTTTTATGATAATATCAAAACTTTTTAATTTTAAATTATTACATTTTACTATGCAGTAGTAATACATGTATAGTTGAGGTCAAAAATTTACATACACCTTGCAGAATTCAAAAAAGTTAATTATTTGACCAAAATAAGAGGGCTCATACAAAATGCATGTTACTTTTTATACATGCATGTTACTATTTTTTATCTGAATAAGATTTCACATAAAATACGTTTACATATAGTCCACAAGAGAAAATAATAGTTGAATTTATAAAAATGACCCCGTTCAAAAGTTTATATATGCTTGATTCTTAATACTGTGTTGTTGCCTGAATGATCCACAGCGTTTTTTTTTTTTTTTTTTTAGTAGTAGTAGAACAGGACAGGGCCTGATTGGGCACTCTCTCTCTCTCTATCTCTCTCTCTCTCATTTTTATAGTAGAGATGCTTACATGCATTTTCCAGGCTTGTGTTCCTCTATTCTTAGTACAGATTTAACCCATCACGCTGTGTATGATTTTGTTAAAGAAGTGATTCTGTGTTTAATCTGTGTAAATGAAACTGAGATAAAGAAGCATGTTAAATCTGTTGATGTTGTTTTTGGTACATACTTTGAGAACATATGTGTGTGTGTGTGTAACTGTGTGTGTGTGTGTGAGAATGCTGGGAGACAGACAGGCTGACCTTGGGCATAATCTTTGACCTCATCTTCTTCACCTCTGTCCTGCAGCTGTTAGGGTCAGACAATTTTTTTTTTTGTTTTGTTTTGGGGTTTTTTTGTGTCGGGCTATTTATGTCCTCAGTGAGTCAACCCGTCATTGCTGGGTCCATGTATTTGCGGTTTATTGCATCTGATATCTCACTCTGTTTCTCTATCTCTCTCAGGCATGAGCCATGAGCCAAAGTCACCATCGTTAGGCATGATTTCCACGGCGACCCGCACCACGGCGACAGTCAGTCCCCTCACCCCGTCTCCCCTCAACGGTTCTATTGTGGCCAATGGCAGTCCTGCATCTCAGTCCGCCCACTCCGGATTTGCTGCCGCCCTCCGCAAGCTGGCCAAGCAGGCAGAGGAACCCAGAGGTAAGCTGTGACCCCCTGACATTTGATCCCTGACCCATGTGTCAGTGCTCCAAGGACACAGATGTACCCTGGGTGTCATCCCCTTATTGCTATGATAATGACTCTTTAGTGGAATTCAAACTGGACTGAATGAAGTCTGCTTCCCCTGCAAGTCTTGGTCATGTTTAGTGACCCACGTGTGCTGGGCCACAGTGTTTACTATGGCATCATCTCAACAGGGGTCAGTAGTTCATGGCTTAGGTCATGATCCAGTGCTGTTGGCTCCGGGGCCCCATGGAGATGCTGTGTTTACTGAGCTGAAAATTGATATTCTGCTGCTTCTAATACTACGTATTAACATGCTTGGAAAAAGTTCTGAGCGGGCTACTTTGTTAGTTATGTAAGTCATAAAAGTAGTTTGGTTGTTGAGGAATGTTGTATATTAGATATTTTATAACAGTGCTTCTCAACACAGTTCCTGTGGACACCCACCGCCAAAAACTACACATCTTGGCTGTGCCCAAAAGCAAAAAATCCTTCCTCTGCAGGCAGCATACATAAGTAGGAAGGCAACAAGGCATGTCCATATCCTGTGATCGTGTCACATCATGTCTGCCTTCATTTGATCAATTTTGATGTATCCATCTCTGCCTATGATATCCCAAAGTCCTGTGCATTCGATTCCATAACATCTAAGCTAAAAAACAAAGATGGTTTCTAAAAGTTGTGGTTGGTGGTCAGTGGTCAGTTTGTCTGTAAATATAAGTGTTTTTGATAAACTTCTACCTCTTTCGATGTCATTTCTAGCCAGAAATTAGTACTGTAGAATTGTAATATTTACTTAGTTATCTACAAAGCAGTCTCTATTTTGTTCTAGATCATTAAACTATTATTCTGTTTCAGAAGTCAGAAATAATTTACGCTGCCTGCAAAATCATTACCTGATAGGGCAGCAAGGCCTGAGCTTTTGGACAGTCGTTGAATGCCTCCATAATCAAACAAGTGATCAAGTGATCAGGCTCTAAGACCTGAATTGTGTGTCTCAACAGACAATAGAGACGTTCAAAACGTGCAGTGCAGGAACAGGGTTGAAAACCACTGTTATAGTAGTAACTTTTGTATTTTGTTTTTAACCCAGGTTTTACATAGTTTTTTTTGTTGTTGTTGTTTTAATTATTGATCCTTTAAATCGGATCATCTGTGTTAGCCATTTTTTGTTAGATGAGTTTTAGTTAAGATGATCGCAGGTTATAAATGCTGTCTGCTGAGCCCTTTATCTCAACCTACTTTTTTTATTTTTTTTTTTTTTTTTTTTTTAGAAAATGCCCCTCCCTGTGGGCACACAGCAGTGCAGCAGAATCCAAAAATTAAAATTCTGTTATCATTTACTCACCCTCAAGTCAACAAACAGTTGATAGAAGCCATTGACATTCATAGTATGAAAAAAACAAAACAAACAATATGCGACCCTGGACCGCAAAATGAAGTTCTTAGCATGCATATTACTAATCAAAAATTAAGTTTTAATATATTAACAGTAGGAAATTCACAAAACATCTTCATGGAACATAATCTTTACTTAATATTCAAATGATTTTTGACATAAAGGAAAAATCTATAGTTTTGGCCCATACAATGTATTGTTGGCTATTGCTTTGAATATATACCCGTGTTACTTACAACTGGTTTTGTGGTCCAGGGTCACATATAGAAGTCAATGGCTACCATCAACTGTTTTATATTTTTCAAAATATCTTCTTTTTTGTTCAACAGAAGAAAGATATTCATACAAGTTTGGAACAACTAATTTTTCGGTGAACTATTCCTTTAACTGTTGGAGTTTATAGAAAGTAACCAGTTTGGACCAGATCCTGCTGCCTTACTGTGTACCCACAGAAAGTGGCGTTTTCTACAGATATGTTTATCATGTGTGTCTGTGTACACATGGATGGTGTTTGTGTATGTAGCCTGAGGAAGGTACACACACACACATTCTCTACATGGTGTTCGGCTGTGTTTGTAGACAGCGTCTCAGCAGGGAAGCAGTCTTTAACAGTCTGCCAGAATACCACATGCTTCCTGTCTTCTCCTACTTGTCCCCTTGTGTGAGTGCTCTCCAGCAGACCCAGAAAGAGCTCTCCATATAGAGAACGCTTTGGTGTGGATGGCTCCAGCACCCTGCTGTGAAGATGTTACTTTTCTGTATCCTAATGTGTTGTGTGTAAAATGCTTGAATTACAAGACAACAATCAAAACGCGTCACATTGCAGTTCAGACTTTACCTGAGTATCATTGCCCTATGTTCTTGTTCTGTGCATTATTTGCATTGTGACCAAGATATCCAAAAACACACATTTGAGTTATGTCCAGTTATACATTACTTGTCCCCAAATGTCAAATAAAAAGCGAAGTCTGGTTGGTTGACCAGACTGTCTCTTCTTTTTTTGAGCGTTTGGGCGGTTCTTGGTCAGAATAAGCTGCAGTGTGGAGATGTTATGCTGATGCTCAGCACTGGCTCTGTGTTTCATCACCTATGTTAACTCTCCTTCTGTTTCTCTCATTGTGTCTGTATCTGTAACCCATCTGTGGGTGGCATTTAAAAACAGACAGTTGATGCACATTATGATTAGGTCACTCTGACTGTTAAAAACAGCTCTAGAAACGCCTCTACCCAGTGTCTGTCTGATTTGTATCCAGTCAGACAGCTGTAGGTGGGCTGCAGGAGCTTACAGTCTGGGCCAGTGAGACGGGTGAGCGACAGTGATCTGAATGATGGCAGGTAGCATGTAGGCTGGCATCCAGTTTCCCAGAACTTTAATTAATTTTAATTTAGCCAAAAACAAACTTTACAATGTAATAATCAGTTAGATAATCAAATTTATTGAATTTTATAGAATTAAAATTCTTTTTTTTTTTTTTTTAATAACTGATTAATTTGATGTATTCATTCAGATTTTTTTAAAGAGAAGGTCATATGGGTTTTAAAAGATATTTTTTTTGCAGTTTGTAACGTAGCTATGCTTCGATGTGAACAGTATGCAAAGTTGTTAATCAAAAAAGTGCACGATAAACATGGATATTGTCTCTTAAAAGAAAGAGTTGACTCAGTGCCGCCTTAACGAGTCATTATATTTTTGAATCTTCTGCCTGTTACTGATATACGTCACTAGGAAACACATTTGCATGACATTTACCCCGCCTGCCTGCAAAATACAAACACTCTGACCTGCCCCTTCCGCTAGTTTATGTGTTTACATGTTTAGAAGCATTCTGCTATCTTCTGCACTGTCAAAGAGAGTTTGTTTTGTTTTCATTGAAGAATCAGTGGTTAAAATTCATTTTATTCCATGATACCACAGCAAAATCAGTTTTGTTGTGTGCGTCATTTTGCAGAGGACTGCTTCTCTAATGTTGACTTTCATCTTCGTTGGCTTCTAATCTTCTTTATTTGGACTAACAAGCTTCTCCGAACCACAGCCTGTAAGTATGATTGATACGTTACATGTACATTTTCAATTGAGTGCTCAAAATAGCAAGCTGTTGTTTGTGCCAAAATGTAATGTATACCTAGTGCAGCTTTAGGTTTCCAGGTAAACCACAATATTACTGTCTTACTGAAATAGTTCTGATAATTCGCTGTGAACACACTATTTCCTAACAATGTGTTGATTAATGTAGACTGTCGTTGTTCTAATTATTTTGTGTAATAATAAAGAATCTATTCATATTTTGGTTTACAAACTGTTGCTTCATCAGTTAGTCACGTTAGCACTTGGCTAACACATCCACTGTTATTGTTTTGTTAGGCTAAGTGTTTACAGTTTAGCAGTTAAACTTTAGTGGTGGGCACGATTCGCTTGCATAAGTGTACAAATGTTTTTATGTAATTATTTTAAGAACAGATTACAGCACTATATTATTGTTTTGGTGCTTGCTTTGTCAATGGTAGCCAGGGTTGCCAGGTTTTTACAACAAAACCTGACCAATTGCTACTCAAAACTAGCCCTAAAGTAGCCCAATTGTGTTTCAAGGGCGGTCTCCCGTTACACCCCGCGTTCCGGGGTGTAAAATACACGTTTTTTTTTTTTTTTTTTTTTTTTTTTTTTGGTCAAGGTTCCCCTGGTGAATTTGCATTCCAGGGGCTAAATATGACGTTATTGGGGTTGCTTCAACCCGCGCACATCAAAAACAACTGTGGACTTGTCAACACTGATGGCAGCACTCGCTAACTTGCACAAGTACTCCTCTTTGTACCAATAACAACAGGCTTGGCCAGCTGACCAATCAGAGCAGAGTAGGCTTTTGGAAGGGAGGGGTTTACAGACCTTGTGCTCAGAACTGATCAAACAAATTGTTTCAAAATCATTAAGAAATGAATCTATGATAAATGTATAAATGTATATTCCAAAAACAAAATACGTTTTCTGACCTTAGATGCATTTAAACCTGTTGTAGCGGACTCTAACACAATATTAGGACACTTTAAAATAGCATATAACCTGCTCTTTAAAGGCGTCATCGGATGCTAAGTTCACTTTTACGTGCTGTTTGAACATTAATGTATGTTGGCAGTGTATATACAAATCTACCCTGTAATGATAAAAATCCATGCAGTGGTTTTTAGTTAATCTGTAAAAATAATATTCCCTTGTTCAAATCGTTGTTGTGTTACACTCACAGAGGCCGCTCCCATGATAGTTGATTGACATTAGTGTCTTACCTCAGATCAGTTGTAACAGTCCAACCTCCATGTTTTGATGCCGGGGCAGGGATGCAAGTTAGACAAGAATATCTCCGATTTAGCGATTGAGGTGTTGTGTTGCTGGATGTAATAATGAACGTAGTGGTCGTCATTTACTCCCGACATCTGAGCTGCTGAAGATGCAGTGGATTACGTTTGTTTGTGAAGGGAATGTGCCTCCCGATCTACATATATCCGTCTATGTTCGTGCGAATCATTCGTGTTCCAGCAGAAGTGAGTATAAGGGTTTTTTTAATGAATCTTTGCGATCGCCTTTCCTAATAATGTGCTAGTTAGCAAGTTTAGCGGCTAAAGTAAACAGGCTTGTCAATCCACAGAGAGAAGAGGGGGCGGGACGAGCAGAGCTCATTTGCATTTAAAGCAGCCTCGACCAGAATGACATGATTTTTGCAGAGCTGATTTTGGCAAAGTAAAAAGGGTGTTGTTTTACACTACCATTGAGAATTTTTAGCCAATGTATATTATAGACTTTTCATTAAGACCCTAAAGAATCATATCAATTTGTGGAAAATGGGCATCCGATGACCCCTTTAAATATATTTATGTGCATTCATTGTACAGTTATTTATTTCTGTATTTATGCATTTATTTATTGATTGATTTATTTATTCTTTTATTTGTTTTTATAGTTATTTCTATCTGTATTTTACAGTTGTATTTCCTCCTCCAACATGATGATGAGGGGGTGGTCCATCTAACCCTCTTTTACACTCAAAATCGGATTACAAATGCTAGTCAACTGTTTATTTATGAGATAATTGGATGCAGTATGAATGTCAAATGTTTATGGTTGCATTCTAGACACTATTGGGGAAAAAATAGTTGGAGTATGCGGTACACAAGTATTCTTTTCTGAACACGACCAATCTGTCTCTCTCACAGCAGGTGTGGTGTGTGTGATTAATTAACTGCTCCATGTGGACTTGGATATTAAAGGGCTCATCCTTTATCCAGCAGAGATGGAGACACAGGAGTGAGTCTCTAGTTCTGGTTGAGAGGAGAGAGCGGCAGGCGTGGCCCTGGGGGGTAGGGGGTACCCTGTTTTTTGTGGCCCTCCATCTGGAGAAACAGGCTGCGTACATACACATGCACACGCACACACATAAGCTCACATAAGTGTTGGTGGCTCTGTTCCAAAAGCTGGTGACATTTTAAGGCATCATAGGTATGCTTCTGATGTGAAGGCTGTTCTGAAAGGTAAGTGCTTCAGCTAGGGCAGTCACTTTAGACATAGCTTGTGAATAGGGCAGTCCTGAAATGTAACAGACACAGTGAAGAATTGTGGACAAAGCAAGAAAAACAGCTGAAATATAATTCATTTGATGCTAAAAAGAATAGATACTACGGCAGTTTAATTAAATTTGACTTTTTTCTAGTAAAGGTTCTCAGTGGATATTTTGTGTAGTGGGGATTCAAATAACGTCAACGAGATCACCCTAAAATGTCAGTATATAAAAATGGCTGTTAGTGTGTGCTGTGTATTTTTATGCATCATTACAGTATCACATCTCATTTCCAAACTCTGCTGGAATCGGTTGTGAGTTTGGTCCCTTGTGCACTATTTGTGTGGCATGTGGAGTTGCTGCCTGTGTAGAACGCATAGAATTGGGCTCTTATATGATTTCATCTCATTTGAGATGCTGCTGTGGAAAGAACTAATCTGATGTGTGTTCATTCAGAATGGTCGCAGTATCTGCTGTTTCATGGAATGAACCATGTTGAGCGCACCAAAAAACAATCATGTGTGTGTTTGTATGTGTGAGCGGGGCAGCATATGGACTGAGGCGTGTTGAGTTCTGCTCTCACACCAGGTGTGAAATGGGCTGTTTAATTAACTGCTGATGCTGTTCTAATGCAGCCTGAAACGAGTGTGTGTGTGTGGTCAGTGTGAGGCAGAGGTGGGTTAATAGACGAACCCTCAGAGAACAGAGATACACATTAATCACATGGACACACACACACGGTCTCGCTCTTTCTCTCCAGTGTGAAATCTGTTCATTTTAGTGGCATTCAGAGCGTGACAGGAAGTGTTGGAACCTCTAGTCCATATATGGGCACGGCTTCCTCTGTGAGCAGCTTGCACAGACGCATCGCACTGAATAGATTTGAATATCATTAACATCTCATAAAAGCATACCAGTTTGACTCAGATGGTGTGTGTGTCAATGAGAGGCCCATCTGCCCATGTGTGTGTTTCAGTTGAAAGAAAAGACACCAATAAAACCTGCTTGAGAGAGATCTGATGTCTGCCTCTCCGGCACACACACATTCTTTTGCAATAATGTTTGGTGCAGTAATTTAGTGCTAATGCTGTAAAGAAACATAAAATATGAATGTGCCTGACAGATCCACACTCACAGGAGCTGCAGGAGGATGATGATTTTTGATGGATGAGTGCGTGCCGGAATGAATAAAAAAGAAGAAAGCTGTAGGGGTGGGGTCTCGCTGCACATGTGCCTGCAGTCCTGCTGAATTATTCACTCTGTCCTGTGTGTCACACTGGGAGAAACAAATGAGAAGACAGTGAGAAACGGCAGCAGATGAGCAGCTATCGGTGATGACTACAGGCACCACACCACTCTTGTGTAATAGTGAACTGCCTCTGTAAGCAGCATTGTAAGGTGTCATAGGCTTTACTTTCCTGACATGAAAGTTACAAAAATGTAGCTTAATCACACTGCCTCATCCCATACTTTACTTTGTTCAGATTCCAGCAGAATGGCGTTCATCCATTATGGATAGGCAATATCATAATGCAGTAAGTAAATCCAAGATGGCAGATGTAGCCAGAGCTATGTTGATTATTTACAATTACGCATTCAAATCTGAAATTATTCAATAAAAAATCACAATTACAATACAGCTGTTTTCAAGCAGGTTTCTACATATTCGAGTGTCACATTATTCCTCTTACGCTGCTTGTTTTGGAATCTGTTGTGGGTCGAATAGCTCATGCTGCTCATGTAGAGCCTCCAAATCACTTATTCAAGAGCTTCAGTTTCCATTTAGGGCTGAAATATCAACAGTGGTTTAATATCACATGATCTTTAAAAAAAAAAAAAAAAAGACAACAATGGATGGTTAGCTGCCTCCCTCAAAAAGACAGACTTTTGAAGTTGAGGTAAGATAAGTGAACCAAAAATGTAAGCTTAAATTTAATTTTCACTGTTATTCAGTAAGGCTTAGTAAAATGTATTTTTAAAAATATGGTTTTATCTTGTTTATTGTTAGTTAGCACTAATACAATATCTTAACCATCCTAACCCTTCAAAAAATCATTAATTGCAGCCCTATTTCATTTGGGATACAGCATGAGTAATAGATACTGGTTTTGGAAGAGAGGCTAACGTGTGTATGTTTGCGCGTAGTAGTCAGCCTGTGTTAACTGACTGAATGAGACAGGAGGAGACACTCGGGTCTTTACTGGGACTGAGCTGCTAATTGCTGTTGCGGACTCACTCTCACTCTCTCATTCTCTCTCCCTCTCTCTTTCGCTCTATCTCACTGCATGCATGTTTAATGGTGTGCAGCTGTAATTACTGCAGCAAGCGCCTCCTCACCTCCGCTCACCTTTGCTCCTTCCTTGCTGTTGACAGAAACTTTTGTGGCATTTCTCTTAAAAGCTTTCTTCAGAGAACACCGGGTCCTAATGGCTTCCCTCAAGAGAGGCCTGTTTTACAGACATCTGGGCTTGAATGTTTTGACACTCGAATGAACAAGGCTGAGTTGACTGGAAAGTAGTTTTTATTCAGATCCATTGTTAAGTATATATCGAAACTGAACTTTTGAATGTGCATTTCCGTGCCAATGCAAACAAAACAAATGACTTTTATGAGCTTGTTCATTTTAGTTTTCTGAATTAATTAGACTCACTTACTGAAGGGCAAGTCATTCATTTTAATCATACCTGACTTGAGCCAAGAATTGTTATTCTGTTATGTTTTAATTAAGGCTTTTGAGATTTTGTGTGGCATATTTTCTGCACCAGGTAAAATTTGCATTAGAGAGAGAGAGAGAGAGAGGCAGAGAACCTGATCAGTCACGATCAGCTTTTGTTTTATTAATACTTTTAGAAATATCTTAAAATATCAGTATATGTGACCCTGGACCACAAAACCAGTCATAAGGGTCAATTTCCTGAAATTGATATTTATACATCATCTGAAAGTGGAACAAATAAGTTTACTATTGATGTATGGTTTGTTAGGATAGGACAGTATTTGGCCAAGATACAACTATTTGAAAATCTGGAATCTGAGAGTACAAAAAAATATTGAGAGAATCGCCTTGAAAGTTGTCCAAATGAAGTTCTTAGCAATGCATATTACTAATCAGAAATTAAGTTTTGATATATTTATGGTGGGAAATTTACTAAATATCTTCATGGAACGTCCTAACATATCCTAATGATTTTCGCATTAAAAAGTAAAATTGATCATGTTGACCCATACAATGTATTGTTGGCTATTGCAACAAATATACCTGTGTGACTTGTCACTGGTTTTGTGGTCCAGGGACACAAATATGTGTTTTTGTTACCCCCACTGCACAAGAAATCCTTAAAATTAACACATTATGCAGAAATATATACTGGCATTCTTTATAAACGTTTATTGTAAACATCAACCCTAAACAAATTTGAAGTAGTGTGTTATACAAATAAGCTTTACATGCTTTACCTAGCCTAACAACCACAAACTCTGTTAAAATTTTATGTTGTTCTGCCATGTGTGTTTTTAAGAACAAGCAGTTAAAAGAGTTAGAAGATAACAAAAATAAATAATTAAATACAGCACATTTTTAGGTTACCTGAGAAAACATTCTTTAAATCTAAACCTTCCCTATCCCTAACTCTACCTGTATCCTCATGTCAGTAGCAGCAAATGTGAATCTTGCTGAGTTTTGGAGAATTGCATGTATGTATACAGCAAGCACTTTATTTTATTTTATTTTATTATTTAAGTATGTAGTAGTTAACGATACCCAATACAAAATGGGTCCACTTTCTTCTGTGGGACACAAGACATCTTTATCAGAATGACACCTCAGCCACCATTCACTTTAATTGCATAGAAAAAAGATGCAGTGAAAGTTAATGGTGACTGAAGCTATATTCTGTTTCAAATAATCTTTGAGAGTGTAAGTAATGACAAAATTTATTAAGTTATTTATTTATTTTTTTAAGTACATTTTTTTTTTTTTTTTTTTTTTTTTTTAGGATAATTTTTTTTCTTTTAATATAAGAAACATCTACTGGCCATATGTGCATTGGCCAGTGTTCATGTTAGACCCTGCTCACCTCTCACAGCAGACAGACTGACAGACTGAGAGGCAGATGGAGTGCGTGAAGAGGTGTACTAATGATGACAGCTTTAGAGAGCGATGATTAAGCACTGGGCTGTAATTGGCTGGATGTCCATACAGATAAAGAATTCAGGACGAACACACAGGACTTTCTTTTTTTTCCTTTCTCTCTTGTCAGAGCTTTTCCTGTCATCTCTCTTCATGAATGCTCCTCCCTGTTCACTGTCTCCATCTAATGTTTGCCGTAGGCTGTTTGTCTATACTCCTCCATGTCTCTATACTCCTCCATGAGGCATTTACATTTATATAGCATGTCCTTTCCACTTAAAACTAGACTAGTCAAAAATAAACTGGTGCGTACACAGCTTTAAGTGCAGAGATATGTAAGAAGTTTGTGCAGTATGTTTGCAATGTGGGTTTCGGTTTACTTTTATTAATAAGCTACAATCTGAAGCAGAGATCACATGATTTTCATTTTTAAGCATAAAGAGACAATAGCAAGATAAATGACATGAAGTTGATTACAAAATGACTGATAAACTGTTTTCTTTTCTGTTTCCTGTCATTTAGCAGGATCTTCCATCAGCAGCGAGTCATCTCCTGTCTCATCTCCGGCCACTAACCACAGCTCCCCAGTCAGCACGCCCAAGCGGGGCCCCATGGGTCCAGTTATAGTGCCTCCCGGGGGCCACAGCGTACCCAGTACCCCACCTGTTGTCACCATAGCACCCACCAAAACTGTCAACGGCTTGTGGAGGAGCGAGAGCCGACCTGTACGAGAGGTAAAGTTAATCATAAAATACAAAAGCTATGTTCAAAGCCCTAGAGAGACATCTTACTGAAAAAGCATATTTTTCTCTCCGTTTTTGACTTCCGTCCACACTGAGAAGGTGTTTTTGTCAAGGTAAACAGAGCTTTTTGAAAACGCTTGGATAAATTTGAAAATGCTAATTTCACATTGTATTGTGGACTGTGAAAACGAAGGCTTTTGAAAACGATGACGCATATTTATTCATTTTCATATTGTTGCTAAAGATATTTACTTAGTACACTCTTCATATTACATTCCTAAAATGATGACAGAAAAGTTACTCACAATTGCTGTCCTGTGGCTAAACATGAGGGTAGCTGCTTTTTAGATCAAACATGAGTGAGCGTGACCTGGACGTGTTAGTAATTGATGAGATATGTCCGTATATAAAATGATCCTGCCAGAATAATTGTGTTAAAAGTTATGTCTGTTCTGTCTGTATCATCTCAGTGAGCTTTTATGAGGTTTTACACATGCGCAGTAAGGTAAATTTAACATTTTGCGATGTTTCAGTGTGGTTGAGAAACTTTTGGAAAATGCTTGAAAACGCTAATTTGGACAGAGCGTTTTAAAATGAAAAGATATATCCGGATTAATGTAGACATAACCTGAGTGAGCTTTTATGAGGTTTTACACATGCGCAGTAAGGCAGAGTTAACGTTTTCTGACGTTTCACTGTAGATGGAAAACACTTTAAAACTAATGTGGACGGAGAGGGTTTTAAAATGAAAACTCTGTTTTCAAATGTGTTTGGATTAATGTAGACGTAGCCTGATGCATAGACAGCTTTGTAACTGACATGCTAACAGAGTCTTAGAGGGTAGCATAGTTTTTATTGTCTATCTTACAGATCAACCTTTTTTTTAGGAACCTTAATGGGATAGTTTATCCAAAAATGAAAATTCTGTCATTAATTACTTGTTATGTTTGTTCATCTTCGGAAAACAAATTAAGAAAAATTCATGACTGCGTCATGGTACACAGAGAAGAGAAGAAATTGTTGAATGCAATTCATTATAAACAGTCGTTATTTTTGTTTTCTTTGCATGCAAAAAGCATTCTCATAGCTTCATAAGATTAAGGTTGAACCACTGGACTATCTGTGATGCGATCTAGGAAAACCCAACACATAGTGAAATTTTACCCTTTTTAGGTTGTGATACCATATGAAAGCTGGGTTCAAGCCCTTCCCAAAACTGTTTTCATTTTGTTCATAGCTTAAACATAACCAAGTAACTAAATATGGCTATCTTAAGGTGGCTGATAGCGATGATTTTCAGAAATGGAAAAACGGCTTTAAAGTGAGACGGCTTTCACTTTCACTTTACGGTTTAACGAGAGCTGTCTGTCAAGTTAGGAGCGCTATACTGCATCATTACACAAACAGACTAACAACTGTTTACCATTGTTTATCATGTGCATAGTCTCCGACCTTTTGATCACCCATTTTATGTTTAGATAGCACGAATATTGCAGCCTACCTTGTAGTAAAAGCGAGCGCAGCGCAACTGTTTGCGCACTGTGCTTAAAACAGACTGTCATCGGACTCCTCCTCTTTAGTAACTTCATCATCCAGTCCTTCATCTCTTGATGTGAAATAGTCTGTTATAACGTCGTTTAGGGCACTGACATCACCAAGATTGAGCAGATTGAGACGAGTAAGATCGGTTAAGTGAGCGGCTGCAGTACTTCAAACGGCATTGTTGCACTCCGCCATCTCACGATATTAAAAAATTAAAAAACTTTGCTTGCCGTAGTTTACACAGGGCTATGTTATATGGTTTATTTTGATAGATTAACTGTTTTTGTGGTGTTAAGGGAAGGTACCTCAGCAGCGCGTTGTTAACTTAAGAGAAAGACACAGTCATTTCTGCTTGCTGCAATAAATGTCTATTTTTCTGCGCTAATCAAGTGAATTTTGCCGAGATATTTTCAGAGATGTTAGACAAGATGTTATAGAATAATGATTTAACGAAAGCCTAATTTTGACAAAAAAATAACATTCAACGTATTTTTCGAATTTCCTGAAAACGTCCCAGCGCGACATCCGACAGGTTTTCCCAGATCGCATCACATTTTAACAATGTCCTTACTACCTTTCTGGGCCTTGAATGTGGCAGTTACGTTGCGGTCTATGCAGGGTCAAAAAAACTCTCAGATTTCACCAAAATTTTCTTAATTTGTGTTCCGAATATAATCGAAAGTCTTATGGGTTTGGAACGACATGTGGGTAAGTAATTTTCATTTTTGGGTGAACTGTCCCTTTAATGTGCAGTTTAGGTAGGCAGCTAGGCATCTGAAAAGGTTTGGAACAGAACATGTAGAATTCTCACTTGTTCTCACCGGGTTCATCACTTCTACTTGATATTCATATCAAAGAATCCTACTCAAAATATGTTTTCACAAAAATATTAAGCAGTTTTAAACTGTAATGATTAGAAATGTTACCTGAACACTAATTCAGCCTATCAGAATAATTTCTGAAAAATCATGACACTGAAGTAATGGGTTCTGAAAATTGTACCATACCATATTATTATTAAAGTAATATGTCTGAGCACTTAAGGCTGTTAGTAGCAGAAAAAAGTGGCTTGTTGCTTTATTCACGTACATGTACAGTGCTGAATTTTCTTTTGTCTTGTTTGTCACAGTGTGTCAGAATGTGTGTGACATATGTTTGGGTGATACACAGCCGACAACAAGACCACCACCACATCCCACCCCCCACCATCATACACACGCCCTCTGCCCCCCAGTGTTAAACAGTGGCCCTGCAACGGCACTAAACATCTGTGTCCTCACCCTCATTCAGACGCCTGTAAGAAGTGTGTGTGCGCACTCGCTTTGAATAAGGATTACGGTCATCCTCTAATCCCACTTATCTGCTACCTCTGGCTACTGCTATGCTCACCCTTTGAAACTGGGGTCCCTTTTCCACTGAAATGAAGCTGACACTCAGCTGGGAGTTCTGTGATCCAGAGTGAGCGTTCTGCTCCAGTTCTGGTCTCTGATTAGCCCTGTCTGTGTTTTGTTCAAGCTGAGGTTGTGTTTGAACACCTTGACATCACAGTTTAAGACAGGAGGGGTGCGACTACAAATGCTGATGGATTCTGGGTTGGTATAGTTGAGGGTGAGGGACAGAGGTGCTCAGGCCATAGCTCACACACACTGAACAAAGAGCTTTCTTTCTGCTGCTCAACCCTTATTATTGCTGAGTGTGTGTGCGTGCGTGCAGGGGGGTTAATCCCATAAACTAAGGCTCTATAGATTTCCCCGACTACCTCGACCCCTGACCCTCTAGTTACATAAGCCTGCAGAGTGAGATACTGTTTGAATTACAAACGGTCTCTCTTTCTGCTCACTGTGACTTCAGTATGATTTTTCTTAAGTTGTCTCACATGTATACACACACACAAGTTTTGCTAAAATGTGTTGTGTGAGTGTGGGGTCCTCACTATACTGAGGTGGTGTCTCTTACTGCCTGACTGCCTGCCAGACAAAAGCCACCATGACAAACAAACAGAGGGAAAGACAGGAGCCAGGCATCAGGCAACCCCGGGCTCCTTCACAACACACTACTCTTTAATTTTTAATGTGCATATGTCCCACCGCACACCTGTCGGTTTACACACACGCACACACACACACGTTGTGTTTACATGTTTTATGGGGACATTCCATAGGCGTAATGGTTTTTATACTGTACAAACCGTATTTTCTATCGCCCTACACCTACCTTATACCTAAACCTAGCGCTCACAGGAGACTGTGCACACTTTTACTTTTTCAAAAAAACTCATTCTGCATGATTTATAAGCCTGTTTCCTCATGGGGACCTCACAAATGTCCCCACAAGGTCAAAATTTACTGGTATTACTATCCTTGTGGGGACATTTGGTCCCCATAACGTGATAAATACCAGGTGCACACACACACACATATTTATGTGGCTCTATAAAAGAGGACATCATATACTTATGTACCAACATAATTAGAAGTACTGCAGTCTAACCTGAACCTTCCCAATCAACCAAAAAAAAACAATTAGTATGTTCCTGCACAACCAGAGGCCGCAGTTTTAGGACTGTATTTTTTTTGTGACAGCGCCATCTAGAGGAGACCTGATTCAAACATCAAACAAACAGTTGCAACAACTAGATCCATAGAAACTATTCATTTTTTAGCTTTCCATCTTATTTTTAACTTAAGAGCTGGCGTGAACTTAGTGTTCAAGGCGGTGTCAGCGGTCTCCGTTTAGCCTGAGCAAAAGAGTTCATTGTCCTGCTGGATGTTATAAACTGGTATTTGTATTCAAATTATCTTACATTTATTAATGTACTAATAAATACTAAACTGAATACTAATAAATATTACACACTAATTTGTAGCACAATTGTTTTACCATTTACTGCACTTTATGTGTGTCACACATCAGACTTGAAGCGCTGTGGCTAATGAACTGAAGTCTTGCAAAGATAAAGTCTTTCTTTCCAAGAAAACTGAACCAGAGTATATATATATATTTCAAGAGGGTTAACAATGTGTGTGTTTAGGGTTAGGAGTTGAGTGTATACAATTAAACAACTACATATTTCCTTAAAACATAATAATATGGAGAAATGAATAGCAAGTGCTATTAAATAGTATAAGCTGCTAATACATACATATATAATAAATAAACAAATAAATAAAATAAAAACTATATGGGTCCTAGAAATGCTGTCCTGAAACTGCAGCCTCTGGTTGTGCAGGGATACCCAAGAATTTTTTTCCTTTTTCCTTTACATAGATGTCCTGAGGTTTTGTCAGAACCTTTGTCCCCAAAACTCTGGTTAGTAAACTGACATATACACACAGAGCTTGTATGTAATGCAGTCAATAACCAGAAGAGGGAGTAACAGTTACCATTTATATATGATTATATCCTGTCTTATTTTGGATATTTGTAACCAATAGCCATAAAACATATGTCAAAGGTGAATTTAAAATCACCTGTTGAACACATCTGCATCAAGGCTGACTGATTAACACAAAGATGGGTAAATGTCAGGATGCTCTCTGGGCCGTATTTCACCCTCAAATCAGTTATTTGTGTAATCTGAGAAAAAAAATGAGTGACAATCATGCTTATACATTTTTTATCATATGACTATTTCTGTAGGTATAGGCCTACACCATTATGTGACTGATATGATCAGTGAATGAATTTAAAAGATTGTGAAATGGAGTGGCTAATAATGCTGTGTGTACATTGCACACAATATAATATAATAGTGTGTTAGGTTAGGTTAATTCAGGAATGACTATGAGTGGTTTTGCTATATTGTGAGCATAGACGCAGTTAAAAGAAGCTGTTACAATCTTATAAAAAAGGTACAAAACTGTCAATGGGGTGATTGCCTTTTAAAATGTACACTAAAGGTACTAATATGTAGTGACCGAAGTGATAGTTTACAATATAGCACAACCTCTCATAGTTTTTTGCTAAAATGAACAACTAGCAGTTTCCTAGTGAAGGAGAGAGATCGCATGGAAGACGTTCACAGCATTTGACAGCTCCAAAGATCTTGTTCAGCATGATTTATGTCAGTGTTAACTGAGAGGTGCAGAAATGTCCTTCAGACTCTGTTAATGGTGCTTTATGGATTTCAATAACCTCTGCAAGCTGCAGTTAAATGTCATTAGCCACGCCACAAACAAAGAAAAAGCAATGTGGCTAATGGCGAGGTCTTTGCCTTCTCCGACAGTCTGTTCTCCGCTCAATAAATGGATCAGGGTGGACAGTTGGACGTGCATTGCAGGTTTACCTCGCTAATCTGTGATTTTGAGTTCTTTTGTCAAACCACTTTTCCGGGTGGCTGCACATCAGATGCCTTCCTCTCCACTCGCAAAAGTTTGTGGGAGCGTTAAGAGGAAGACACAGATCAAGGGGTGCATGTGGGTGCACAGTTTGAGGATGCTTTGTTGCTAAGTGAAGCATGTTATACAACAAGAGACAAGGGAGAGGAAGTCACAACATTAGAGGTGTTTCATATTTGATGTCGCCTGCAGATAGCGGTCCTCTAAAAATGGCTTTATTGTAGCATTGACGACCTGTGAGTTCAACAATGTGGTTCCAGGTGTGAAAATCCTGTTCATTTAAGCAATAACATGTAGACCTTTAAAGATCGACATACCTTGAGTTCTAATGTAATATATGCTTGTCAATTAATTTCAACTTATTTTTTTGTGTTTATTAGCCATATTTGTAATGAGTTCCTGTCTGTCTCTCTTTTTTTAATTTAATTAATACACATTTTGAATTCTTGAACAAAACGTTTGGGAACACCTTGTGTATATCCATATCCTGTGCCTATTAGTTATAACACTTTAAAGGTTTGCTGGCAGTAGGTACCCAACTTTTCACATCTGCTATCTGTTGTGGAGAAATAAGGATCTAAAAATAAGAAAAGTGACTTTTACTATACTGGAAATCCACAGTTAGATGAGATATCAGTGTGAATTTAGGAGTGGGGACATGAGTTGACCTGGAATGGATGAACAATGAACAATTCAAAATTGTAATTTTACATGAAAAAACATGAGCACAGCACAGTTTAGAGCCAAAGAAACAGCCAATCTAGTCTACCTTCATTTACATTTACAGGTAAAAAATATGTAAACATGTTTTATTACTATTATTATTACTACTACTGCTATTATTTGTTTAATGTTGTTGTTGTTGTTGTATGGGGCTGGAACATGTGAAGTAAAAATGCTTCTAGAGCATCATCTGCAGTGGTTTGCACCACATCAAGCATGAACAAGCCTTTACACACTGTGTTGAAATTTTTAGGCACAACTGAGAAGTGCTGTACATTTTGGAGTTTGCAAAACTCTCCTCTCTTGTCTCTTTAGGCTGAGTCAGGTCCTCGTGGAGTGAGCCGGGACAGGTTAAGTTCAGAGGCTTCTTCTACCCAAGAGAAAGGGGGTCCCACTGTCCCAGCCCACCTAATTGGAAACCCTTACGCATTTGGCTTGACGCCCGCATCTGTGATGCAGGACTCGCGCTTTCAGCCCCTTAAGTGAGTATTACTGACGAACTGTGGGAAATTGACTTCACTACTAGGCCTTTCACTGAACAATCAGCCTGGATTTCACTGCATTGTGAATTCAAGAAATACATTGTTCCACTGAAAACACTGTAAATATCTGTCAGCAACCTGCACTGTGAACCCAGTCACTCGGAAACACAGCATGTCAGACTGTTGTAGCCTACTTATTTAATTAAATCTGTGATTTGATGATGAGCACATTAAGCCATATCGCTGATTGGATTTTAGAGATGTTTTATGTTAAAATGGTTGAAATATTTTTTTGTTTATTATGAAACTGTGGTGGGGCAGATTAGATGCAGGCTACCACAGTTTTGATAAAAAATTGGAAACGCTGGTTAGAAAAGTGTTCATTATAAGCTCAGGTCCATTAAATAATTTTAAACAGATTTTATTGTTTTACAAAAGGTTTGAAATTAATATTATCTAAATAAATGATTTATAAGTATTTTGCATTGTCAGTCTATGTTAATGAATTTTACCAAATGGAAACTTATTGTAAAGTGTTACCTTTCTGCTTTGCTACAATTTTGTTCATATAAAATTTTTAAGGTGTGTGGAGAGGCCCTAAAACCTTCAGGCACAACTCGTGACATCCTCTTTTTTTTTATTGGCTATATTGCTTTACATTCTCTTCCTCTATTTCACTGACAGCCTGCCTCGTCAGATGCCCCATGCCGTGCCCACGGCCAGTGTTCCTGAGGAATATCTGAGGGGGTTTCGTCCCTACGCCACAGCCGAGGAGCTCCGCATGCCCTCTTTACCCCTGGGGCTTGATCCCGCCACTGCAGCAGCTGCTGCAGCCTACTACCACCCTGGATATCTGCCCCACCCCTCTTTCTCACACTACAGGTATACAAACATGCAGTGACGCAATGATTAGCTGGGATTTGCTGTCAACTAAAGCTAATGAAGTGATGATTCTAACCTTATTTACTCACTCTCAGGTTGTTTCCAATCTGTGTGACTGTCTTTGTCCATGGAACACAAAAAAAGACGTTAAACAGAGCATTCACACTGTTTATTTGAATGCATAAATAGGAATGGCGATTTATACTGTTCTGCTCCAAAAAGCACCATTATATTACTCCATATATCACTATAGTCCTAGTTGTTATTCACTGATAATTTGAGCATAAATGGGGATAGTATTCTGTTTTAGCATGTAGACATGTAGTTCTTATAGCAGTGACATGGACAATAAAGGATGATAACTGTAATTATAAAGTTTTAACAATCAGTCAATAATAATCACCTAATTCTCAGAATGAAATACACCACAATTATAAAATAACAATTGAAGAATGATAAAAATATAGACAACCAATCAGATTTCATCTGGCTTTAAAGGATTTGAGCATTTAAAGTGGCAAATGACATAACAGCATACCCTAAAAACAATGTTATTGTCCATTGGTGAGGACCCCATGGATATTTATCATATAGTCATATATCATTTATCTTTATAGTTATTGTTCTTGGTTTGAATGGGCCTTAATGTACTGCACAGAACAGCCTGAAGATGTAACATGTAATTTTTCACCATTTCTCCATAATGTCACCTTTCCCGAAACGATTCCCAGTTCAGCCACTTGTTGGCCAAACATCCCTAAACTCTTTCCTTTTAAATTATTTCAAGCAATCAACCTATGAATGGCTTATTTATAGCTACGTTTCTGCGTATTTTGACTCTCTTAGAATGGACGATCCATTCTGTCTGTCAGCATTGAGGTCGCCGTTCTATCCACTGCCTGCAGGGGGTGCTTTACCTCCTCTTCACCCATCTGCAGTACATATGCACCTGCCTGGGGTGCGTTACCCTGGAGACCTAAGCCACCCCTCACTGTCCAGCCTACAGTCAGAGCGCTTGTCAGAGAGGTATGAACGCCATGAAACTTTGATGTAAACAAATACTGAAATATGTCAATGTATTACAACTTGATAAATCGCTATACCACATTATATTGTGTCACTGTCATGTTTTGTAATGGTAATGGCCATAAAATCTTTTCAAAATTCTTTTCTCTTTACATTTTTCAGTAAAGACTGAATTAAGATATAAATCAAAATGTAGTGCTGTGGAGTCTGGTTCATTTTAATGAATGTTAAACACTGTAAAACATGAGTCATTGTGAATACAACTGTGCAGAAGTTTTCAATATCGTTTTCTTATTGTGGATATTATTTTGTGTGCAAAATAATATAATTTATGATAAATAACATTATAATTAGTAGTGCTCTGACTGCAACTAATAGTTAAAAAATATTACCAATTTTAAATATCCTTAATGCAGTTAGATGCTCTTTATTCATGGCTTGTGGTAACTTCAAAAGGATAGCTAGACTATAGTTTAAAGGACTAGTTTAAATGTATAAAAAGCTTTTTGCTGGACAAACTTTACAAGTAGCTTCACCAGCAATGACATTCATGGACAAGCAAAAACCTGTATTTGCACTGTTTCTGTAGTTGAGCTCATCTGTGTGCATGTTGTGTCTTCACAGACTCCAGATGGAGGACGAGCTGCGACAGAGAGAAAGAGAACGCGAGCGAGAGAAAGAGCGAGAACGAGAGGCTGAGCGAGAAAAAGAGCGTGAGCGAGAACGGGAGAGAGAGAAGGAGCTGGAGCGTGAGAGAGAGAGGGAGCGAGAAAGGGAAAAGGAGAGAGAGCGTGAGAGAGAGATGGAGCGACAGAAGGAGAGGTCAGCACGAGAGAAGGCTGTGGAGAGCCACTATCTGGCTGAGCTTCATGGGCTGAGAGGCCCCCCAGATGACAGAGCCAAACCTGCAGACAGAATCACTACGAACAGACCTGGTATGAACATTGATTTACATATGCCAATCCAACTGAACCACAAAAAGGGCATGAACGCTTAGCAGCTTAGTTTTTTGTTGTACTAGTTTCAACAATTTTATAAAAACAATGAAACATGTGCATGGATTAAACATTCACAGTAAGATCAAAAAGATGCACTTTAAAAAGGGATAGGGTGAACTTTTATTTCATCCTGACTTCAAGTGGATATGAATCAATCAGTCATGTCAAGTACCATTTAGTAAATGTAATTCCACTCCAAGCAACAATTATATAACAAACATGAATGTAAACGAGAAAAAATGTCCTGTTATAGCTTTTTAGCAACCTCACCACAATCTTACAGTACTATAACCTTTAATGTCAAAGGGATTGGTGGTCTTACCATTGACATTCAATATTAATACAGTTTGTGCTTGTTAGACAAAGGAAAGACAGTCAAGTTTATTTGCAAAGCCCTGGACATGACATGCGGAGTATCGTTGCCGCAACTTATTAATTTGTTCCCTCATTTTAGTTAAATTGTTGCCATGTTGTACTAATTTGTTAATTAATTTCAATTTATTAGTGAAACAGATTAATGAAATGTGGCCACAAATTAAGTCGTGGGAATCGTATCTTTGTAGGGAAACATAATTAAACTTGTTTTCTAAGTTCTTTTATTGGACTATGTATTGTTTCTTTTTTAATGCACTTTTAAAGTTTGAATCACATTAAAAGTGTAATTTGTACAATGTAAATTGTTTGCACAAATAATGACTTAAACAAAAAGTGTTAGACACAAGTGTACCTTTTTATAAACATTAAAATAATGAACAATACTGCTTCGCTAGCTAGCAGCACTGAAAAGAAGGAAACCAAAAAGTAACATTTTTTTGGAGGAAAAATACATTGAAGAGAAGACCTTTGAGTCAGACAAGTTAGCTGTTCACTGCAACAACAGATTTAACCTAAGCATTACCAGTGACAAACACATGCATGTTTCATTACCACTTTATCACAACAACCAATCAACCAGTCAACTCAGGCGTCACATTTCACTGCATTATATAATTTTTGTTTCACCTGTGCAACCCATCATTCTGTGCAGCTAAACAACATGACTATAATTTCCCCCAGATAAAACCAAAGAGCCCACCCTTACAACCCCTAAGCCCATCCAGCCTGGACTTCACCACTCTCTGAACTCCACCCATCACTCCGTGCCCAGCCTTGTCTCTGCCCACGGCATGTATCTGGGCCCTGGAGGGGCAGGACCTGCCAGTTTAACAGCGGCCACCATGCTACAGCGCACTAACGAGGAAGAGCGCTGGTTAGCTCGGCAACGAAAGCTACGGCAAGAGAAAGAGGACAGGCAGTACCAGGTTTCAGAGTTCCGTCAGCAGGTCCTGGAGCAACACCTGGATCTGGGCAGACAGGGGGAAATTGCAGACCTGCATATAGAGGGACACAGGTAAGAGCATTTTCACACTGAAGGCTGTCATACAAATATCTGCATTCCCTACACTTTAAATATATTTGTTGTTTAATGAGAAAAAATTAGCCTTCAATATACAAGAGGTCACACCTAATTTTTGCTATTACATTCAATTATTAAGATGAATTAACAGGTGACATCTAGGAAAAATAGAAATGCTGCATTATGAAAAACTAAGGTTTGGGTGGTGTTAAAGTCATAAAGTCTATAAATAACACCAAGTGAAAACTATTGGAATGGATGGGAATGGGATTAAATTGCTGAGTCCTCTTGATCAGAAGCTAGTGTTTTTGTTGGGGCATCAAATTTGCAAAACCTTGGATTGCAGAGGTCAGAGCTAACAAAGACTGGAAATGTATTTCCCCTTTTAGACCTGTACCAAACCATCATGAGCCCAGCAGCAGAGATCGTGAGAGAGACAGAGATGCCCATCCTCTCCTTGGAGCTCCGCCCCCTCTCATCTCCCCAAAACACCAGCACAAAGACCATGCTCCCCCACCACCAACCACGCTTTGGAACCCCGCATCGCTCATCGAGACCTCCACTGACTGTAGACGCACCTTGCACGAGCCCCAGAGTCTGGGTCACTACGATATCAGTCGGCTTCCCCTGCCCCCCTCCAAACATGAGCGGCATTACAACTCTGAAAAGCTGGAAGAGGGATCTCGGAAAAGGGACAGTCTGGATAAATATCCCCCCATCCAGCCAAGTGGGTTCTCTGAGTCAAACACTTTCCTAGCGGAGCTGGAAAAATCCACCCAGAGCTTCCTCAACCAGCAGAGGGCACCGCTGAGTCTGTCAGGGCCATACGGAGAGCTGAGTGCAGGCCTGAGGTCCAGCGGGTCTTTTAAGAGCCTCCAGGGGCATTCACGTCTTGTACCAGATGCCACTTTAGTGTATGATGAGTTCCTGCAGCAGCACAGACGAGCTGTCAGCAAACTGGACTTGGAGGAGAAGAGACGTAGAGAAGCCAGAGAGAAAGGTAAATAGTTAACTGTGCCAATCATCAAATGCTTAAAATGTTCACACAGCCAAGAAAAATTATCATTCCAATGATTGTTTTTGTAAAAACCGGTGCTGACATCAGAGCAGGAGAGCCAACTGCAGATATTATGCTGATGAATGATACATTTTAGCATCAGTTAAAAAGGTGTGATACATTTTCAGTAGCTGTATACTACAGAATTTTGGAATAGTGAACACTTAATTTAATTGCATGATTAGCTAATGAAAAAAATCTTAAAATGGCCATATATCTGCAGAATAAAGAAGTTCAATTCCAGAACAAAAATTTACAGATAATTTACTTCAATAGTGCTTGCGAGTTTGAACTTCCAAATTCAGCTTCAAAGGGGCTCTAAACGATCCCAGCCGAGGAAGAAGGGTCTTATCAAGTGAAACGATATGTTATTTTCTAAAAAAAAAAAAAAAAAAAAAATTTTACGATTTAATGCTCGTCTTGTCTAGCTCTGCAATGTGTATGCGTACTCTGTGCACCTCCGGTTAAAGACAGTTAGGGTGTGTCGAAAAACTCCCATCTCATTTTCTTCTCAAACTTCAAAAACGTCCGACATCGCTGCAGAAGTACCGACCCAGTGTTTACAAAGTGAACGTGCAAAGAAAATCAAACGCCCTTTACAAAAAGGTAAGACCGCGATCTGGAAGTTGGAGGAGAAAATGAGATGAGTTTTTCAACGTACCCTAACTGTCTTGAACCGGAGGATGCATTTAAACTGAATTAGTTTCCTCATAGTGGATATACTGGCCTGGGTTGTTTCACAGTTAATAAAGAAACAGATGAGATGAAACAACATAAATAAAAGTTTCTAGTGTGAGTGCCTGGGGTTGTGTACATTATTAATCACAGTGTACTTTTGAAGGCTGAGTGTTTGATGCCAAGTCAAAAGTGAAGTATACTTTAGGCTTTATTCGTACCATTTTTATCTAGTGGGTTCAGCCTACATTATTTGAAGGTTATTTCTGAGAGTTGTTGAGTGATCAGTGATATCTTTTGTAGGTTATTACTATGAGCTGGACGACTCTTATGATGAGAGTGATGAGGAAGAGGTGCGAGCTCATCTCAGGAGGGTCGCAGAACAGCCGCCACTCAAGCTAGATGATTCCACTGAGGTAAATTACCACAGTGTCAGGCATTACTACCATAGTTAATAAAATTTTTTGATCTTTGAAAATTCTATAATGACACTAATAACCTTGTCCCAGTAAAGCAGTATTTATTGAGATCAAACCCTCTCTTTTTACAGAAGGTGGAGTTTCTGCAGATGTTTGACCTGACCACTCTGGCCCGTCGGGAGGAGATGATGGAGGTGAAGAGGAGGAAGAGAAGGCGCATGCTGAGAGAGAGGAGTCCTTCCCCACCAGCTGTTCAGAGCAAACGGCCTACTCCTGTCCCCCTAATAACCCGCTTCACCCCAGAGGACATGAATAACAGCCCTGAGCTGGAGGACAAGAAACGCTTCCTCACCATCTTCAGCCTCAACCACATCACTCAGCAGCAGAGAAGAGGTATACATGCTGTTTATCATGTTCATACTAATGCTCTGTGTTTTTGTTTTGTTTTTGTTTTATCTGGACATTTTCACAGTAGAGCTCAGAGTCATGTAATACAATTTGAAGCAGGACCGGCAGGGGGTGGTAGAAGCTTAGATGTGGAACAAGTGTGAAGCAGTGTTGCTCTCACATCAGAGCTACTGGAAACTAACAAATAGAAGATGCTTTCACAAGCTTTAATTTTAATATCTTTCTGTATGTTGTTCTTTTTCTTCCTGTGTTTTAGATAATGAGAGGGTTGAGGAGTTGTTGAAGGCCATAAAACAGAAGAGCGTGACTCTAGACAGCATCAGACACAACCCTCACCCACTGTGCAGGAGCCCTGCAGCTCTGTGCTCAGGTCAGTTCACACTTCTCTGTGTTTGGCTGTGAGTGTGTTTGTGTGTGTGTGTACTTGTTTTTGCTACATTGTGGGGACCAAATGTCCCCACAAGGATAGTAAAACCTGAAATTTTTAAAATTGTGGGGACTGGCTTGAGGTCCCCATGGGTACAAAAGCTTATAAATCATACAGAATGAGATTTTTTGTGAAAGTAAAAATGCAGAACGTTTTCTGTAAGGGTTAGGTTTAGGGGTAAGGTTAGGGTAAGGGGATAGAAAATACAGTGTGGAGAGTATAAAAACCATTGCACCTATGGAGAGTCTCCACAAAGATAATAAACTAGACATGTGCGCACACACGTGTGTTTGTCCATGCAGTGACTGGTGTTGTGCGAGTACACACTGTGGAGTGTTGTCAATGTGTGAATGCAGCTGACAGCTCCAGATGTTCATCACTGTCTGTTTTCTCAGCTCATTACCATAACATGTACTGAGTGTTTCACTGTGTAGATGACCCTCAGGAGATGCACAGCATCTGTGTTACACTATCACAACTTCTCATGATACCTTCAAAATCCCTTCAGTCCACTCTGGTCCAGAGCCTATGTTTATGAAAACACCAAGCTGCACACATCAGATTATTGAATTTATTTATTTATTTTTGCAGATCTGTCATCTCAGTCTCCAGTCCAATCTGATGAGCTGCTGAATGGACGGCCCCCCAGTCCCTCCCCCTCTGTGTCTGTGCCCCAGCCCCTATCGGAACCCCCCTCCCACTCAGATCATCACAGATCCCTCTCAGATCCCTTGAGACTAAAAGACTCTTCCTTGCCTGTTGCATTACCTGAGAAATGTCGAGCCAATGACAGCATCCCAGGCAAGAGCTCTAGTCTGCTGAACAGTGTGCGACAGCCCCCGTTCACTAAAGAGAGTTCCGTTAGTGTCAACGGAAAGACCAAACCCTGGGAGAGTTTCATTGCTGAGGAGTTTGCCCAGCAGTTCCATGAATCAGTACTGCAGTCCACCCAAAAAGCCCTGCAGAAGAGTAAAGGTAATTAGCAGTTCACATTCTCTTTAAGAATCTGTTATTTCATTGCTTACATACGTAACTAACCACTAACTTAAAGTCACAGTAAAATATTAGTTATTCTGATTAGAGATTACGAGGACACATGAATTAAAAAAAAAAAATGATGTGCATGGATAAATTATTTATAAATAAGGCAGTATTCCATAATAAAATAAGAACTGTCATTTTTTTATTTCATGGTGACATTACAGTCTGTTCACACTAAGAGCAGTGTAACAGATGTGCTGTTGGTGGATTGGAACAAATCAGTCTACAGCTACATTCAGTATGTTACAAAATGTGTAATAAGGTATTATTCATGTGTTTTGAAGAGCCCACTATAACAATACTGTGCATGTTAACAACCGCAATATGGAAGACACACTTGACACTGTTTTTATACAGGCACATCATCTATAAAGCGCTCACAAAATGCAGAATTAATGCAGAATTGGTATGCCTACGCTAAAAACAACAGCAATGAAGATGTTGACTTAAATCATGACATGTTGCCATTGCACTGGATTATATTGCGATCAATGGAGGACGCCATTTGTAAATGCTGTGCATAATGATGTCGCTGTCAGCCACTTCTGAGTTCTTGCTGCTGGTGTAAATGCAATCAGGAAAGTGGCCAGAGGGGAAAATTGGTTCTCTTGGAACCATCTTGCTGGCTAGTTCCTATAAATTAGTTCCTTGAACTACACAGTGTGAAAACCCCTCATGTAGACAGTAGGCAGCAAGTCACAGCAGTCTTGCAGCTCAACTGGTATAGCAGTGCTTCTCAAACCTGTTCCTGGAAGTACACTAACAGTATACAGTAGTCAACATTTGAAGTGGATCAAAACATTTCATCAAAGTTGTCCTAAAACCAAAAACAATACCCGTTCTTGTCTTAGGACAACTCTGATTAACTTTTTTGATCCACTTCAAATGTTGACTACTGTACATTGAGGATGTCTCCCTCATTGGACACATGCGTTTCAGGTCTTGGACTTATTACTAATAAGCTAATGAGTTGAATCAGGTGTGTTTGACCAAGAAGGGTTTGAAAATGTGCATCTTTGTTGTGTCTCCAGGAACAGGGTTGGGAAACACTGTTTTAGAGAATGGTGTTAGCAATGTCAAACACATGTTTTGAATTCCCAGACAACATTTTGCATAAATTTAAATTGGGAACAGAGCATTAGGTTTCATTTTGGCATCTTGTCAGGCTCAGTGTAAAGAGCAGCTAATAGAATCAACACATCTCTTCCTCTATCAGGTGGTGCCTTGGTCATATCAGAACAGAACCACGCAGTAGATTCATCCGTACATTATAACATTCCTGAGCTCCAGAGCACACCGGGCCGGTCCAAACCCCACCCACACCCTCCTTCATTACAGCCCAACGGACAGCACTGCCCCCCACAGCCTTCTCGCCCGGAGCTCTCCACAGAGGAGTCTGAGGAAGAGGATGAGGAAGATGACACAGAGGAGGATGAGCCCTCTACATCCAAGTGGCAGGGCATTGAAGCCATCTATGAAGCTTATCAAGAGTATGCAGAAGGTAAGATGCTTGTTGTACTGTTGCATGATGGATATCGTAGTTCTTGTTAGCAGAAGAGCAGCTATGCAGAAAGGATTCTTAACTAAAATTACAGATAATGTACTCACCCCCTTGTCATCAAAAATGTTCATGTTTTTCTGTTAATTTAAACTCATCCTACATCGCTGCAAAAGTACGAACCCAGTGTTTACAAAGTGAACATGCAAAGAAGATCAAACGCCCTTTACAAAAAAAGGTAAAACAGCGATGTAGGATTATTTTGAAGTTGAAGGAGAAAATAAGATTCTTCGAATGCTTCGAGTTTTTCGACATGCGCTAACTGTCATGACCGGAAAAAAAAAACAGTTCATACAGAACTAGACAAGACGAGCGTTTGAGGTTAAAAAGTATATAAATTGTAAAAAAAATTTTTGGAAATGTAACTGATCGTTTCGCTAGGTAAGACCCTTCTTTCTCGTTTAGAGAACAACATAAATAAAAGTAGCTTATGAAGCTGCATTTTGGAAGTCCGCTATATGGAGAGCAATCCGGAAATGGTTTCCTCAAAAAAACATAATTTCTTTACAACTGAAGAAAAAAAGACATGAACATCTTGGATGAGAAGGGGGTAAGTTTATTGTCTGTAAATGTTTGTTCTGGAAGGGAACTAATCTTTTAAGGTTGGTAAGGGATGTAACAATATCAAAATCTCACGATACAATAACATCATGATATGTAGTCCACGATACAGTATTTATTGTGATATTTAGAAAAAAAGACAAAGAATTTGATAAAATGTAACATTTTATACATTTTAAAGTTAAATTATTTTATCTAATGCACTTTGAGAGTTCAAAATCAAGAGCTCCAAACCATGTTCTTAACTAAGTCAGAAAAAAGTCAGTGAATTGACTTGTACATGAACTTTAAAGGGGACTCAGCCCTCTTTTTATTTGTGATATACTGTCTCAGTGTAAATTAAATTAGAAATAATAATAATAACAACAATAAGAGTAATAGCCATATATTGTAAAAGAGTTGCACTGCAAAATAAATGAAAATGAGTATTCCATAGGTATATTATTTTTGCTTTACACTACTATAGGGAAATTACAATACTCCTTTCCGAAGTTCTACACCTGAAAGAGATATTTTGCATTTGGACTGCAGTAACGTTACCCATTTAAAATGTTAGCTGTCAGCAATCCATACTACACTTTTAAGCTTTTATTTTGACAGAAAACTCCAACTTCAGTAAAACAGGCTTACAAAAACACATCTCCATACAAATCTAGTGAAATGCTGTAATCATCTGCAACGAAAATAAAGCATAACTGGTGGCCGTTGCGTTCCCAAACACACACTAAACTCACAGTACATGCAATGAACAGGTACACTGCGTTCATTCACTGTGAACAGAGATGTTCTGAGACACGGAAAACACCAGATCACGAGCTGATCGCCTCATCAGTGTGTGCGCTTCGTTTTGAAACGCACAGCAAAAACAGACTTGATGAAGGGAGCAATCCACATTGCGCTTTTGGTTTTAGTTTGACATACTGTGTCAATGCGTAATGGCGCAAAACACAACTTTAAAGACTTTTTATGTTACAATAAGATGTTTAAATATTTTTTTTAAAAAACTACACTTTTTGCCCGGAAGACCTATCGTTTCATATCATCGCAATAATTAGCGCAATATCACGATATTGATAATATCATTACATCCCTAGTGTTGGTGTATATGATGCCTGAATGAAAGTGGAGGACCTGAGGAGTCTCACCACTCCCTATCTCTTTCTCTCTGTTTGACTCTAGAGCAAAGCGTTGAGCGACAAGTTCTCCAGAGTCAGTGCAGACGGCTGGAGGCGCATCACTATAATCTCAGTCTTACCGCTGAACAGCTCTCACACTCAATGGGGGTAAGTAACACACACACAAATGCTACCCTGATATTAAGATGCATTTTCAGTAGTCAGCCAAGTTACATGACTATAACTGCTTGTGTTTGCTGAGATACTGTCCTCTTGAACATACCAATGTAGCACAGTTTTGGATCATGCCTCCATGCCAAAAATATTAGATCTATATCCGAATTGGTCCTCCCCAGTAAGGCTGCCACTAACAACTATTTTTTTTAACGATTCATCTATCGACTAATTTATAGATTAATTGCCATTTGGTAGTAAAATAAAATAATAAAAAATGTATAAATGTAAAAAAAAGCCATTGATGAAATGTAATACTAAAAGAGTAAAAATGTAAACAAACCTAATAAAAATGAAATAAAAAGAAAATAATAACAAATGTCAGAAAAGTGAGAAAGTCAGCATGTTCTGAATGTCAATATATCCACATGTTCTGTGCTTCTGTTCATTACAGCTGAGTGCAACTACAAAGGAAAAAATGACAACATATCCACATTTTCTGGTCTACTAATAATAAAATTGTAATCTAAATATTAAAAAAAAAAAAATTGTGCTAAAAATAGATGTAAGTGAAAAGCCTTTAAAATGATTTAAAATACAGTCGTGGCCAAAAGTTTTGAGAATGACACAAATATTAGTTTTCACAAAGTTTGCTGCTAAACTGCTTTTAGATCTTTGTTTCAGTTGTTTCTGTGATGTACTGAAATATAATTACAAGCACTTCATACGTTTCAAAGGCTTTTATCGACAATTACATGACATTTATGCAAAGAGTCAGTATTTGCAGTGTTGGCCCTTCTTTTTCAGGACCTCTGCAATTCGACTGGGCATGCTCTCAATCAACTTCTGGGCCAAATCCTGACTGATAGCAACCCATTCTTTCATAATCACTCAGAATTAGTGGGTTTTTGTTTGTCCACCCGCCTCTTGAGGATTGACCACAAGTTCTCAATGGGATTAAGATCTGGGGAGTTTCCAGGCCATGGACCCAAAATTTCAACGTTTTGGTCCCCGAGCCACTTAGTTATCACTTTTGCCTTATGGCACGGTGCTCCATCGTGCTGGAAAATGCATTGTTCTTCACCAAACTGTTGTTGGATTGTTGGAAGAAGTTGCTGTTGGAGGGTGTTTTGGTACCATTCTTTATTCATGGCTGTGTTTTTCGGCAAAATTGTGAGTGAGCCCACTCCCTTGGATGAGAAGCAACCCCACACATGAATGGTCTCAGGATGCTTTACTGTTGGCATGACACAGGACTGATGGTAGCGCTCACCTTTTCTTCTCCGGACAAGCCTTTTTCCAGATGCCCCAAACAATCGGAAAGAGGCTTCATCGGAGAATATGACTTTGCCCCAGTCCTCAGCAGTCCATTCGCTATACTTTTTGCAGAAGATCAATCTGTCCCTGATGTTTTTTTTTGGAGAGAAGTGGCTTCTTTGCTGCCCTTCTTGACACCAGGCCATCTTCCAAAAGTCTTCGCCTCACTGTGCGTGCAGATGCGCTCACACCTGCCTGCTGCCATTCCTGAGCAAGCTCTGCACTGGTGGCACTCCGATCCCGCAGCTGAATCCTCTTTAGGAGACGATCCTGGCGCTTGCTGGACTTTCTTGGACGCCCTGAAGCCTTCTTAACAAGAATTGAACCTCTTTCCTTGAAGTTCTTGATGATCCTATAAATTGTTGATTTAGGTGCAATCTTAGTAGCCACAATATCCTTGCCTGTGAAGCCATTTTTATGTAATGCAATGATGGCTGCACACGTTTCTTTGCAGGTCACCATGGTTAACAATGGAAGAACAATGATTTCAAGCATCACCCTCCTTTTAACATGTCAAGTCTGCCATTCTAACCCAATCAGCCTGACATAATGATCTCCAGCCTTGTGCTCGTCAACATTCTCACCTGAGTTAACAAGACGATTACTGAAATAATCTCAGCAGGTCCTTTAATGACAGCAATGAAATGCAGTGGAAAGTTTTTTTTCGGGATTAAGTTAACTTTCATGGCAAAGAAGGACTATGCAATTCATCTGATCAGTCTTCATAACATTCTGGAGTATATGCAAATTGCTATTATAAAAACTTAAGCAGCAACTTTTCCAATTTCCAATATTTATGTAATTCTCAAAACTTCTGGCCACGACTGTACATATATAAGAGCAATGAGGCAATAATAATTAGTTCAAATAAAGTATCACAAGCAAGTAATCTTATGGATTTATTGAACAAAACTGTTAAAATAAACAAATGAGCTAATGTACATTACAACAAATACTGCAGAGGGCACCAACGGCCTGACGATTGTTTTTACACTTTACAGCATGATCTAATCCTTGTTTAATATTGACCAAGCATAATTTAATTCAGATGTCCAATTAATCTATTATTTGGCCATTTCTTGATGACAGAAATGCTACAGCCATTATAAGTAATATGTGGACATCAAAACGTTTAAACTCAAGAGTGAGGGTTTTAGCTTTTATTCCGAAATCACAGTGAACAGTTAGCATATTGAGATGTAACGTTATTCTCCTGTGTTTGCGTAGGTTTATAAATGATTTACCCTAGAAATCTGATTACATTTTTTTTTTAACCGAATACTCATAGAATCGACAAATCGCGACTGCCCTACTCCCCAGGTGTCTCATAGGTAATGTGTGCATTTTTTTTTTCTGTAGGAACTGATGGCGCAGAAGCAGAAGCTTGCGGCTGAGAGGGAAAACCTACAGGCAGAGCTGGAGCACTTTAAGAAGTGCCTGACATTGCCGCAGAGCCCTTGGTCTAGGGGTCACTTCAAGGGCTATCCACCCAGGTGACACTCTACGACACCACCGACCATCCACTCAGCCAACCCCCGACATCCCTTGCAAACCCCCAAACCTAGACTCATGCTCGGTCCACTCCGAGAGCCTGGAGATTGATGGTGAGGAACAGAAGATCTGGCCCACAAATTTGCCATCCACTGACCTCCTCTCCGATGCCATCCTGTGGGCAAAATCACGCATGAACACACATCAAAGCCTCCAAATCGCAGGGACAGCCATACTGCATCGTAGAGAGAGAAGAATGCCAGTGGAAATGCAGCTCAGCCCACCTGCCATCTCTTTACCATGGAGGTCATGCCTAGAAATGCACTTAAAGACAAAAAAAACCTGAAGAACTATCTGGAGGTACTGTGTATGACAGACTACTCTTTACGATCTAGGGAAGGAAAAAAAACATCAAATAAATAAAGGAAATGTTTTATTTCAAGATTTAGAATAAAGTTTTTTAAAGAGGTGCTTCAGCATTGTATTGTAAATAATTTCAAAACAAAAATGAAAAAAGAATTTTGTATGTTTTTAATTACTTAAATCATTGTTCTTTGGAAGAAAAAAAAAAGCCTGCCATTTTTTTTTTCTAATATATTAATGCTTTTGGGCGTTAAGCAAAAGGTTTACTTTTAGTGTTTGCTCCGCTGCTGGTCAGAATAACCTTTTCAGGACTCGTGGAGTGATGACATCACTTCCTTTTTGCCTGAACCACAGTAGCAATGGCCCCGGGACCTACCGCCAACAATTTTCCCTCAAGGCCATGCGTTACAGGATAACTTGAGCCCTGCATTCTGACGACACACCCGCTGATATGTAGGACCCAGGACATCTACTGTCTTTTATCATTGGCTAGTGGTTACCCGTCTCTCAAAGTTCTAGAGTGCTACACTGAGTTGTCTTTCTTGTCATGAAGCAGCATGCAGCCTCTTTTTGGATTTCTGTTTCATTAAATTAAAGAGCGTTTGTACTAGAATTTGATATTCTGGAATCTCACCTGTGTGCAGAGAGCTCAAGCGATGACAGTCTGTTAGGAACTGACATGCACAAAAATGAAATCCATAACTGTTGTTGTACAATAAGAATTATAATTTGTTTGATATACAAAACATTTTTGCCATTGACAATTACTGTGCCAAAGTTTCAGAGGTGGCATGCCAAAATGTTAAAAGCAAAGCTTAAGTTGAAGAATCGAGTTAGTCCTGCTGAGAGTTAATTGGAAAAGTGCAAGAGGAAAAAAAAAAAACTGCTCTGCCCGAAGACGTTCTTGTTTGCCAAGTTTTTTTTTTTTTTTTAAATATTCATTGCATTTTAACTTGACGAGTCATAGACAAAAATCATTAAGATGGGCCTTAAATGAACTCTGACTGCCTGTAATATCTTTAATTTTCTACCTTTTTTATATTATTCTCTTAGATGATGTAGAATCTGGGAATGACACACCTGTTTGTTTTCCTGCCACTTAACCCAACCCCCCATCACGTGTGCTGTATACATCTCATGTATACAGCACCGCATACAGCATGCAGTTAAAGACAGAGACCGCACATGCCATTTTTGATCAGAATTTAGTGCAAGGGTAAAACACAGAGGTGTCTCAAATGCATCTTCGAAGCACAGGTGAGGAGTTTGCTTGCACTGTCATTTCTTTCGGCTATGCTGACCCCGAGCAGGCGTGCCATCAGTTTGATCACTTTGTGTGTGTGTGTGTGTACCTGCTTCACATGAAGCACTACCACTGCCTGATGAGAGCATATACAAACCTGCCCAACAAACGTGCACACACACACACACACACCGTCACGCCCAAACTCAATGGAGGATGTTAGATGCTGTGAAACCATGGGGTTTTTATGTTTGTTTTTCTTTTTTGTTGTTTTAATTTTTTATGTACTTGTTTGAATTCATTGTAATGTAATATATTCTTTGTTGAGTGTAGTAATTAGGTATTTATGGATATATTGCTGTAATTTCAGACAAAAAAATTAAATATTGCAAAAATGTGTTTGCTGTTTTTTATTTTTTATTTATACTTCCCAGGGCTTACCCATGGTCACAGTTTTTCTCATTCGTTAACACAATTCACGAAACAATTCAAAATTTTTTCACAACTGTAAACACAATTTCAAACTACACTGCAACTTCCAGGTAAAAATCAAATATTGTAGCCAAAAACATTCTTCTTTTTTCAGAATCAAACTTTGGCCTCAGATGACACACAAACTTGACAAATACACACACTACTTTACTGGCTAGAGAACACTAGTGAGTCAGTTCAAAACACTAAGTTAAAGTAAATTTAGCAATAAGCTTTAAGAAGTTGATGTTTTTTAATTACATCACACTACTGTAAAGATATCTTGCAGTAGATGAAAAGTACTAGGAAAGTTTAAATGCCAAAGAATTGAATGAACACACAATGCAGAACAGTGCAGCTGGGAAGTATTCACAGCGCTTCACTTTTTCCACATTTAATGTTAGAGCCGTATTCCAAAATGGATTATATTAATTATTTTTCCTCAAAATTCGACAAACAATACCCCATAATGACAACATGAAAGTTGTAAATCTTTGCAAATTTATTAAAAATTCATAACATCCGGCATCCTGTTCTACTGATCATTCTTGAAATGTTTCTACAGCTTGATTGGAGTCCACCTGGTGGGAAATTCAGTTGATTGGACATGATTTGGAAAAGCACACACCAGTCTAGATAAGTTCCCACAGTTAACACTGCATGTCAGAGCACAAACCAAGCCATGAAGTCCAAGGAATTGTCTGAAGACCTCCGAGACAGGATTGTACCGAGGCACAGATCTGGGGAAGGGTACAGAAAACTTCTGTAACAGTGAAGGTCCAATGAGCACAGTGACCTCTATTATCTGTAAATTAAAGAAGTTTGGAACCATCAGGGCTCTTCCTAGAGCGGGTCGCCTGGCAAAACTGAGCGATCGGGGAGACAGGCCTTACTCAGGGAGGTGACCAAGAACCTGATGGTCACTCTGAAAGAGCTTTCTGTAGAAAGAACCCCCCCCACCCTTGAGAGGTCCTGCAAAGAAGGAGAAACTGCCCAAAAATAGGTGTGCCAAGCTTGTAGCATCATTCTCAAAAAGTGTAGTTATGTGTGTGTTTGCAAAGATTTCAAACAAACTTCTCACATTGTCATTATTGGGTATTGTTTGTAGAATTTTTAGGAAAATAATAAATTGAATCCATTTTGGAATAAGGCTGTAACGTAACAAAATGTACAAGAAGTGAAGTGCTGTGAATAGTTTCCGGATGCACTGTTGAATTCAACATCCCCTGCTTAATTGCATTATTGTTTTTATTTATTTATTTTGCAATACTACTGCTGTTTCTTAGTCTTTTGAAAAACTCACATTATGAAATAAATGTTTTTCTCCAGTGCATGTTGGCTACCATTATTGGCACACCTAGAAATTCTTACGAATAAAATATCTCTGAAGTATATTCATTCACATAGGGTGATTAAAAATGTTCATCCATGACTTCCTGTTCCACAGGATTATAAATATGAGGACCACAAAGGCCAAATTCCCTTTAATCATCTATCACAAGGAGTAAAACCAAAGACTATAGTTCTGATGTACAGAACAAGACTTTTGAGCTTCACAAAATAGAAAGGGGCTGTAATAATTAAGTCCAATCAACTAAAGATGTTACAAATCTGCCTGGGAGAGGACGTGTATATTGTCCTAATGCACGCTGAGGAAGAGAGTTTGAGCGGCCAAAGACTCTTCAAGGATCACAGCTGGAGAATTGCAGAGATTAGTTGAATCTTGGGGTGAGAAAGCCTTAAAAAAAAAAAAAGATATATCAAACAGCCCTACATCACCACATGTTGTTCAAACAGATTTTAAGAAAAAAAAAAATAATAATAATAATAAAAATAAATAAATAATTCCTGGCTCATCCAAAACAAACTCCAGCATATTCAGTTGTCAGACATGACTGGAACTTCAAATGGGACTGGCTTCTAGGGTCAGATGATGCATAAAAAAAAGAGCTTTTTGGCAGCAAACACACCAGATGGGTTTGGTGCAAACAGGAATAAAAAGTACCCCATGCCCACAGTTAAATATACTGCTGGATCTTTAATTTTGTGGGCTTATTTTCCTGCCGGAGGTCCTGGACATCTTATTCAGATACATGGCATCATATAGATTCTATCAAATACCAACAGATAAAAAAAATCTAAAGCTGACTGTTTCTGTAAGAAATCTTATAATGGACCATTTTTGGATCTTCCATCAACACAGTGATCCAAAACATCAAGATCAAAACAAAAATGTGTCACGGAGCACAAAATGAAGCTTCCCCTAAAATCTCAGTTCCCTGACCTGAACTCTGTAGAAGATGAGGGAGGTGAACTAAAGAGAAGCAGCACCAACATGGAGCTGGTATTCTTAAGGATCTGAAGAGATTCTGGATAAAGAAATGATCTCCGATCTCTTGTCAGTTGTTCTCCAAAGTCATCAGGCATTATAGGTGAAAACTCAGAACTGTTATCTTGGGGAAAAGACTTTGCAATAATTGGGTCTATAATTGTGGCTACGTGAATACAGAAAATCATTCATAATGAGATTTTCCCCAGACTTTCCATTGTTTTGCTTCAAAGAAAGGTTAGAATTTTTTTTTTTTTTTTGAATGAAAGATCAAAAAGATAAACAATGCAGATTTATTTTCACAGCCACCTTTGCTTATTTTTACCATACTTACTATATTTACCAAGGGTGCCAATATTAGTGGGCAGCACTGTAGGCCAACTTCTCTCATGGTCATTCAATGCAAAAAAGGAAAAACTGGAATCTGAGTGTGCAAAAAAAAAAAAAAAATATATATATTGAGAAAACTGCCTTTAAAGTTGTCGAAATGAAGTTCTTTGCAACGCATATTACTAATTACAAAATATCTTCAAGGAATATGATCTTTACTAAATATCCTAATGATTTTTAGGATACTGAGCATAAAAGAGCATAAAAGAAAAATCTATAATTTTTACCCATAACAGTTAGAATAGACTATTGTTGGCTATTGCTACAAATATATCTGTGCTACTTATGACTGGTTTTGTGGTCCACGGTCACAAATGTCCTTTTACTCCATCTTCTTCATTTATGTTTCCTACCACTAGGATACATTTTCCAAAGCAAATAATCACCAATGCTCCTTGTGAAATGTGTGAAACGTTATAAGTTGAGAAATGTGACTGATGAATCAGTTATATGTGTTAGTAGTCAAGAAATACTGCTGCTTCTGCATTAGTATTTCATTGACTAAATGGTTATAGTAACAGGAAAAGTACAACTTTAGGTTAATACATTTATTTAGACAAAAAAAAAAAAAAAAAAAAACGTCTAACATACATCCTTTGATTCTAGCCCTCCATTATCGGACAACCTCTCAGTAGTCCTGACTTCTGCTCGGCTGCAGGTTTGAGCGCAGTTTATACATATAGTTCAGAGAGTCCAGCAGAAATGAGCGTGTAGTGTTGATCTCCATTAGTGTGAGATTATCCAGCTAAAGAGAAAGAGAAAGACAGTTTATCAAACTGACAACTTAATCTAACTAAATCAAACCAGTTAGAATAGAATTAATAATTCTGAGGGATTTACGCTTAGGCTTTTTTAGGACTGCTTTTAACCCTGGGTAAAATAACATTTCACACTAATATAGAAAGGGGTTAGCACCACAGTTAACCATGGGACATGAAACTCCTTCTCTGCATTAACAGTGCCTGCATTTTAAAGCATTGTTCTCAGGGCTCTTTCATAGGGGCTGAAATTCAACACTGTTGTATATATTAATGCTGTGAATAATTGAAAACATTACACAATTATTAAAAATTCAACAATCCATATTCACCTTCCAGACTTCACAAAATATTTTGCTTAAAATACGACCTATAATATCATTTGAATAGACATATTACCAAATGTTACAATGATACACTTTGACAGTATGCCATTGATAACAGTAAAGAGAAAAGAAACGATCCAACCGCATCCCGGCACACGTGATTTACTGCTCACGTGTGACACGCTCATATTGCTAGGCGCCATTCACACAGAATGCGCTTTTGTTTGGACAAAGATATCACAGTAAAATAGGAAAGACATGTAAGAAGATGGGAGTGAACTTCTTTTAACTTGAGTGCTGCTTTTTTTATAATGTCATTTCATGTATGAGACGCTGAAACAGATGCGAGTGCAACAGTCAAACGCGTCCATGTTTACAAACCTGTGAAGAACTACTAATGTATGGCTGATATTTCACGTTTGCATTATGGTGACAGACTGAAAGCTGCTGTTCACTGTTTTTACAGAACATTTATAGGTAATAATAGTCTACTGGTGTTATACCTTCAGTCATTTTGAATTGAAATTACCTTGACTTCTGAGATTTTTAAAAAAGCTTTTTCCTCGTAATATTTCTTAACATATAATAGGGCAAGTTTGTACAAGATGTAGTTGTAGTTCATGCATCTTTTCTGCAAAGATATTTAATTTGTGATTCGTTTAACATTTACATCAAGCTGAAAACTTAACGTGTGGTTCACTTGAAATTTTCTTTAACTAGAGCAGGGGTGCCCAACCCTGTTCCTGGAGATCGACTTTCCTGCAGAGTTTAGTTCCCACCCTAATCAAACACACCTGTCTGTAATTATCAAGTGCTCCTTGAGATCCTAATTAGCTGGTTCAGGTGTGTTTGGTCAGGGTTGGAGCTGAACACTGCAGGAAAGTCAATCTCCAGGACCAGGGTTGAGCACCCCTGAACTAAAGGGGTTAATAATAAAAAAAAAAAAAAAAAAAGTTACTTGAATCATGTTGTACATTGTCAAGTTGACTAGTTAAAAATTGGGGGGAAAAAAACAAACAAAAAAACAAAAAAACAAAAAAACAAATTCAGTAAAATGTTTTGGGGAGGGAAAAAACAAAAACAAAAACAAAAAACAAGAAAAGAATTTAATTTTTTGCCATATCGCCCAGCCCTACCTATAATATTTAACAGCCAGTTTTCAGTTACTTTTATTTCTTGTGTGTGGTATGTTTTGAATTGAATTATTCACAGCTTTAGTATGGCCCACTTTTAAATTTCATGGACTAAAAATGCAAGCTCTGAAAATACAATGCATTATAATTCAGTAACTAGTAATGCAAGGCATTTTATTAGTGCAATTAAGCATGCTTTCCTTGTTTCGGAAGACATTTGGCAATATTTAACTTCCATGGGTTTTTCTATGACCTTTTATGATTACAGGACAAAGACTTTTTCCCCTCCATCAAAGTAACTGCACACATAAATAGTAATTTGTCATCGACAAAAAAAACTTGTGAATATAAAGAAATATTCATATTCAACATTGAAAAGGCATGGAAATCAATTTTAAATTCTCTGATATTTTCCAATTTTTTGTAGCCATGAAAACCCTGCTGCGTTCAGAGCGCAAGTTCACCAGACACCCATCAGAATATTTCTGTGGTTCTAAATTCACTCATGTCAACAGGTCGCAATAACTAGCAGTTGTGTTTTACCTGTGCGTGAGCCTCCTGCTGGCTGATGAAACTATCCGCAGAAAGTCTTAGTTTGGCCACACGTGTGTCCCAAATGTCCTTCACCAGGGTTCGGATCTCATCGGCTTTGGGGATGTTATCTGCAGCACTGGACACACAAAAAAACTATTTCAATATTTCAAAGCAAAAGCATAAGTGTGCACGAACCTTACAGTTAGTTTCAAGTGCATTATCACGAAGACTGCAAAAAATATGAACATTTGTTATAAGCCAGTTTGCTTTGTGTATTGTTAGAATGTTTTTTACTATGCTTTCGAAGAACATGCATTCAATCAAAATGCTGTGGATTGTATGTCAAAGCAGCAATAACTTATGCTGACATCAATCTTCCAAACTGTAATAGAATAAGGAATAATGGTTTTCAAATGTCTGTCAGATTTGATCAAACACAATTTTCTTTCCAGGATGGACACATTAAATGGCTTGTTCGTTTTTTCTTCTGAATAGCCAATAGCCTTTAGTTTACATCTTAGCCAAATAAAACCACATTTGAAAGCCATTTAAACAAAATAGCTGTTGTGGTTTCTGTTCATATTTTTTCTCTATTTAAGCATTCCCTAAAAATGATGTCAAACAAACAAAAAGAAATAATTAAAAAGCCACAAAACTCTGATTCTGATTGCATGAGGTCTTTTATCTAAACTTGCTAAAGGTGATCTGGTACTCACTGGTTGAGTAATAGTTTGGTTAGCTCCATGTAATATGGACTTGGAATGGGAGTAAAAGCGTCTAGTTTTCTCTCCCGTTCACGGATCTCCTCTAGTTTGTCTGGAAATGAAAAGATCAGCTGTGTTTAGAGATGGTTTCAGAAAAGATGGTATTCCAGCACAGACATTTAATTAAAACTCACCGGTGTCCATCCACTCTGGAGGAACTATCCTGCATTTCTGTCTTTGTTTAAGATTGAGGGCCAACCACACAGGAACTTCCACTGGCAGACCTGGGTTAAACGGGCCCAGATCTCCCTAAAAGTTTGTTTATACACGACAAGTCATGCATTTGATGTGGTGGTTAATGAGTGTGACTTAATTATGAGATTGCAAAATGTTTAATATACAGAGACATGGGACAAAATAGTTTATGTCTTAATTATTTGGAGTAATCTGTTAGACTTTCGTAAGTAACGTTACCGATTGACGTTTTATTGCTTCCACCTTTTTGTCAAAAGATTTTGTTTTTGCTTGCTGTAACTCAGTGTGTCAACTGCACCGGAGATGATAATGTTTAGCATTTAATAAAAGCTAAACACTAAAAACTCATGGCCAGCGTTCCCTTTTTTATAAATACTTAATGGTTTCAAACTGTTTTTAAGCTACATCTAGATAAGAAAATCAGACTTGACAAAACATTACAAGCCCATTTTTCAGGGTAACGTTACACTTAGTTTTTCACCAAAACCTTCTATATTATAATTCTTTTCTATACGTATGTATGTGTATGCATATCATTGGTGACAACTCAAGCTTTTGAAAGACATTAAATTACCAAAACACGACAGAATTTAAGTCGTTAATAAATACTGATGAAATATTTAGTTAATCTGAAAAAATGCAGACAAACAAAATTCATAATAAACTAGCCACACATCAACTTACAATAACCACATTACTGATTAAAAAACAGTCTGTAGCTGTCGTATTTACTCACCCCAATCAAATAGATTTTGTCAAGACTGAAGTTTGGGATGATTTTTACCATCTCTTTCTCTGCGAGAAACTCTACCTCCGCGGGATCCATTCTACTGTGGCAGTTTTCCCGCGTAACTCTCAGACGTGTGTCAATGACGTCAAGGAGGCGAGGCAACCAAAGCTGCTCTGAGGTAACGCTATAGAGCTGCCCTCTGACGGTCATTCTTGAACCTGCAGTTGTTTTTCATTCACAGCACATCGGTTAAAAAAAAAAAAAAATGAATGAATATGATTAAGCATATTTCAAATAAATAAATAAATAAAATCTAATTAAGGGTTTTAAAAACGTAAATGAAGAATAAGGATTAAATAAATACATTTTAGCAAAGTATAAAAATAAATTCAGAACTATTTAATTAAAAATTAATCATATTCAATCATATCCATTCGTTTATTCATTCATTCATTCATTCAAACACACTTAGACATGCTAATGAAGATCTTCTGGATTACTAGGAAGTTACTGGCAGGTGAGTTTTATCAAGGTTGGAGCTAAACTCTCCAGGAAAGTGGACCTCAAATCTAGAGTTGAGAACCACTATTTTAACGTGTTTTCATGTTGTGGATCACTAGTCACGCCCATTTTATTTTGTGACATTTGTTTCAATTAAACTGATATTGGTACTTTTATGGTTCCTCAAATCCAGCCCTGGAGGGCCACTGCCCTGCAGAGTTTTGCTGCAGCAGTGGCCCATCAGGGGCAGATTTGATGAACCCTGCTTTTGTCATATTTAATGCAAGGTTCATTGCATGAGCATTTTATAGAGAAAACTGCAAGTCATTTACATTGCATTAAGCATTTAATGCAATTAAGATTTATTTATCAGGTCAAGTCTTCCTTGGGAATCAAATTCATGACATGCTAGTGTTATTCTTAACAGTGGACCTAGCCAGGCTACAGATCTAAACATCAAATCTAATGTTTACGTTATGCATTATCCTATAGTATTTGTCAATTCTGAATTATTACAGACCTTAATACGTCACATTTATGTCTCAGTTGATGAATTAGCCATATAACACATTTAAAAGTAAATAAAAGAGTTGGGTGAAAATAAAATAACATAACATAACATAACATAACATAATATAATATAATATAATATAATATAATATAATATAATATAATATAATATAATATAATATAATACACATATATTACACAAGTAAATAAATTTACAATTCATGCTTCTGAATTTCGGGACAAAAGCACTTTTTAATCAATTGGGCCATGAATGAGATAAATAATTATGCAAGTTACTAAACACTGCCTATGTATAGCTGTGAAACACTAATCAGTAATTTGGAACTGTTTGGGGAAAATTAAAAAGAAAAAGAAAAAGCGTAATGTCAATGCTTTTTTTTTAATGTTTATTAATGTCTGTTCATGTAATACAGGGATTCCCAAACTTTTTTAATCAGACCTCTGATCTAAAATATTACTTAAAATTGAATTAATTACACATTAAATACACATTTGTATGATTGCATGGTTCTCTGATGTTGGTTAATGGCCATATTGGCATGCATGTACAAAGATAAACTATTTAATACTGACTGCTATTTTCTGTTCAGGGACTCATTATTCCAATTCTCTTTGTCAAATATTCTTGAAATTTGTTCCATTTATGTCTCAGTTGCTGAATTTTCTTTTCCTGTTCATACAAATATTTACACATTAGTAGACATTTAATGGAAAAAGGCAATTGATTGTGTGAGAATGTTTCCTTTTTGGCTGAGTTTATATTTTAACACAGATCCAACAAAGTTTAAAGAAGTTTCATTTTTCCAAGTAGTTAAAAGTGCCCATAATTCTTCATTAAGAACATGCATGTTCAAGAATCTTTATGATCTATATATAATTTTGAATGAATGTTTGTTTATAAAAATAGGTCATCAGTTTTGTATCAGTGATCATTATTGTTCCAGCCAAGTACATAAAATACAGATGACAGAGAAAAACAACAGTGTAGGTTGCAAAATGTTTATTAGGCCACTAATTTGGTTGTCGGCATTATTTCAATTATTGCCAGATGGATGACTCTTCATACGGTAGGGTAACAGAAGAACATAGCAATACATCATTAAAATGGCAGTTAATTCATGTCTTTATAAATATTCTCTTTTCTTCTGTAAGCAACTATGTAAGCAAGTGTGAGCAGCTCTGTTAAATTGAGGATACATCTGTGGTGCATTTAATGGTACTTGATCATTTGCAGGTAGTAAACTGCATTTTTGATAAAACATCTGCAGTTGATTTGTAAAAAAAAAAAAAAAAAGTGCTGCAAAGCACTGCATCCATTGATGTACAACCACTTTGCTACTTAAAATCTGATATATTTAACCCATTTTCCGAACAATTTTACTTTTCTGCAATTTCTGCAAACTACTGACAGGTTTTCATCTTTTGTAGCATTTTCGCATGTTTAGTATTGACCCAACTTGGCCTTCAGTGCACCAGAACATTTCAAAAGATTTCATGATTGTTCCCCTTTTTTTCCCCAAATTGAATAAAATGCAAATGATAAATAACAAATGTATTGTTATTAAACTTCTGATTAACCTTGTGAAACTACCATAAGGATGTATCAAATCAGTTCCCTTATGTTCAGCGCTGGGCAGATTACGTAAAAATTATAGTCCATGGCTTAGTACAAATTGCATAACGAAAATTAGTTAATAACAATCTGCTATAGTTTACACATTTTTGGTAATATAATCTGACTACTTTCTGATTACTTTTAGATACTTTTTGACCCAACTCGTTTCCACAATTTGAATAGAATTATTGATTTAAAAATATAAAACAAAAAGAAAATATATATTTTTTTGTTATCAACAACATTTAATATCACACTACACCAGGGTTTTACAAACTGGGGTTGTGAAGGAACTGCAGGGGGGTTGTGAGTTGATGAAAAGCTAATAATGAACTTATAACTAATAACTTTTAACAATCATAAGAATGAATAAAAAATTATTAAAAAAATAATAATCAAAATAAGACATTTGAGCACTAAAAAAGATTGAATATTTTATTTACCTTAATGTCATATGACCATCATTGAACTGTTAACATGCAAAGTGATATTAAATTATTGAAATATTAACTTAAAATTTCAGGGGTACTTCACATAAGTGGTTTCAGATTTTTTTTTTTTTGTCCAGATTTCTAAAATCAACAGTAAGTGAAGGTCATTAGATATGATAAAGACAGTTTTTTACAGCTATTTGATTATGAATGTTATGTGATACAATGCAATTACAAGTACTTAATTTTTGGTTACTACTCAGCTCTGCTTATGTTCACGCAGGTAGTTTATAATTTCAATCATCAAACAACTAATCTTGCTCAAACACTAAGTGTAATATTATGTTTTGCCTTTATTTTTAATTATAAAATGTTTTTGCTTACAAAAAAATGTTTGTGTGCTATCTTTCTTCAATACAATCTGCAATGCAATGACATTTAAGCATTATTAAGCATTACATGACTGTCTAAATACTCTGTTTCCTTATATGGAGTGTTTCAGTTATATTACTCTACGGCACAACAGCCAGCTGAACTCTCTAAGAAATTTGTTTAAAGCCATTTGAAAAAGCAAGCATGTTTTTTTTATTCATTTTCACAAAACTTTACAATCATAAAGACCTCATATCTAAAGGTCTAGTCCTTTATTTACTGAAAAATCTGAGCCAAAAATATTTATTCTTCCACCATAAACAAAGTATTATTGGTCTGCTGCAAACATAAAAGCATTCTCTTATCTTATAAATCAATATATTAATTTCTAAACTTAAGTAAAACATTTCCATTTGAGCAATTTAAGTAGTTAAGAATAGTAAATAACCATACCTCTAATTTAAACTAAAGATTCATTCCAAACAAGGGGAGAAATTACCATTTTTAGCAATTAGTTAAATTAAGTAAGACTAGTCCAATACCATCCAAAATTGTACATGAGTCTTATACAAACTATCGCATGAAAACAGGTATAAAATCTATTTGACATCGGACTCCTGGAGTCACCTCAGTGTTCTCAAACATGAGGATGGAGCACTTACAATCCTCCATTTACTCTTTTGTAAATCTTTCTTCTCAGTGAGAGAGCACGCATGTCACTGACAGTACTGAAAACAGGTCAGATATGCTTCCCTTTAAGCACTGATGGTTTGGTTATGTGGACAGGATCTCTGGATAGATTCAGCATAAATGTAAGACAGATTTATTGATCTCAGGGTTGGTCCAGTCATTTCGTAAGTCATCCAGATGGTTGTCAAAGTCTACGAGATTCTCGTATGATTTGCTTTCTAGAAGAGCCGCTGTGATCTTCTGTGCCTCTAACCAATCCTCAAAGCAGTCACTGCAATTCAAAGAAAGTTAGAAAAAGCATTTAAGTTCTGTTTTTAGCTTTTCTGCCTTTTAACAGTCTCATTATGTGACAATGACATTAGACCTCCATTGTTACGTAATTCATATACAGTATGTTTATATACAGTATGTCAGTAATGAAGCATTAACAGTGGGGCTCCCACTCGAATTACATACGTTCACAGAGGTGGATTCTTTTTCTAAAAATCTTTTGTGTGTGCACATTCATCTGTAGAAAGGAAATTATATAATTATGTTACCTTTTCATTTTTGTGTGGAGAAACACTTTAACCAGTGTTATTAGAAGTTATTGCTGTAATTGTAAAATGATTATTACATGATTTAAGTGGCTTTAATCTGGCTTTTCCTCTTTCTTTTCCTTTTAAAGATTTGAGATTTTCCTTGTTCTTTTGGCATATAAGAAGTCATTGTACTATAAAAACATACGGTAAGTTTAAATATGTCCTTGTTAGCCAAAAAACAGCTTTTAATGAAACCGAGTTGCCAAAATGGCTAGTTTTGCACTTCTTCCTCTTTATGTGATAAAGCCACTAATAATGCAGTGCTTAACAGATTACAACTCTTCCTTTCCCATCTAATGTCAGTGTGATGTTCCTCAATCAATACCACACCATGTTTGTTTTTCTTAGGAAAGAGGAGAACAAGTCTCCTAACTGAAGTTTGGGTTTCTTGCTATTGTCGCCTTCTGGCTTGATTAGTTGGGGGCTGAAAGTACCTTTAGAGAGAGGAACTATTGACATTGACACCACTGGATGAGGACAAACATTTGAATTTGATCAAGCTGAACTGTCGTCTTCTGTGGGGCTGCTTTAAAGCTGAATCACGTCTTGCAACATCGACACTGTTACAGAACTGAACTGACTCAACACTAAACTGACTAAAGCTGAAAAAAGACATTGCTGCCTTTTGTAGAACTGCTTATAGCTGAACTGAACTTGCTTCAAAATTAGATGAAATTCAAAGCTATTGATTTTGACTGAACCAACATTAAACTGATTTTAAGATCCTGACTGACAGTTCAACAGTGTTTGGTTGTATGCTGTCCTCCGTTTTCTCCACATTCAAGCAGCTGTAATGTCAACAATGTCTAGTAAGCAATCCAGGTGTTCTGTGGATGTAAAGCCCAAAGCATACTTCATTTTTTACATGTATGCGAGGGACAGCGTACAGTGCATGTGACGCAAATTTCGTCATTAGAATAGTATGCAAGTACTGTACGTGCACCACCCAAATGTTTGTAACCACGCAGGTCACAAATGAGCATTGAAGTTATTCTACAGCAATCAGTTGTTCCACAGGGTGGCAACACTGTCCAAAGCCGTTGTTTCACAGTAGAAAACAAAACTAAAGAGACGGAACAACAACAACAAAATAGCAGAGACTTTAACAACAACAGACGCTCACATTGACAAGCGCTTGTGAGCGAGAAGGTATGAGACAGCTCAGCTTTGGTTTAAAAGAGTTCAAAAATATTTGTTATCAGTCATAACTTATAGAGAGCAGACACTGGACATGGATGAAGCTTTCTAGAGCGCATGTGTCAACCATCCGTGTTCGTGCACAACATTAAATGAATATGTTGAAAGTCTATGCGTTTGACTGTAAAGCTGAATGAGCCACTGAGGTCACAGTGGATTACTTTTTTTTTTTTTTTTAGGTAATGTGCCTCAAAATCTACCTAAATAATATTTATGGGTGACATAAATATTATTCTGGGTGAAAATATTTTATTTTTGGGTGAATTTCGATTTTAATGTTACAAAATGAACTGTACTTACGTGCTTGGCTCTCTGCACTTCCACTTGTTATCATGATGATCATAGATGAAGAGAACAGGCACAAAACACTCCATTGTGAATCTGCTGTTGTCCAACTAAAGGTGACAAACAATGCAGTTTTACTGTGTAGCTATTTAACATGGTTGTGATATGGCTGTAATATTGCCAAATTAAAATACCAGTCATACGTAAATTACCATGATCATTGCAGCCTCACTGAAGTTTTCTGAGATTCTGGCAGCGACCTTCTCAGCCACCTGGTTTGGTCTGAAAAGTTGGAAAGATCAAAACATTCCACATCCACCAGATACATATCATGCAAAGCACATGAAGAAGCCCAAATTTTACCTGGCTTCCTTAATACGCTCATTTGCTTGATAATAGCCAGCAATGACATACTTGTTCTCTTTGCACCATGTATCAATCTGAGGAAAGAAAGAAAATTGATTTATAAGTGCACCAAAGTATTAGGTTCATCTGCCTGGCATATGATCATCTGACTGACAGTATACTGAATACAGGGATAGTCCTCTTGGCCTGCTAAAATAATCAGTAGTTTATGCTAAACTAGCTGATGGACTGTACATAACATAAAGATGTTATAAACATTAACAACGTAATTGTATAATTAAGCTGCTTTGAAACACAATTAAACTTACATGAACAAAGAATCGTCTTACCAATGTGAGTGCCACCTCCAGCATAGGGGCTAACGCCAGAGCCCCATGGAACAGAGGTACACAATCCACGCACAACACTGAGTCTTTTGGGCTGTCCTTCTTTTTGTGTTTCTCAGCCACCAGCAGCCCGTTAACGGCGCAGTGAGGGTATTTAGCAGCATGTAATAGCATCTTACAGTACGCTTGAGTGGTCAGTTTTAAAGACATGTTTACAGATCTTGTGATCAAAACCTCTATTCCTCAACAAAGTCTCTTGATGTCGTGATACTTGGGAATGAATCAAGTGTTCTAAAGTGTACATACACTGCCTCTAAACTATGACATCTGATTAGAGTCCCTCTTCTTCTTCTTCTTCTTCTTCTTTCAGGTTTTATGGCGGTTGGCAATTAGAGTCCCTCGAACACGTTATTCGCTCATTTACTACACGTCAACCATCCCCTCCATACTGGATCTGACATGCACAGCTGACCCTGAACTGGCTGGTGTTTCCTGTCTCCTTATCACATTGTGTGCGGACATCCGGGAGCTGATCCAGTATCAGAAGTTGCCGCTTCTACAAAAAAGATTCAGAGCCAAAATGACGAAAGAGCGTAACTATGTTAATCTGCAAGCAATTTCTCTATTTAATGTTGTATTATAAACGTTTTTCTTTTCATTACAGCAATATTCGAACGCTTAAATAATACGTCAGCCACAACGCTCTGCCCATCTATTTCCTGTTCACGTCACTTACTTAACGTTACTTCCTTTATCCTTTTCTGAACGAGCAACGGACGGAGGCGCGAGGTTTGTGGGATTATTTATTTATTTGCATATTTATTTTGATATCTATGGGTTTGGTTTATAGTTTGGTTTAATGAAGCTTTGTTTATTTTATTTTATGTGTCGAGCGAGTGAATGAGTGTATTTAAAATTGCCTTAGTGACATTGAGGCTAATGCGGATGAGGACTGATGCTGTATTTCAGTTTTAGCTTTAGCATTAGCAGTAGACCGGTACATGTGTTCTAATATATCCAGCAAGGTGCATCAGAGTAAAACAGATTTAGGGATACACAGTCACATTGTTTATTAATGTATTAAGTGTATTTTAGAGGTACATGCCATATATTTGCTGCTTAACAAATCCTAACGACAATATGACCTTGCAATGTTAGTTAACCGGCTCATGCCAAAGTCAATGTTATTGCCATAACTTAAGTGTGTTGTAGTATGCGCTGACTATCTTTTTTTAAGGGATTTAGATAAATAAGGTGACCATGCCATAGTAAAGCGATGGTGATATCGTTTCTTATTGTAAATAAGTGTTTTCTGCCTTGATTGCCATTAATGACAACAATGTGATTAAATTAATGCCCTTTCAAAAAGAAGCACGGTAGTATATATATACCGTGTATATAACACACGTTATATATATATATAACGTGTGTTATATTGTTTCTGTAAAACAGGAAATATACTTTGGCAGTGATAGCACAAATAAATGCGTCAACAATGTACACATGATAAATTAATATAAATACAGGTCATCGTTTTGCAAAAGACAAAATAAGGGTTTTGTTATTCATGTTTTTGCTCATATATGACCTATATTGACTGACTGAATCAAGCTCCAGAACACCTTCATTGTGGTCAGATTTTGTTCAAAATTACAGCATTGGCCTTAGATTTTGCTTAAAGTCAGGACCTCAAATGCTTTACTGTCATTGGGTATTTTCATAATAAGTTCACTCTTTTTTTTTTTTTTTTTTTTTTTTAAATTACGTGATGTTTATATTTTTGGTTTGATTTCAAACTTCTCAAAGTGGAAAGAAAGAATAGTAGTTTCTCATTTACTGTTTGTTCTCACACAGGATGTTGGCAACTAGAGCATTTCGCCTTGTTGGTAATCGGGCCTTGTCCACTTCCATCTGCCTGCGTGGTGGACATGGTAAGTTACATGCCAACTTGTGTTATGTCTGTGCGTAAAGATATATTAATTGTGTAACATTGGTTTTACTTGTCCTCTCAGGAGTTGCTAAGGTTGAGGACTACACACTGCCAGCATACTTTGACCGGCGAGAGAGCCCTCTTCCTGACATCAAGTTTGTGCAGCAGCTGAGTCCTGAGCAGAAGTCTCTTAAGGAAAAAGAGAAGGGATCCTGGGCTGCACTGTCCAGAGAGGAGAAAATTGCATGTGTGTGATACAAGAATTGTTGAACACCTCTCTGTTGGTTCTGACTTCAGAGTTTTTATTATGTATATTTTAATATGCTAATTGCCTTCTTTAATGCTTGATTTCAGTGTATCGTATCAGCTTCAAGGAGAGCTTTGCTGAAATGGACAAGGGAACAGGAGAGTGGAAATCAGTAGTTGCAGGGATTTTCTTTTTCATTGGCTTCACTGGCCTAGTTGTGTTGTGGCAGAGGAAGTATGGTAAGTTTTGGTTGGCTTCAACTATATACAAGTATTGCTGATCATCTCATCCAGGATCATATTTGCGTACAATTATTGAATGTGTATGTCTTCTGTCTGTGTTTAGTTTATGGAGATGTCCCTCATACCTTTGACCCTGAATACAAGCAGAAGGAGGTGCAGAGAATGCTGGATATGAGGATCAACCCTGTTGAGGGCTTTTCAGCCAAATGGGACTATGAAAACAATGCTTGGAAGAAATAAATTATTCTCTACATGTCAATCTGTTGGACCAGTCCCACCCCTTCTAACTAATCATCCAATAAACAGACAAGTCTGTATTTTTGTCCAGTTACTTCTGAATGATTTTGGAAGTTTGCTTCCTCTTAAGGATGTGTATCATAAATAAAAATCCAATAAGTATCAATGTTTTTGTCTTGTTTTGCCTGTATGTGTGCATTTATTTTATTTTTAGATCCTATTACAACAATGAAATTGCTAATTTGCTTTAATTCAAATCAGAAATTAGTAGTTTTGAAAAATGGAATAAGATTAGTAAATTTCATTTTAAGCTGTTCTCAATTCTATGTTGGTTTTAGAAGTAATTAAATGGAAAAACAAAGCTAGTACAGCAATTTTCAATCATTGTCCTGAGCATTGTTCAACCGTCTCTCTGCACATTTCGAATCAAATAAAGACTGCAAAAACGTTTAGTGCTGTGGGAGAATTGAGAACACAATTATTGTTGTTTTAAGAAAAAGAATCAGGTTTTTTTTTTTTTTCATTTTTTCCCAGTCTAAGTACTTTTGCAACGTTGTGGACGAGTACACTCAGGCTCAGACCCTCACGCTGCCACAAAAGGGTTAAGGTCTGTCGTGCCGTGACGTCAACAGATTTAATGTTTTTATTTAGGCAGAATTCCGGAAGCTGAGACACAGCAACTGTTTTCTTTTGAATTCACACTTAATATATTTTGGTTTAATATTACTGGAAGCAGTATAATACTTTTATTAGTGACGTGTCGTCGTACCGTAATGCATTAGGTCTGTAATGCCATCCTGAGGTCTGTCTGCATGTAAGCTTAACTATATCAGTCATACATGACAAATGAATCATGGGCAACGGCATGAATAAGGTAATCAGCATTAACATTTTTATAAAGCATTTTTACATGTCACTCTTTACAGTCGCGTTTGTCGGTGTCGAATGTCAGCGTCTTTATTTTTAAATGTGACATTTAAAGAGACGCTTGACTCGAAAAGCTGTAAACAGAGACTGATACACACTGGAGATACTTCACACTTTGTACGCTAATCAAGTACATTATCGTGTGATCGCCGTTATCCTTCATCGCGTATCTTTTATCACTTCTATTACTCAATCTTTTCATGTCCTCTATAATAAGCACTGTGTACCATGCGTGATATCAATTTGTAGTACGACCATGCCAAACAACCATTTATGGGGTAAATAGTTGTATTTGGCTAGTACAGCTTCTATGTGCTTCCGCAGTTCAGTCGAGGTCAATATGGGTGCATTATCGGATATTAGTTTGCATATAAACCGTGACTAAATAAGCTGATTTGGGGTAATGATCAGGCCATTGCTGTTCCTGTAAACGTGCATAAGTGACGCTCTTTTTATTAATACAGTATATTCAAAAATGCAATTCATAAATTAGGTGACTTAAATAGATCATCTCTATGATGAGCATGATGCTTTTATTACGTTAAATCAGGAACATTTGATGATAAGATAAGATATAAGATAAGTTGAAGACTTATCAAGGAACGTTTCTGTCCAAAATAATTGTATTAAAAGGGCAGTTATAAAAAAGCCACTGTTGTGAAGCAAACAGGTTTTTAAAGCTGCTGGAGCCTCTTGAGTCCCAAGAACCTCTTCATTGCAGGCTGGCAGTTGTGCATAAAGCCACATTTCAGCCTCCTGTAACCAAAGGTCACAAAGAGAAACGTTTACATTTGATGCAGAAAAAACATGACTCATTTTTAAATAGTTTTATTTACTGACAAATGCCATGCTACAATGGATGGTCCAGATGGATGGAGTTCTGGATGGCCACCCTATTCCAACATCCTGTTCCAACTGCAACATTACCAAGGAGGTGGCAGGTAATGATTTGGGCTGGAATATTGGAAAGTGAGATGGAAGGTCCCTCTCGTGTGCCTGAGGGTGTCAAAATGACTTTTGATCCAGGGGGCAGGGTTGGATCCACACCTAGGGGGTGGAGACGGTAAGTTTAGTGCTGGAGATGGGTGGGTTTAGGGATCAGAGGGTGTAGACAGGTAGGTTTAGGTATATGAAAAGTGGGAGGAGTTGGATCTGGATCCAGCCTTGCCCCCTGGATCTTGTGTTCTGCAGTAAGGACCATTTCGGGGGTGGCTGAAATGGAGCTGTCCTTTTAATACAATTAATTTGACAGAAACTTTCCTTAATAAGCCTTTATCTGACGGAGTTCTCCTGTGCTTCAAGTCACTCATAAATCTATAGACAAATTAATAATCTCTATTCAGTTTTCAGAAAATATTAGTTGTCTTACCTTTTGTAAGACATTGCACTGTTTTATGGTTTTCTTTTTCAGAAAGATCTTCCTCATATTACTGTCACTTGCTCTATACCATTACCATTTACCTTCGAAGACCTGGCGAACTGTTTAATTTAACAAACCTGCTCATTTAACTATTACACAGACACACACAGACACACACACACACACACACATATATACATACATATATATATATAATTATTAGGCAAGTTTATCTCCTGATCATACTTCTTTTTTCCAAAGACAAAATGCTCATTGGGTCAGCACTGTCAAGAAAAAACAGGCGTAGAGAAAATCACATGTCAAATGCAAAATAATTAAGAATTAATGTGAAAATTTAGGTGTAAAACCATCAGGAACCCTTTTGTCTCCAGCGCCACCATTTTCCAGAACTGCAGCCTATAGAGTTTCCAGAAGTACAAGGTGTCAGTTTCTCAGAGACTTTGCTTGGGTAAAAAAAACCTTTTTTAAAAAATTACCCTCACTTAATAAGATTAACATGCTGAAGTGTAGTAAAATACATGAAGACTGATTTGTTTTATAGGCTTTATGCACAGATAAGTTGAGAGTGACTCCTGAAGGAACAGCATCACATCCTCTTGTACCACTTCTTCAAGAATTTGTCAAGAATCTGGCAGTAAGTTTTGGGAGTTCATTATATTTAGTCCATCCTATATCTTGGTTCATATTTAATCCATCCTATAAAGTCTGTCTTGCAGAGATGGACTAAAAATGAACCCCCAAAACTGCCAGATTCTGGAAGGTACATTGTTCAAACAGTGGTACAAGAGGATGTGGTGCCGATCACTCTCAAATTATACGATAAAAAACGCTATTTTCCTGAAGGAAATTTGTCTTGGACACATACAATACGATATGTGCTTAATACAAATAACGTACTACATACATACAGTTGAAGTCAAAAGTTTACATACACCCAGCAGAATCTGCAAAATGTTAATTATTTTATAAGAGGGATCATTCAAATAAGAGGGATCATTCAAAATGCATGTTATTTTTTATTTAGTACTGACCTGAATTAGATATTTCACATAAAAGACGTTTACATATAGTCCACAAAAGAAAATAATAGTTGAATTAATAAAAAAAAAAAGCATGGTTTAGTATATGTCTGCTTAATTTTTCTTTTGAGATTTTCTTTTATTCTATTTTTACGCAAAATAGAATGGGTTTCACTCATACTGGACGCCAGAGGGCGCCCTTGTGCAGAAAATCCACATACGCGTCAAGAAGTATCACTGATGACGTTCCGTTCCAGCTTCTCTAATATGGATAAAGGCATCGGAATAAAAACAAGACATAAAGTTAAACGTTTTGAATAATGAAATGTAAGGAAAATAAACACTCGTCTGCAATAATATGGTTTATCTGTGTTCTTCAAGCCATCTCGTGTATTTTCATAAGCCATTGCTAATCGAAATACATAGAATATGAGTATAGAATTTATTGTCTGCCTCATTCTGTTTTAACAATCCACATCAGATCACATAAGGAAGTTATTTCAAACACTCGACTGATGTTGTGAATGAAAAACAAGTTATAATGTTTTTTATAACTTTTTTGTTAGACAACAGGTTTAGAAAAGCTTATCATTGTATGTCATTAGAATGGAAGATGCTCTGCGTGTGTTGCTTTTTCAAATATAAGCGTTTCCTCATTTCAGCATGTGAAAACGCCGGCACACAGTTAACAGTTAAACTGCCTACTGTTCTTCAGAAAAATTATTCAGATTCTTTTTTTTTTTCAGCATTTTTGAACCCTGTGTATTTGAACCCTTTCCAACAATGACTATATGATTTTGTGATCCACTTTTTCATACTGGGGACAACTGAGGGACATCATTTTCATGGTTCTCTGTGTTAGCTGTGTGATCTGAGCTTTCAAATGTACACTGAGATTGCCAAACCAGGCTGAGATATTTCACCTCGAGATATCAAAAAATGCTCTTGATTACAGATTATCTGTCTATAAAGCCTATAAAAAAATCAGTCTTCATGTATTTCACAGCACAGCATGTGATTCTTGTTGAGTAGGGGTTATTTTTTTTACGATTCTTTACCTAATCTAAGTCTCTGAGCACCTGACACGCTGGAGACTAAAGGGTTCCTAAAGGCTTCAGACCGAATTATTCACTCTAATACATAATTCTTTTGTTAACAAGCATCTTTTCTTTTTCCTGTTTTATTTTTCTGATCCTTGGTCATGTCCAATGGTCTACTTTGCAATTTCAGTATCGCATTAGTTCTGAATATTTCTCATATTTAATATTTTTTTGACTTTTCATTCTGAGTTAAATCTCTTTTTTGCCTCATATTATCTGTAAAAGTAAACCTGCTTAATAATTATGCACAGCTGAAAGATAAAGAGTTTTTCACTTCAAGCCTTCATGTACAATTATGTAACGTAATGTAGGACAATCCCTAAAAACTTATTTATTTTTATTTATTTAATTTTGTAGAAGAGTATTGTTTTTCAGTATCACATGAAACCAACATGAATACAAAATGTGATGGAAATTCAAAGTATTGTTTATTTTGTACATAGGTTATTGATGGTCTCTATCTAGGAAATATAAGAGGTAAGCAGCATTTTAAAGTTTTATTTTCTTAAAATTCTGTGTTGTCATTAAGTCAATTAATATTCAAAATAATAATCTTTTTCCATTTTCAGTATGTCAAATGAGTGGTATGTCTCTAGAATATTTTTTTCTGCCATATAATTTAAGATAAAGAATCATTTTAATTAAAGAATAATTTTGTGAGCATTAAATCATATGTTGATCAATTCTGCAAGCAAAAATGTTTATCTGAATGTGTGCAGATAATTGGCAGTTTATTGTTTATTGTTATTATGTGATTTATCTGTGCACCACGGCATTCACCAGAACGAATAGAATGGGGGCATTTTGTTTTCATAGGGGGGCACACTATAGAGAAACAGACATTCACCAAAACAGTAACAGTTTGTATTATAACTGAAAAAGACTTTAAAAACAGAACACCAAAACAAGAGTTAAACCTGCAACAATTTAGATGAATTAATTAGCTATACAAAAACCCATTAATACAGTGAGAATTGCAAAACAAATCACAATACTGAAAACAAAATAAATCTAAAAAGAAAACAACAAATTATAAACACAATGGCAAGTCTAAAAACAAAATAACAAATCAGAAAACACAACAACGATTCTAAAAACAAAATAACAAGTCAGAAAACGTCTCTGGTTAGTAAGGAAAGGAAAGGACGTGACGTGTGGCCAAGTATGATGACCCATACTCAGAATTTGTGCTCTGCATTTAACCCATCCAAGTGCACACACACAGTAGTGAGAAGTGATCAAACACGCACGCACACACGCCGTGAACACACACCCAGAGCAGTGGGCAGCCATATTGCTATCGCTGTGGCTGTGGCACCCAGGGAGCAGTTGGGGGATTGGTGCCTTGCTCAAGGGACTCACCTCAGTCATGCTATTGGGGGTGGAGAAAGCACTGGTCACTCCCACCACCTTCAATCCCTGCCAGACCTGGGACTTTAACCCACAACCTTTCGGTTACAATCCCAACTCCCTAACCATTAGGCCACGGCTTCCCCAATGTAAGCATGGTTCCCTGAGAAGGGAACAAGAAATTGCGTTCATGCTGTGTTACTTACGATCAGGTCTTTCATAAGCTCATTAATTCAGTCGAAAGATTCTAAAGAAATGCTGCTCAGTACTGCTCATATAGAGCTAGAGACGTTCTCTTTCAAGAGGTCTCAACATAACTCAACATCTTTGTGACGTTAAGCCCTAGTGGACATACTGGGTTAGTGGGCCCCCATTTCTGGGCAGTGACTTGACTCAAGAACCAAGTTAAAATGGCCTTGAGTTAGAAGTCCTGAACCGACAGGACATGAGAAGTTGCCAAAGAAACGTAAGTCGTAAAAACTGGCAAATGTGTTCTGCAAAGCCTATCCAGCCACTGAACATATATCCTCAGTAGATATACCTTGTAGAGAGGGCTTGCACAGCATTCAGGCCAGGGACATTCTGTGAGCTATCATATCAACAATCCAGTGGGATAGCCTCTTGTTTTGATACAGGCACACCCTTGGTGCGGCCACCATAACATACAAAAAGCTAATCAGAGACTCTAAACCAGTGGTCGGCAACAGGCAGCCTGCGGGCCAAAACTGGCCCACCAGCAATAATATCTGGCCTGTTGTCCTTTTTTTCTGCTGTTTAATGAAGTAAATATCAGATAAAAAAAGGAGTCCCAAAAACAGAAATATCTGATCATCGTCCATATCGCTGTTTACATTACAGTTGCGTTACCAAGGCAACGACTGATGCATTTGTATTTACGTTCCAAAGAGTTCCGTTATCAGCACCACAGTGGAAAATGAAACCGTATCCGTGCTGACTGGCCGGGATTGGCACGGAATGGAACAAGCAAAGCAAAGGGTATTCCTGTATATACCCTGGAGTAACAGCTCACAACCAGTTACAAAAGACACTGTAACAGTCTGTTACAGTCAATTCTAGTTGCATTTTTCGTCAATTGATTTCTTAAATTATCCTGACTATATTCTGGCCCGCCATCTAGTGGCAAAAACTTTTTTTGGCCTGATGCCAAACTTACTTGCCGATCCCTGCTGTAAACTGTCTGGTGTGCTCAACATGAATGCACATAGAGTGCACAGAGAGGGTACGTAATGGGTCTTCTCCACACACTCATTTAGGTGAAAAGCTGAGAAAGATGTTAGATTTTGCTGTATTTGGCTGAGCAGTGGTTTGGGTGGCTCGCCATATGTATTAGATTTCTCTAAAACATAAAATAAGTAAGCTTGACTGAAGTTCAGGGGAAAAGAGTTTTACTGAAGAAAGTCGTGTAGCATAGCCGTCTTGTAGATCTTAACCCATGTAGGGGTCCGAAGCTTCTTCCTAGTTTCTTCCAAAGTTCTCCATAACTTCTCCCAATGTTCTGTCTGTAAGTCAGAACTTTATACCTAAAGACAAATGGCTAGAAACAGTAGATACTGTCAGGATCCCCCGCTGCAATCTACAAGAAGTCCCCGAGAAATGCTGTTTCTTTGTTATTCTAAATGTATGCACCATTTGGTTCACACCTTTACAGAGACAGTTCCTGTTAATTGCATCTGGGGCACAGTCACAATGTAAATGCATCTGTCTAAAATTACACATAATCTTTCATCACCTTGGCTCTAAATGGGTTTGAGAGAACCTTGGGTACATAACCGTTTCTCAGTTTAAGCACAACTTTACAGTCATTAGGACCAAAAATAATTTAGGACTCACTGACAGAGAGAGCATGTATATTGCTTATACATTTAATGGAAGCAAAGGCAAGCATTAGTGCTGTCGTGTGTAGAATTTATACCCGCTGCACCATCTTGGCGTAGTGCTACGTCTGAGACTAAATCTTACGCCTAGTCAAAGGTAGGCGTAAAGTGAAAAGTCACGATTTGCTCGGACATGATTCATTTTTAATTACTTATTGCAGACGCCAACTGTAATGTTTATGGTCTTTTCGGGCAGGATAATGTGGCCTATAAACAATTATTATGGGGAGGGGTCAAGCAACACATGCAAGCAATTGCCAAACTTTGTGCAAGAATTATAAAAATGAAAGTAAAAAAGAAACTACGGCACAAATTATCTCAGAGACAATGAGAGACAAATCTACTTTACCATGCTGATAACGGCATATAACTGTCTTGAAGTATTCCCTTAATATTTCTATTTGACATCTTGCTGCGACAGTGTAAATGCTTGCCTTAGGACGTTTTGCAGTTTATTATGTTAAAATCCTCTGGATTTCTCCTCACGAAGAATCCATAGGCAACAGAAACATAATGGAGAAAAGACATACAGCCAAAAAATACATAGCCATCTACAAAACCCAGGTGCTGCTCCAAAACATGGCCACCACCTTTGCTCACCATCCACTTTGTTAGTGACAGGAATGTCTTCTCTGAAAAACAAGAAGTAGAAATGGCACACTTTTAAAAGTAAAACCCCACATAGAATACACAAACTTCTCAAAACCATATTGTTCTCTTAACATGAACTATCAGTCTCAGAGTGGTTGGCATGCTTGTGTCTTTCTTGATGCTTCATTGCAGATGCCTTTAAAACACAAACACAAAAAATGCAGTAAATCTTAAATTCCATTAATAATTATAACAAACTAATTCTAAAACTAGAAAGGCAGCTAACAGTTAGCCATATAATTTGTCTAACCTAGCTAACATACGATTTTATTTTCTCAATAGGCTACTGGCCAACATTAACTACTAACACCTGAACAAAATTTCACATTAGTTAATGTTAATATAAGATAAGTGTTGCTCATTAAAAATAATTTTAATTCGGTAACTTAATTCAATAAGTTGACAAAAGCCGCTTGAAACGACAGCGCAGTTTACTATAGTTTGTAACCGCCATGTTGACGGGTAAATATTACTAAGTTAAACTGGTGTGCAAAAATCTGACAAACACTCAGACAAATGTATATATATTTTACCTTACTTGCTGGTCTTAATCTCTCGTAAGTTGCATCGATACACAGCGTAGATGTTCTCCGGAACCCTTCAACTCTTGCGGGTTCATCCCCGGGCAAACGCCGCGGCGCAGCGTGCCTCGACAAAAGACAAAATGGAACCCATTAAATATACTATCTACAGAGGATGCTTACAGTAAAGTGATGACCCGGTATATTTCTGACTTACAGATGTACTTCAAGCACTCGCGTTCTGTCTGAAGGAAATCTGACAAACAGATTTTCCAGTCATTACAATTGATGCAACACATCCAGTGTAGTCTATCCCAAGCTGTTGCGGCATTGTAGACATGGTGTAGGGCAAATCGTGTCAATCCAAATATAATAAATGAGGAAAATAAAATGACCTCAATAGAGCACCGCCAATGAGGCCGTTACAGCAAATACAGTAGCAATTTTAAAAATACAGTAAGTCTCTGTGTGTGGGGTTGGATGTCACAGAAAATTCCCATGATACAATGGTTATTACAGTAATTTACTGCAAAGGGAATTTACAGTATTATACTAGGTGATAAACAGTTAATAACTGTAGAAATTACAGAAATGTCAAACAGTGTATCAATAGTAGGATGAAACGCTGAAATAGTAGTGACCTTCACTTTGAGCAAAAAACACAGAAATAGTGCATCTGATAGGATTATGGCATTTTGTTGTTCACTTACAAGCGTAAGAGATGCCTAGTAGAACTCTCACCTCCCAGGCTCGCCAGACCGAGCCGTTCACTTGAGAAGGTTCCATTCTCAGTGGGGCAGTTTTTCTAAGAGGTATGGAAACCAGGGCTGTGTGATCCAATTCAGCACAAATGGCAGCACTTGCAGTCTCCCTCTCCTTTCTGATTTTGCACAGTACCTGGTGCAGGATGTGAAGCAGCCCTAAGCAAAAAAACACTGAGACAGCTGTTATCATTCCCATTCCCAGTGCCCTCTAAAAGCATTTTAGGGGGAGCTCTTCCCCCGCTTTGAAATTCGCAAGTGAGTCCATGAAGGCTCATGAGCACTATGGCAGTCAAGCTCGCTTGGAGATACGTAGTGTGGGCTGAAGTCAGCTTTTTAATAAATTGATTGTGAAACCCAAGTACCAAAGATGGTTGATGAGCAGATCTCTTTGCCTGCATAGGATGCTTTCAGAGTGGAGCAGCCAATCATCCAAGTAATTCACACTGCGCAGTCTGCTCAAGCAAAGAAGGGAAAGAGCGGTGTTCATGCACTTTGTGAATGTGTATGGCCCTAGAGACAGACTGAAGGGAAGGACTATAAACTCGGGGATCGGAAGGGGGGCGCAAATCATGGATCGCGGAACCGGGGGGTAACTTTTGAGGTCTGGTGCAAATTATGATATACAAAAATACATAGGCTATAGACTCATATGGATTATTCATTGAAAGGTCGCGATCTCGATTCAAACACGCGCAATCTTACTGCTATATGATGATGATTTCGCCATGCCTATAAAACCTTTGAAATCGCAATCACATCAGAATATTTAAACATGCTTTCGCGCAACCACTGATCCAGAGAGAGCTCTGGTCATGTAAGTTAAGCTTTGTTTGAACAAGCTTCATGACCAGGATACACGGTATAGGTTACATTTCTGTGTTGCAAACATTGAATAATAATTAAAGTATTCGGATAAATGCTCATTAGAGCCCTGCCCGGGCCTCATATATATTTCCTAGCCCGGCCCTTGTCCGAGAGCTTATCAGAATTATCGGCCCGAGCCCGTCTTTTCCTCCCTTCTCCCAAAAAAGCTTATACTACTGTTTCATCTATTGAAATAGTTCAGTTTTGTATGTAATGGCAAAGTGATTTTATTTCGTTTCATTCTTTTGTTAAGTTAATTTAGAAAAACGTTTGGAGCATTTTTGTTCATTAAATATAGCCTAAAGTTTTTGTTTTTTAAAGTAAGGACTGTTTGATCAATTTTGCCTTCTCAAATCATCATGACTTGTTTAAAATAAAATTTATAGATATAGGCCCAAAAGAGTTCAAGTATAAAACAATGTTAGTTGCAACGTTAAACTTAGAGAAATGTGCGCTATTAGACGCATACCCAAACTTGTGCGGAGAGTGGAAGCTAAAGGCGCATTGCAGGACATTGAGGTGCCAGCGCGATGACTTGCATTTTTTTTTCAGTGGAAACAATTTAAAATATTCTGTCATTTTTGCTCATAATACATCTTTCGCAACTGTTAAGGGTCAACTTTTATTTGTGTGCACTCACAGCATCAACAAAACGTTGCAAAAGGTGCTTTTATTAAATAAAGAAAACAAACATGATGCGCTTTCTGTTGCCTCAACAGGAGCGCTTCACAAAAATGAACCGAAACTCAGCAAATGCATACCTCACAGACATGATACATATATCTATAGAAAGCTTGAAATGATTAATTAACAAAATAAAACAAATACTCTGTCACAATCTTTCTATATGTAATCTGTAAAGATGCATTTCTCTAAAGGCGCGTCCGAGTCAGGATCGGCAACATCATTCTTGCGACACTGAAAACACTGGTTTATTAATAAATAATTCAAATATCCTCTTATTTCCCCCGAAACATTCATTGTAATTACGTTTGATGGTGCTTTGTGGCATTTTCAGCCTATTGCGTGCGCTTGAACGTGGATCTTCCAGCTGCGCTGATTTGCTGCTGCTGGCGGAGAAACTAAACGCTTTCCGAGCAAGCAAAAGTGTTTCCACCAGCGCGGAAATTTGTTTTCATCACCGTAATTGGTGTATGTATAAAATATCAAAATAAGGAGAAGCCTAAAACAGACCCGAGGCCCGGCCTGAGGCATGCCACATGATAGGGGAGGTTTGGGGGGGCTTTAGTTCCAAAAGGTTGAGAACCTCTGACCTATAGCAATATGACACCTATCACGGCATTCCTATATAAGCTCTATTCAGTATTATTCAGCAGCTTTGTCGCTTGCTCAGGACATTTTATCAGGATCCAGCTCCTTTGTTACCATTTGTGGTAGAGGTGTACGCTTCTGACTTGCAATGCCATGGTGTCTTTTCCAGGAAACTCAACTTAGCTGAAAGGAACAGAGACCTGCCGACCACAAAGGCGGCCTTTGAGGAGTGGAAGCATTGTCTGGAGCATTGTCTGTATCTCACAGATCATGGGGTCACACTTTATAACCAATCCAATTCACTGAACCATCTGCCAGTTGGTCTTTTGCAACTTATACCGGTTATCAATTTCTCTGGTTGCAACCCCTTTAAAGTTCTCAGATGAATCACCCGAGTGACTTAAAAGCTCATGCTGCCCTCTAACTACTGCATTTCGTGTGTCTCTCTGCTGAAATCTGTTGAGCCTGAGGACCTGAGAACTCCTCTGGAGAATGTACTACCTGGTGCACTGGGAGGGCTACAGGCTTGAAGAATGGCCATGGGTGGCTGCTGATGACATCTTGAACCCAACTCTCGTTACAGGATTTTATGCCAATCACTGGATCAACCTCGATCCAGACTCAGAGGAAGACCCCAAACTAACACTTCCACACACCCTTGGGAGAGGCCTAAATGGGGGAGTAATGTCATATACACACAGGAAGCTATTACTTAATACACCCGCCACATGAGGGAGCCCTTTCCTGAATTCTGATTTCCAGCAAACCTGAAGCTCATCCTCCACCATCACACTATAAATAAACTCTTTGGTCCTTTTCCTTCTTGCAAAGTCTTGACAATATTTCTATTGCAATTCTGAGCATTTTCTCTTGTTGGATTTTGTGTTTTGACCCCTGCCTGTCTGCTTTGGATTTATGTCTTTGGTTTGTGTTCTTGGTTTTATTGTTTGGACTCTCATTTTTTCTTGGTTTTGATCTCCGCCTGTATTCAGGCCTTTATTCTTCTGATGGATCCTACTCTGTCTTAAATCTCTAATATGTCACAAATAAGTAAGTATTTCAAGAAGAAATTTGTTTCCTGTTTGCAATGTTGAGTGACCCTCTCGAAAGGAAATTCAGTGGCAAGTCATACAAAACTAAAAAGTAAATAAAAAATGCTTTCCACTGCTTGGAAAAAATATTTTGTTGTCAAGATACATATTCTGTAGTTTGGGAAAGAAATAAAAAGTAGTGTAATTATTTGAGTCTCGTTTAAATTTGATAAGGAATTACCTTACGGTAACACTTTAGAATAGGGAACACTTATTCACTATTAACTACGATTTTTCCCCTAAATAAATTCTTAGTTATACCTTACTTAGTAAGGTAGTTGTTAAGTTTAGGTATTGAGTAGGATTAGGGATGTAGAATAAGGTCATGTAGAATAAGGCATTAATATGTGCTTAATTACTACTAATAAATGGCTAATATTCTAGTAACATGCACTCAGGTCTCTGGTGTGGTTGGGAGTTTTACCCCTGAGCCATGGGAGTGTTGATGTTGGACCCAAACAAAACACTTCAGGCAGTATTCCAGGAAAGGTAAAGTTATTTTAAAAAATAATAATAATAAATAAATAAAGTCTTTGCAAGAATAATCCGACTGAAGTTCTTTTCAGGCCTAGGTATTAACAGCAAAAAAACAATGGAAAAATGACAAGGGAAGAAAACAAAACCAGAGAACAATAATAACTCAGAAAAGGAACTTAGGATACCTTACTTTTAGGTAGCTGGGGAGGCATTGGTGGGACAAAAAACACAGTGTGAAGGCTCAAAAACCAAGTGAGTAACCAGGGAAAAATACACAACTTAAATACACTGGGGAAAATGAGGCACAGGTGACCTGAATAGCACTAATAAGGCCACACGAGGAAGAACTAAGGCAGAGGGGAACACAGGGGACCTCTAAAGTCCAATCAACTTTGCTACATTTGACTGAATATTGGCAGACAGTATATCCCTATACACTTCATAATTCATCCGGCTGCTTCTGTTATCTGTCACGTCATCATCAAACACCAGTAAGCCAGTGCCACTGGAAGCTAAGCATGCTCATGCCATCGCACTGCTCCATCATGTTTCACAGATGGTGTTGTATGCTTTGGATCATGAGCTGTTCCGAGCCTTTTCCATACTCCTTTCTTCCCGTCATTATGATACAGGTTACTTCTAATTTCAGCCTTTAAATTTCAGTACCAAACTGTTGATTTGGCCACTCTTAATGTTCTTGCTATCTCTCTAATGGATTTATTTTGTTTTTGAAGCCTAACAATTAGGGATGTGACAAGATCTCGTACCACGAGACGTGACAATATCCTTGCAAAACATTTTGCAGTGTTTACACTAGAGCTGCACGATTAATCCTAAAAAGTTCCAGATCTCGATTCAAACACCCACGCAATCTTATTCCTGAATGACAGTGATTTAGCTATGTCTATTACGACTATTTCACATCACGAGTGTCAGTGGAGCGTGAGAAGCACGTTTTGTTGCTGCCCATGTTAATGATGTGTGAGTAATGAACTGTCATGGAAACATCAGGTCACATTTAGATTCCATACACATTATCTTGTCTCTTTGAATTTTAAAGACATATACATACACACTGGCCCACGAAAACCACGACGTGAACACACTTGTCCGGTGAGAATCTGTGGTGGATGAATTTGTGTTTTATTAATTAAGTGTGGGGGATATGTCCTTGCATATTCTACACTCATTATAACAGCTGTAAATTTAACAGATTAATTTGGACATGGAAATAAAGTGCCTAATGGGCGTACAGTATAGCTCATTATTTTAAAGGGGTCATCTGATGCAAAGTTCGCTTTTACATGTTGTTTGAACATTAATTTGTGTTGGCGGTGTATGTACACATCTACCCTATAAAAATTTGTGCAGTGGTTTTTAATTCATCTGTAAAAATAATATCCCTTTTTCCAAACTGACCCATTCTTGTTACGTGCAGTGCTGGACTGACGAGACGGGAAACGAGATACGATACAAACAAATAACAATTTAATATAAATCTTCGTAGGAACAGGCAGGAACAGAACGAGACATCCACACACTTCCAAATAACGTCAAGGACCGACAACAAACTCAAAACACAAGCAGACTTATAAAGGGAGAGACTAATTACAAACACAGGTGTAGGGGATGACGGTAATTTGGGTTAAACCAAAACAGACAGATCGACGGAGGGAGACAATGGGAGAAACCAAAAGACATAAACAGACATAAATGTGACAATTCTCAGATGCCTGTTGGTGTGGCGTCACTTCGACTAAGGCTGCTCCCACGATAGTTGATTGACATGAGCGTCTTACCTCAGACCCGCCTTAAATCAGCTGTAACAGTCCGACCTCCATTGTTTCGATGCCGGAGCACGGATGTAAGTTAGACAAGAATATCTCTGATTGATCGATTGAAGTGTTGTGTTGCTGGATGTAATAATGAACATAGTGGTCGTCATTTACTCCCGACATCTGAGCCGCTGAAGATGCAGTGGATTATGTTTGTTTGTAAATGGAATGTGCCTCCTGATCTACATATATGTATCTATATTTGCACAAATCATTCGTGATCCAGCTTCACTTACAGCAGAAGTGAGTATTAGGTTTTTTTTTTTTAATGAATCTTTGCGATCGCCATTCCTAATAATGTTAGCAAGTTCAGCGGCTGAATGCGGCTAAAGTAAACAGGCTCGTCACTCCACAAAGAGAAGAGGGGGGGAGGGGCGAGAAGAGCTCAGTAACATTTAAAGCAACCTCGACCAGAACAGGATGATTTTTGCAGAACTGATTTTGTCAAGGTAAAAAGGGTGTTATTTATGTTACTATTGAGAAATTTTAACCAAAGCATGTTATAGACTTATAGACTTTCCAAAAAATATACTTGGGGGTCCCCTGGTTTTTCAATAAAAATATAATACTTCAAACATAAAACTAGTGAAAATAAAATGAAAAGATTCGATTGCTGTATTAAATTTAGAACTGCTCACGTTAAATCATATTTTATTTTTGCGTGTTTTTACAGTGTTGCGCATTATAGCCCATCACACACGACTCTGTTGAGTTTAGAATGCCGTGGCCAGTCAGAGGCGTTCAGAACGGTCATTGCTGAAACCTGGTGTTTTGTTCAGATTGAACTCGCGAATTTCCTCATTATAAGCAACAAAGTGCAGATGTACGAACTATGTAAGTAAGAGGTTTATTCATCATACAGTGTATGGACAGCTTCATTGATTAAAAGAGGAGTTATGAGAGCTTAAACACTAGCTAGACTGACTGTGCTCATTTAGAGTGTGTTCTTTCACTGCATGATTAAGTCTAATAAAATGCATTTTTTCAAAATTCAGGATATGGGGGCAGAAAATGTATATTTATATCATTTCATTTAATCAATATCACATGAAGAGTGCCTTTTTTTTTTTGCAAAAATCACAAATGTGATATTTTATACAACAGTTTAAACAACATATGTGATATTATACAACAGTTCAATAAACTAAAGTTAATATTAAGAGACTTATGTTTTAGACACCGTATTGCCTATTTTTGCTCTATTTCGCCAACAAAAATCATTCTACAAGCCACAGCAGTGTTTTTCGTTCCTGATTGAACCAACCGTTTAAATGATTTGGTTCAATCGCAACGACTCACTTATTAACCGTATCCACATTTAAAATTACCTTTTCATTTTTTTAAATAATTTTAAATATCAGCATTCAACGTTTTAGGATTAAAATATTAAAAGTTATTAAAATATTAATAGTTTTCATGCATTTGTAACTGCAGGTTAAATGCATTCATGTCCTGCATTAAACAGTGGCTAAATACATCTAAATGCCAATTCAGATGCAGTGTTTCCTCTATATTGAAAAGAAGAATTTTGTTGATAATGATTTTCTTTGTTTGATAATGTCCCACACTCTCTCACTCTCCCAAAACCAGTGGTCAACAGCTGGAACACGGGAAGGTTCCTCCGTCCAGGGGAACAGCGGAGGCTGGTAACCGAGTACGCACTGAAAGGGTGTTAAGCCGGTGGTATCTTGGCAGAGAGAGTTCTGTGCGTACTCGCCCCACTGGAGGAACCTGCTCCAGCTGTGCTGGTCCTCGTGACAGTATGCCTGGAGGTAATGTCCCAGCTCTTGGATCTTTCGCTCTGTCTGGCCATTGGTCTGTGGATGGTAACCGGAGGAGAGATTAACAGAAAAACCAAGAAGCTTAAAGAAAGCTTTCCAGACATGAGAGATGAATCGGACATGAGAGATGAATCGTGTCGGACGGTCCCCGGTCCGACACGATCTCCTCGGGCAAGCCGAAGTGACGAAACACCTGCTGGAACAGATGTTCAGCAGTTTCCGGTGCCGTGGGCAACCCCTTTAAAGGGAAAATCTTAGAGAAGCGAACAACCATAACTAGGATACAGGAGTTACCTTCGGAGCTCGGGAGATCTGTCACGAAGTCCACTCCAATATGGGACCAGGGCCTCTGTGGAATGGGTAGTGATACCAGTTTTCCTATGGGAAGTTGACAGGGAGAGGTAGACATAGCACAGACAGAGCAGCTCTGGACGTACCTGATGGTATCACGGCGCATACTGGGCCACCAGTATCGGGTTTGAAGGAGCGAGAGGGTCCGTTGGCTACCTGGGTGTCCAGAGCCCAGAGACTGATGAGCTGTGCCAAGAAGGGTTAGTCGTTGAGATCGAGGAACAAAGATCTTCCCTTCTGGGCATTCCGGCAGAGCGGGCTCCTGGAGGGTGGCGTGCCTGATGGTATCATCCTGCTCCCAGAGGATGGGGCTGATGATTAGGTTGGAGGGGATGATGGGTTTAATGGTTCAGCAGGGTGATCTGAGGAGAACTGTCGTGAGAGAGCGTCAGCAGATATGTTCTTGGAACCGGGTCGATAGGTGATTTTAAAGTTGAAACGTGTGAAGAATAATGCCCATCGTGCTTGTCTGGGGTTGAGACGTCTCGCTTCTCGAAGGTATTGGAGATTTTTGTGATCAGTGATAATGGTGAATGGATGATTAGATTCCTCCAACCAGTGGCGCCATTCCTCCAGGGCTAGTTTGATGGCCAGTAGTTCTCTATTGCCGACATCCTAATTCTGCTCCGCCGGAGACAGCTTCCGAGAATAGAAAGCACAGGGATGGAGGAGAGGAGGCTCGCCGACCGCTTGGGACAGCACCGCACCCACTCCAGTGGTGGAAGCGTCGACTTTAACCGTAAAGGGAAGTTCGGGATCTGGGTGGTGTAGTAAGGGTGCGGTGCTAAAAATCTCCTTGAGCCGTTGGAATGCTTTGGGAGCAGCGGGGTTCCAGATGAGAGCTTTCGGTTTACCCCTCAGGAGGGAGGTTAACGGAACCATGATGGAACTGTAGTTCTGGATGAAGCGTCTGTAGAAATTGGAAAATCCCAGGAAACGTTGAAGTTCTTTAACTGTGAGGGGTTGTGGCCATTCTTGAATAGCAGAAACCTTCCCCTGATCCATCTGCACGCCCTCGGCAGTGCTGTCTGTAGGCTCCCAGCAGCGCTGTCTTGTTCCAGCCGCTAGCCGCCGCCAGCGTACGGAAGTGGAGAATGTATAAATTCACTGAAGAAGTACCTTGCTGAAGACAGAAGAGCTGGTCGGAAGTGGTGAGTGTACCGGTGGTTGTGCTGAAAACCTTGGAGAACTGTTCATAGGAATGAATGATGGGATTTACGGAGTTCCAAATAGCTTTTGCCCACTGTAGGGCCTTACCGGTGAGCAACGAGATAAGGCAACCTTAGTGCTCTCAGACGGAAACATTTGTGGTTGCATCTGGATGAACAAGCTGATTTGAAGAAAACTGCTACACTCAGCCGCCTCGCCCGCAAACGTGGTGGGCATGGCCATGGGAGATCATGAGGCAGATGGCGGCACAGGTGTGGGTTGAAATGCCGCCTTTAAGGCATTCACCAACTCAGAGAGAGGGTTAGGTGCAGCTTGTGCTTCGGTGCTCATCTTTCTTTGTTTTACGGTCTGGTCTTCTGTCACAAACACACACTGAGATGGAGGAGACGAGAGGTGAGTAGCAATCCAATCCAATGTTTTATTGACAAGCTTGTTCGATGAACAACATGGTGAAAAGCAGAATAAAGAGTTCTTAACTGAATGGTGTTGCAAAGTTGAGATGACACAGAGTCCAGGTATTGAGCCACAGCAAACGCCAAAGCACAATGTAGAAATCCACGTGGAAACAGCATAGAGTCCAAGGAAGCTAGCATGTGAACAATAGACCAGACAATGAGAGTGTGTGTGAGTGTCTCTTATATAGGGCGTGGCTAAATGAGGATCAGGTGCAACAGATTAGAATTCGGGTGATGATGAATGAGTGGGCGGTGCTACCGGAGGTGTGGCAGATGGAGGTGGCTGTGGTGAATGCCTGACAGATAACAGCCTAAAATGTTTTATTATTCTAAGTGACTGTTGATTAAATACAAGAATTTGATGCAAAAGATAATAAAAGACAGTGCACACTTTCAGAAAAAAAAATGGCTTTATAAAAGTTAAAAATACCCCCAAACTTATTCATTAAATTAATTTACTTGGCTAGATATTTAATTCTTCTTTGCTTAGTGATTGTTTGGTACACCTAATTCACTAATCAAAATAAGCTTTTATCTTAGAATTGAGTTTTCTCAATGATAACAAGGAAAAGACAAAAATATGAATCATATTTGTATAAGGTGGGGGGGGGGTTGGTCTGGTTAGGGGAACCCCCCAAGAACTTTGCCACAATTCGAACACTGCTTACTGTTTAATACTGTAAAGCTAATACTGTAAAGGTGACTTGACCTGAAGCACCTTATTAAATAACCGGTCAGTGGGTGCATGCTAAACACAAGTTTGTCATTAAATGTTTCTGTACACAGACTCAGAGAACAGAGACGGTCTGTCCCGCAATGGCATCACCCATATTCTTTCCGTGTGCAACAATGCCAAGCCTGTCTTAGAGGTAAGAACAGCATTCCACAGAGACCACAAGGAGAGAACTTTTCCATTTCTGCTTTGACACTGTAGAGTATTGTCATTGGGTGAATGTAACTTCTTAATACTGCATACAAAGCTTAGGGCAGTCTGTGACATATCTGTGACATATTTTATTTGCTTTAAACATGTTCTAAAAGATAACATGAATATGTAAATACATCAGTCTGACAGGAATGAGTGGGTTATTTATAAGAATGTTGAAGCAAAATGACACTGCTTGTTGGAACTTAGTATGTGTGTTATGAGCAGCAGGGGGCAGTGAAGGTTCGCTGTATAGCTGATAGTGACACAAACTACACTAACCAACATCTATCATCTAAGTGTTGGGGCCTAGTTATTAGTTACCTAGTAAATTTTGATTTGGAAATATGCATCAAACAGCCACAAAGAATACATTTACACAGTCCATATGAAATGCATAAATGCAATGCATTTTCAGATAATAACATGCTTTGGGTTGGTGTACACACCATTACTGTGTGCAATTCAGAACGGCATTAAGAATACCTTTTAAATTCCAATTAAATTCCTAATTCAAGTAGCAGAATTGTATTCAAATACAATATAAATTGTATTTACATAGTTGCATTTTCGAATTTAAATTTAATGAAGTAGAATTCAGATGAAAAGAAATTCAGAGTGACAGATTTCAGCCTGGGTTAATCTCATAAAGAGTACATAATATTAAAAGTCACTTTATATATTATATATTTTATAAATGTATGGTTATTGCGAGGTTATCTGAGAACAGTGTGGTAGTGGTGTCAACTTGTTATAAACAGTTTTTAATTTCCTTTAATGTCTTATTAAATGTTCCAATGAATTAAAAAGAAGTCAATTCACTGTTGCAGTTGTATGCGGTTACACTTTATTTTAAGGTCCAGTTCTCGCTATTAACAAACCATTAACTGTAGCTTTTGCCTTAATAAACTCATAATTTGTTGCTTATTAATAGGTAGCAAGGTAGTTGTTAAGTTCAGGTACTGTGTAGGATTAGGAGTGTAGAATATGGTCATGCAGAATAGGTGCTTTATTAGTACTAATATACAGCCAAAATGTTAATTAGTAACTGGTTAAGACTGAGAATTGTTTGCTATACTTAAATGTTACCTTGTATGCAGGACAGGCCCCAGACATTGATAGCGCCTAAAAACGCTAAAAAGCGGGCAACACTAAATTGAACTTGAGTGTAAATAAATAAATAAATAAATAAAGTCCCAACTATTAGTAGTAGTCTCATATTTATCATTAAAACTGTATTTAATTATGCCGATTTGAAATACTGCTCAGCATTAAGCAAAATTAGTAACAGTCTCATGCAGATTGAATATGCACCGTAGGTTTTGTTTTGTATGAAAACATGACAGAAAATATATGAAAGAATGTATGTATGAATTAATGAATTCTATTAATGCATAAGAAGGAATCCACTGTCTTCAAAAAAGTTTTGATGCCATTTGCTCTTCATCTTCACTTGATGTAATGCCTAATAAAGTCGTATTTATTAGTGCGGCAGTGCTATGTTTACATGTGCATTAAATAATCTAAACACTTCAGATGATGAAGTAGCCTATGAGCAAATAAAGTGCCTAACATTTATCATTTTCACTTATCCCTTTTCCTAAAAATGATTTATAGGGGTGGTTAATTGTGATTTTACTTTTTTAACTTTCGTTAGTATGTAATGTTGCTGTTTGAGCATAAACAATATCTGCAAAGTTGCAAGGCTGAAAGTTCAATGCAAAAGGAGATATTGTTTTTTTAAATTTATGGCAATTTATTGCCTACAAAAACGGCCCGTAAAGACTACAACAAGCTACTTTCCGGGTTGGTGACATCATAAACCGAGATATTTACATAAACCCCGCCCCCGGGACCATGCAACAAAGGGGGCCAGGCAAGACGAGGAAGAGTTGTTGCCATGTCGTCAAAACTAGCGGCGCACGAAAAAATCTATTCATATATGAATTGCGATTCTGTCTTCTAATGATTCTAACACCGTGTCTACACCGGATACGAGCAGCGCGGTGTGACAAAATACAGTAGACCCCACAAATCCCCGACAGTAAACCGCTGCCTCTGAGGTATGGGAAGTGGAACCAGTTTTCCTGCAGGTAATTGACGAGGAGTGTTAGACATGGCACAGACTGAGCAGCTCTGGATGTACCTGGTGATATCACGGTGCATGCTGGGCCACCAGTACCGAGCCTGAAGGAGCGAGAGGGTCTTTCTGCTGCCTGGATGTCCAGAGCTCGGAGATTCATGAGCTGTACCCAGAAGGTTTTGACGTTGGGAGCGAGGCATGTAGATCTTCCCTTCTGGGCATTCTGGCAGAGCAGGCTCCTGGAGGGTGGCGTTGCGGATGTTCTCGTCTAAATCTGAAATGATGGGACTTGCGATCACGTCAGGTGGTATGATGGGTTCTGGTTCCACAGGAGAGACGACGTAGAACTGCCGGGAGAGGGCATCAGCTTTCACATTCTTAGAACCCAGACGGTAAATAATCTTGAAGTTGAATAAGGTTAGGAAGAGGGCCCTTCGAGCCTGCCTGGGGTTAAAGCGTTTAGCTTCTCGCAGATATTGGAGGTTCATGTAATCCGTGATTATGGTGATGACATAGCCGAGGAACTGGACTGAAGGCTGATGAAACTCACATTTTTCCAACTTGAGATAGAGACTGTGTTCTCTAAGTTTTTGGAGGACCTGCTGGCGATGGTCGGCCAGGTTCCGGGAGTAAATTAGAATGTCGTCAATGTAGACCACGTCGAAATGATGGAGAAACTCCTGGAACACCTCATTCATGATTTGGAAGACGGAGGTACTGATACGGAATTACCCGGTATTCATATTGCCCTGTGAGTATGATGAAGGCCGTCTTCCACTCGTCTCCCGCACGAATACGAATGAGGTTGTAAGCACTCCGCAGGTCCAACTTCATAAACATTTGTGTTCCGCGTTGCTCCTCAAGAGCGGCTGGGACCAGGGGAAGTGGATAGGGTTGCTGTATGATTTGGGAGTTGAGCTGATGGTAATCAATGCAGGGACGTAGACCTCCATCCTTTTTGGCCACGAAGAAGAAACTCAAGGTGGCCGGCGAGGTGGATGGTTGAATAAATCCTTGTTGCATTGCTTCCACAATGTACTCCTCCATCGCCTGGTACTCCAGGATGGACAGTGGATAGATCCGCCCTTTGGGAAGCTGGGCTCCAGGCAGCAGCTCGATGGCACACCGATGAGGTGGTAGACGAGTGGCTGCCTGTTTACTGAATACATCCTGGAACGCCGCATACTCCGCTGGGATTTCCGGAGAGATTTCTGGTTCTGGACTTTCGACTTGGGTTTAGGCTAGGGGTACTGGAATGGATCGTGGGAGAGGTAAGTTAGATAGACACTGATCATAACATTGTTTGTTCCAGCGGATAACGTCACAGGGATCCCAGCGGAGTTCTGGAGGATGTAGATGAGCCACGGGCCTCCCAGGATGACGCTAATGGTGAAATCCTCCAGTACTAGAAACCGTAGATAGGTGAAGAATATCATACCCTCCCACGTCCCAGTGGCTTTCCCTGAATAGTTTTCACTGATAATTCCTGAAAATGTTGTTGACGGGTGAGTTGGAGTTGACTTAAGCATTCTTGTGAAATGAAGTTGCCGGAGGAACCTGAATCAATCAGAGCAGAGACAGAAATAGACTGTTCTGAAGTATGGAGAGTAACAGGTATCAGAGTTAGATTAGAGACGGAACAGCTGATCGGAGGTGGTGAGACTTTTCAGCGTAGCTTTGAGCCAAGATTTTTTTTTTTACATGTAAGTCAAATCGTAGCAGTATTCTTGAGAGTAAGGCCTGATAAACACGGGCCCTGACCTCATGATGAAAACTTACCTGCCGGAACTTTTTCACAAGACACAAAATACGTATCAATAAGTGCAAATCACTGCAGTTTCCAACAGAAATGAACACTAGAACACTAAACACTAAACAGCAAGCACTTGTAATCATTTTCGTACACAGTTATGATTACAGCTTCATGTTTTGCTTTCCGGTGTTGAACCCCACCGGATTACTACCCCCCTAGAATTGTTAGGTTTAGGGTTAGGTGTGGGGGAGTGGTTAGGGTTAGGCAATCATGTAGCAATTTCAACGAGAGGAGGTAATATGCTAATTTGGCAGGGAGTCGAAAATGGACACAACACCAGATGTAACAAGCTTGCTCGGTAGCTCAGCTGGCACGGAATTGGACTTGAAATCGGACCTCTGTTGCTGACTGGCTACAAGAGTGTTGTGGAGCTTGGTCTGATCAGTCTGAACCACTTTGTTTTTGCCCATATTTACATGACAGGCTGACAATGATTGGGGTACTACACCATCAGCTCCAGGATGTTAGATTTTGCTGTATGTGGTTGACCAGTGGTTTGGATGGCTCGCCATATGTATTAGATTTCTCTAATACATAAAATAAGTAAGCTTGATCAAAGTTCATGGGAAAAGAGTTTATTAAAGAAAGTCGTGTAGCATAGCCGTCTTCTAGATTTTAACCCAAGGTACTGTCTGTGTGACCAGACTTTATAAACACAAACAAACAACAAGACATTGATAATAAATCAGCTTTTTAGAATGATTTCTGAAGGATCCTGTGACACTGAAGATTAGGATAATGGCTGATGAAAATTCAGCTTTGCATCACTGGAATAAATAATATTTTAAAGTATATTAAAATAGAAAACAATAATGTGTGTGTGTGTGTGTGTGCACAGCATAAATAAGTACACCCTCTTTAAAAAAGTACAAAGATGTTTTCTTCATGATCACCAACACAATTTATGGAAACATTGCAAAAATGAAATGTAATAAACATATACGTGAAACAAAGAAATATACAGCATGTTGTTAATATCTGTTGACACACACCTTTCAGGTGCACCCTAGACACATCATCAGTGATGTAACCTGGGGTCATCGGGTGTTTTGGGTCTTTCAACACCATACACCCTCGCCCAGGCGACCCAGCCAGGGGTGATCAGTCCCCAACCTGTGTGTAGGTAGCTTGTGTAGTCCAAGGATCACCCCTTTTGATCCACAGCCATCTTGATGCCTTCTCAGTAGCATCCATGATGTTTCTGATGGCTTTATTCTTGTGCAGTCTCTTGATTCCCAAAAGCTTGAGGGCCCTGCATAATGACTAGCCGGCAAAACCTCGGCAGCCAACCTCGATGTGGAGGCAGCGGGTTTTCCGTCCCCTATTCTCCTCGTATATTCTTCTATAACTCCTTGTACTTGGCCACTCTTCTGTTCAAACTCCTCCTCCATCCGGTCTTCCCAGGGCACAGTTAATTCCAGCAGGACCACCTGCCTTGATGATTCTGAGAATAGGACTATGTCAGGCCTAAGCGTGGATGTGGCGATGGTTTTTGGGAATTTGAGCTGCCTTCCCAGGTCAACTTTTAGCTGCCAGTCTCGAGCTGTTGCCAGGAGTCCACCCGCTGCTTCCTGATGGTTTCTCTCCAGCCTCGACAACCGCAATTGTGCACTGTGCTGGCTACTGGTGCTTGCTGAGAGAGATCCCTGTGCTGATCATTCCAGCAATTACCCTTAACACCTGATCGTGGCGCCACCGATAACGCCCCTCTCCCAGGGCCTTCGGACAGCAGCTTAGTATGTCAGTTGGCGTCAGTTGGCGTCTGTCCTTTCCCCCGGGCCTTGTCATATCAAGGTTTATGATTGCAACCAAGCCCTGCACGTCCCGACGCCACTGTCCCCACCAGCATACTGTGCCGCAGCCGTGTCTCAGTCTGGTTTACCGCCTCCTGAGCACTCCACTTCCTACCCGTCCTCACTTCGATGCCGGCTAAGGAAACTTTGGTGTCCGTGGATTCTCCGTACAGCAGCACCTCCCTTGCTCTGGAAACCATGAACCCCTCCGACATGCTACTGAAGGGGAGTTGTAGCTTTTTCTTCCTTCCCTATAAGGCTATGCTGGTGAAACTGCGGGGGAGGCCCAACCACCTACGTAGAGAGTGGCTGATCTTCCTTTCAAAGCTTTCGACAGTGGTTAAGGGAACGTCGTAAACCAGCAGTGGCCATAGGAGTCGTGGCAGAATACCATGCTGATAAATCCAGGCTTTAAACTTCCCTGGCAGCCCTGACTTGTCCACTGCAGCAATCCAGGTGTGCAGCTCTTTTCCAGTTTCCTCAAGTGTGACTGTGTCCTTAAGTGTGCTGTTGAAGACTTTTCCCAGGCTCTTAACTGGCTTCTCTGTGATTGATGAAATTTGCACTCTTCCAAGGGAGAAGTGGAACTTGTCGGTTACGTTTCCTCTCCTCAACACAAGGGACTGGGACTTGGCTGGCTTATTCGGGCCCAACTAATGAGGCATTCCAAACCTTGGAGGATCCATCTACAGCCTGGTATGGATGTTGTGGTCAGATCATCCATAAATGCTGGTGGGCTGTCGCACACCTGACCGGCTAAGTGGGCCTCTGCATTCCACCTCTGCTGACTTAACTATCATATTCATGGCCAAGGCAAACAGGATGCACCCTGTGATTATTCCTTTCTCCAGCCTATGAAAAGCAGATGTTACTGTTCCAGAGGTGACTCTCAACTTAAAGCAGCTATAGTAGTTCAAAATGAGGTTGCTGATCTTTTCTGGAACATGGTGTCGGGTCAGTGAGGTTTCCACCACCTTGTGCGGGATTGACTCATAAGCATTGGCGAGATCAAGCCACAGCACTGCCAGATCGCCGCCACCTTCAAGAGCCTCCTGGATTAGCTGGGTGATTACTCCTGTGTGCTCAATACAGCCTGGAACTTTTGGGATCCCACCCTTCTGTACAGCGATATCAATGTACTCGTTCTGCAGGAGGAACTCCGTCATGCGTCGGGCAACAATACTGAAAAATATTTTTCCCTCCACACTGAGAAGTGGGATGACCCTAAACTGCTCAATGTTACTTGAGTTCTCCTCCTTAGGGATCCAGACACCCTCTGCATGTCTCCACTGCTGCACCACTTTCCCCCTCCTCCAGATGACTTTGATGATTTTCCATAGTCGCTAGAGGAGTTTGGGGCACCTCTTATAGACCACGTAGGGAACTCCACTTGGACCTGGTGCTGAGTTCGTCCTAGCTGCTTTGACAACCTTCTGCACCTCTCTCAAGGTTGGATCCTTGAGGTTAAATGCCACACTGGGTTCCGGTGGGGATATTAATGTGCTACACGGACCAAGGTCCTGGTCCCTAGCTGTATCACTATAGCTGGTGCTGAGGTACTTATCGATCTCGTCTTGAGTACAGGTATGTCGACCGCTACGCTTCTGGCCGAGGAGTCTCCTGGTGAGTCCGAAGGGGTTTTCAATAAACTATGCACATCTGCGGGCCCTCTCCTTACTCCTCTTTTTGTGACATTCAGCTCGACGGGTGGTTGTGAGCTTACTTCTTACAATGTTCCGAAGCTCAGCCAGGGCAGCTCTATTCTCCTCACTTGCCTGCTTGAACTGCTTTCTAAGCAGACGGAGCTCCTGCCGCAACTGTCGGATCTTCTCCTCCCAACGATTTGGTCCTGCAGTTCCACCAAACTGATGCTGCTCCTTCACACCAAATCTCTCAGCAGCTATAGTGATAATTATTAAACACATTGTCTGAAGCCTCCAGTCAGCATCCCCTCTGGGTGTTACTTGGAGAATCTGGTCCATGTCTTCATCGAGATGGTGCCACTCATTCTTCTTATTAGCGGCAGGCGTAAAATATGTAAATTATTCCTTTTATTAAAACAAAATTATTCTGTTTTGTTTCAATAAAGGATTGCAGAAATGAGTACAACCTAGCTTTAATTCAGCAAATGTATAATATTCTAGTACAGGGGTGGCGAACGTCGGTCCTGGAGAGACACAGCCCTGCAGAGTTTTGCTTTAACCCTAATCAAATTAATCAAAACAAATCAAGATTTTATTAGGGTTGGAGCTGAGCTCTGCAGGACTGCGGCTCTCCAGGACTGGAGTTTGCCACCTCTGTTCTAGTACTTAGTATGTCCTCCATAATTTTAAGTACTGCTCTGACTCTTTTTTTCACTGAGTGTACAAGTTTATGGCAAATTGTCATATCTGTCCTTTTTAACTCTTGGACCTCCATAAAAGCCGTAAAAAAACTGACTCTGAGACACCTGTCTGATATTTTTTCTGCTCTTTTGTTTTTTTTTTTTCTAGCAAAAAGTCACTCATCACTAAATAAAAGCTTAAAGTGAAGGTCTGATTATTTCAGGGGCCTTGTTACAAGTCCATTGTTGTTGTTATATTTCTGTGTTACTTATGCTATATTTTCACACTTAAAACAAGGATTTAGTATTCCTTTTGTACCATTGACCTATTTTGTGCAATGAGATATGTCTCCTGAGCATTCTCTCTAGAGTGGTTCTATTGTCAAGTCTGGGAATGATTCCCCCTCTCCGCACTTTCGCAATACAACACTTTATCACTTTGGTAAGAATTTTTTTTTTTTTCCTGAATAATTTTGACATGCTTTTTTGGTAGTTGACCAAGCAGACTTTACACGAGTGGTGCTCAACCCTGGTCCTGGAGATTGACTTTCCTGCAGAGTTCAGCTCCAACCCTGACCAAACACACCTGAACCAGCTAATTAGGATCTGAAGGAGCACTTGATAATTACACACAGGTGTGTTTAATTAGGGTTGGAACTGAACTCTGCAGGAAGGTCGATCTCCAGGAACAGGGTTGGGCACTAGGGTTGGGTATCGTTTGGGGTTTTTTCGATACCGGTGCCAAATCGATACTTTTAAAACGGTACCGGTGCCAAAACGGTGCCTGAACCGATACTTTGAAAAAAAGCCACAAAGTGGTGGATGACACAAAAATATATTTTTATTGGACAAAAAAGTTCTTTAAATTGAACAATGTATTAAAAGTAAAAAAAGAAGAAAAAAAAAAAGAAGTAGTACTATACATTATTAAGTCAATGCAAAACGCAACAACAATAAAACCTAAGCCACCTAACCCAACTACAATAATTTAACAGCTTAAAATTTCAGAAATTCTTTTGCAGAAATATGAATATATGTGATGAGATCTTGGAAAACCCGTCGGATGTAGCGGTGGGACGTTTTCAGGAAATTCGTTTTTCATTAAATTATTATTCTATAACATCTTGTCTATCATCTCTGAAAATATCTATTGCAATTTATTGCAGCAAGCAGAAATGACTGTCTTTCTCCTATATTAAGAACGCGCTGCGGAGGTGCTTTCCCAAACAGTTAACCTATCAAAATAAACCACATAACATATTTAGTAAAGGCTTATCAGTTCACATTCTCCACCAGTCCTGTGTAAAGTACGGCAAGCAAATTTATTTATTTATTTATTTATTTATTTATTTACTTACTTACTTACTTACTTACTTTAATATCGTGAGATGGCGGAGCACAACAACGCCGTCTAAAGTACTGCAGCTGCTCACGTAACCGATCTTACTCGTCTCAGTCTTCTCAGTTTTGGTGATGTCAGTGCCCTAAATGATGTTGCGGGCTATTTCACATCCAGAGATGAAGGATCGGATGATGAAGTTACTAAAGAGGAGTCCGATGACAGTCTGTTTTATCACAGTGCGCGAACAGTTGCGCTGCGCTCGCTTTTACTACAAGGTAGGCTGCATTATTTACTAAACATAAAATGGGTGATCAACGGAAAACAAACGTTAGTCTGTTTGTCTAATGATGCAGTAGCGCTCCTAACTTGACAGACAGCTCTCGTTAAACCCGTAAAGTGAAAGTGAAAGCCGTCTCACTTTAAAGTTTTTCTCAAAATCCCATTCCTGAAAATCATCGCTATCAGCCAACCTAAGATAGCCATAACGTAGGTTATGTAAAAAATAAAAGTTTTGGAAAGGGGCTGAACGCAGCTTTCATATGGTGTTAAAACCTAAAAAAAGGTAAAATTTCACCATGTGTTGGGTTTTCCTAGATCGCATCACATATTTGCCGTCTCTGGCAAAATACGACACCTCTCCAGCTGATGTCTGCAAACTGTCAAACACGGTGCATCCCTCTGCTTTCAACTTTATTCCACATACCATCAAATGTTTCATGAGGTTTGACGCGTTTTCCCCTTCACACGCAACTGCTGTAAAACATTTGCTGCACGTCGCAGTGTCTGAATCATTTCTCGTGAAATATAGCCACACTTTAGAATGTTTAGTTTTTGGCATTTTAAGTTCGACGCGTTTAATGTAGCTCGCTAAGCTAAAGGCAAACCACCTGCTGCAGTCAGAGCAAGTGTAACGATAGTTGCAGCATTCACGCGCTTCTCGGATGCATTTCCAGACGATTTGTGCTTTTAATTCGAAATGTGAAAATGGATAGTAACTACAAAGATGTCTTGGATTTCTATCATCAAAGCTTTCCGACTTTCCCGAGTTTTCTCATTCAGTAAAAAATGTTCTGATCATTCCGACACCCCATGAATGCAGTATTTAAATTTAACTAGCGATCATGCATGTTGATGAATCAATGCTTCTACATCCGTGTCATAGCACCAGAAGACAAATATTTCAATCGACAGTTCAGGCATTTAAGTGGCACCGAAATTCGCGTTCTGATTCGGTCCGGTACATACCGGTCACATGGGTACCGGTGCCGTATTGGCACCGGGTTTCGGTACCCAACCCTATTGGGCACCCCTGCTTTACACTCTCTAACTAAAGAATATATCACTAAAGAACACTATGTCTTCAAAGTAAAGATTATTTGCTGAATTTGTCTCAGAGTCTGAGAGCAGATACATTCATTTATTTCATTTCAAATGACAACGTTATTGTGTTCTGTAAAGCAAATCAGCATCAAAATGAGCTGTAAATTTTGACGCAAAGGATCTTAACTTCAGTAACATGTCACTTGAGAGAATGTTAGGAATTCATTGAAATTTTGCAGTATTTCTGCAGTTTTATCTGTAGTTTTATTTTGAAATGGAATCTGCATCTGTTATTAGAACCGAAAGTTGTATCTTGTATTACATCTCACACACTTTAATGCCTTTTGAATGGAACATATACACTTGTTTCGAACTGGAATCATGGCGAAATATCCTGTGATGTCCACTACACAGGGCACTCATGGTCAAATAGAACAAATGTTGTATATGATAAGAGATACATATGAAATGTGCAGAGCCGGGGGGCGCGAGGACTGGAGTTGGGAAATGCTGATCTATACGACAATGTGTGCCTGTGTATGTACCACATCATTAACATATAGATATACTTTGTAACCTGGCAAAGATAAGAAAAAAACCAACAACAACCTGAAGCAAGATATAAATTAGCATTTGATAATTGTCATTGACATTTGTCATTGATCCACTTATTTGTGAAGCCATTAAGAGCAATAAATAAATGACAGAACCTTGACTCTGACACTGAGTGCAGCTAAAATCAGCCATGCACATTTAGCATGGCTAATAAAACATTGTCAATAGTGTCAATTGGAAAAAAGTGTCCTTGAGGTTACATAGCTAAATATGGTGAACACTGGTTGGAGTCTATACAAGCGCAAATGCTTCTTTCACTTTAACCTGTTCTCATATCTGTAGCTTTATATCTTCAAAGCAATTACATCCAATAGACCGTTTGTATAGTTAAAAACTGTTGCGTTAACACTGCTGCTTACTGTATATGCTTAGTAATTCACTCCCGCATCAAATGCAAGACTGTTAAACATGACGCTTAGTTTAAACTTGTTTATGACTGCTCATTTAGGAAGTAATAAGGCAGACCACACAATATGCACAGCAATATGAAGTAAAAGAACATTCACTTATCTTGGATGTTGATTTTAGATGCTTGAGGTATGAAGGAGGTAAGTGGCACAATAGATTAAAAGTAAAATCTGATTTTGCGGCACCCCGTATCATTTTGCCTAGGCCAGGGGTTTTCACACCTTGAGGCCCCCCAGCACTGCACTGTTTGTATGTGTCCCTTATTGGATGCACCCAGTTCAAGTAATGCAGTCTGTACTAATGAACTCATAAGATGAATCAAGAGAATTTACAGGATGAAGAATGTGCGAAGCTGGGGGGTCTCCAGCAGAGGTTTGAAAACACTTGGCCTTTACCACAGGTCGGTCTTGATTGTATAACACATCTTATGTACTACAGTGGTGATTCTTTGTTTTTAACTATCTGTTTGTTTTTTGCTCTCTCCATTAGGACATGACCTATCTTTGCATTAATGCAGCTGATGCCTCCAGCCAAAATCTGTGAGTCACAAAGGAAGTGCAACACACAAGCCTTTCCCATATACATGCGCACATACACACACACACACAATCACACACTATCAGAAGTATATAGACTGTATGTTCAGTGGAAGTATATTGAAATTATATATATACACAAAATATAAAATATATATATTAAGTATATTTATATACAAAACGACAAAATATCTTACTGTGAAATTGTCACAGTAATTTGAAAACTACAGATGTTCCTCACAGTCACATGACTCTCTTATGATGAAACAGATTATTGCAAAATTTTAACGTCATTAATCTCTCTCTCTCTCTCTCTCTCTCTCTCTCTCTCTCTCTCTCTGTGTACACCTGATATTTTCTACATTATGGGGACCAAATGACCCCAAAACGAGAGTAATACCAATCAATTTTGCCCTTGTCTGAATATTTTTAGTCCCCTTGAGAAAATAAGATAAATCATACAGAATGCTGTTTTCTGAAGAAAAATAAATAAATGAATAAATAAATAAATAAAAAATGCAGAAAGTTTTGTGTTAGAGGTAGTTTTAGGGGTAGGGTTAGGGTAAAGTGATAGAAATATAAAATCATTACACCCATGGAATATCCCCATAATGACACCGGGGTGTTTGTGTGTGTGTATTTTGTTATATATGGTTTATTAGGACACAAATGTGGACAATGACATGCGTACTACAACATAAACAGTTCATGAGGACACTTCCTGTGTCCTTGTTAATCAAACGGGTTAAAAACATACTACATGAGACTGACTGATACACCACCTTTAATCAATAAAAAAGTGAAAAAAAGAGAGAGAAAAAATCATCAGCCACTGACAAATGCAATTACTTTGATACCATTACTATTTGGAGTGATGGTTCTGCTCAACATATATTTTACTTACTTTATCTGCAGTACATTTATGATTTGGCATCTAGCGGCAGGATCATCTACAGACCAACCATAACAGCTCCAGTGATTAAACTGTTTTTTTTTTTTTTTTTTTTTTTTTTTTGCTTTGTTTTTTGGTGATAAGCTATGCCTAAGCAAGATTACAGAACTTTGTGTAGATAAAGTGACAAACTGAATTATCTCATAACATCTGAATGTTTTAGAGATAAACAAATATTCTAAACATGACATTTTCCAGATGAAAACAAACAGATAGATGTCTGGATGGTGTAAGTGTGTACATGAGATACTAGCCCCTGATGCAATCCTTAGGGAAGGAAACTGCACTGGCCACTAGACCTATTAAAAACCCCTCTGTCACAATCCCACAACTTTAAAATAAGGATAACGGTCAGTCTGCCTGTTTCATCACACAAGTCCTTTCTCCCAAATGGGTGGCCACACACACAAACTGGCAAAACAGGACTGTGGCAGGTTTTTATTAAATGAAAGTTTGAATCAGAATCAGGTGTCAGAATCATTATACACTCACAGTATGAATAGTGCCTATCTGGTAGTCGTGACACAGTTTTAATGACACATGACTTGTGGCTTAGAAATATGCAGGAGTAATAGTGCTGTAAAGTATCTTCCTCATTTTCTGCTGTTGGTTAAAACCGATGTGCAGTTTATCTATCAAAAGCATTGCCAAAACTTGGAAAAATGTAATGCCATGGAGGAACTTCTCTTCATAATTGTGTTACATAGCTTATCTTTTTTAAAACAAAAGAAATATGTCAGTGGATTATGTCACGTATAATATGTATTTTAAGTGGTAATGTTGTGAAATTAGCTCATAAATCTTTATGCAAAAAAAAAAAAAGTTAACATAAAAATGTGCTTCTTGAATCACCAACAAAACATCTTTATAGTGTATAACAATGTTATATACATGATATTGATATAACTTGCATATTTTGCTTTGCCATATTTTGAGTTTGTGTTAAACCCTGGAGCATTAAATATTCAAAAAAAAAAAAAAAAAAAAAGGTTTTAGTTTTATTGAGAAATCAGCCTTTATTTGGAGAGTAGTTTGGAGGTTTCACAATCTCTTGTTGCCCAATCATACCTGAAATTGAGGGCTTTCAAGCTATTGGATAACTGTAATCCCTGACCCAAACTGTCTAAAACTGTGTATATTAGTTTTAGCAACTTTACTATAAAATGTAAGTTTTAAACATCATGTTTAATCTTTTTCCTAGAACTTTCTCAAAAAATGCCCAACTTTGCAAGTTAGTACCTTAAAACAATGCCTCAGTTAAGTTACTGAGTTTTCATTTATAATGGATTTCTTTTCATGGTTCAATATAAATGAATGAATGATTGAAAACAAAAATGATTTAAATAATAATTAACCTTGACATTTATTTTGTGCATATTTCAGTATCCTGTGTCTGTCTACTTGTCAATGTTGCTGCAAATCAGATCAGAAAAGGAAAAAACAAACAAACTACAACTGAAAATGACCAAAACAATTAATCTGCACTAATCTGCGATATCTTTAATGATGTAATGCAGCTAATGTCACTTTTTTTGTATCTTGTGCAGGTCTCAACATTTTAAAGAGTCCATACGATTTATCCATGAATGTCGACTTAATGGAGGGGCATGTCTAGTTCATTGGTGGGTTTGTCCACTTGAGTATGGTTTTATATTTGTGTGGTATTGTGACATGTTATGGTATGATCTATTGGAAATATTAGGATAGTTTTACAGAAACCATTGTTTAACTGTAACATCTTAATATGTAATAGCTTTTTTAACTTTTTAGCAGTATTACAGTATAGACAGGCCATTTAACCTTTAACTTTTTTTTTTTTTACAGTTTGTGTAAATGAACATTTTCTCCATGCCAAACAATTATAATTAGTATTATATGTTCATGCTTCAAACTCCTAACCTAACAAACCCTCTCCCTGCTCTAGTCTTGCTGGGGTGTCCCGCAGTACCACCATGGTGGTGGCTTACCTAATGACTGTCACCAACTATGGCTGGGAAGAGTGTCTGACTGCGGTGAAGGCTGTGCGTTCCTTTGTGGGCCCAAACTATGGCTTCCAGCAGCAGCTGCAGGAGTTCCAGATGAAACAGGTTTTAGAGGTAGATTCAGCATTTTATACACTGATTCTGCCAGGATGCAGCTTACAATCCTGGTTTGATACTCAGAAATGTCAAACTTGTGTAAAGATAATGTTTGTGAATAACGTGTGCAAGCGACAATGTACAGTCTGCCAATCATTAGAAAAGTGGCTTATTTTGTGATAATGGCTAACTGTAAATTATTCTGCTTATTGCATACTACCTACTGAATTAAAATAAATATATAAAAAAGTCAATGAAAATTAAATATTTTAGTTTATTATGTAAGAAGAAAGAGAGCGTAGTGTGATATAAGAGATACGAAACTAGCAAAGCTGTGCAGGAAATCACTTTTTGTGGAACAACAATCTTGTTACGCTGTTAAGTTGTAAGACTGTAAAATAGTATAGTTTCATTTTCGCATTATCCACCTTATTTTCAACATAAGAGTATGTGTGGCCATTTTTAACTTGAATGTGCAAGACTTCTTGTGCCAGCAAGACTTCTTGTGCTTACTGTCCATTATCCTGATTGATATTGCAAACTGGTGAAATGTTTTAGTTACCATTTTTCTGAACCTGGGCTTTTTTTTTTAAGTAGTATTTTTGGCATTTGTTATATAGATCATTAGAGGTAGGAGGCAAAGTGGGAGAAAGAGAGGGGGTGGGTTTAGAATGCACCACAAGCCAGGACTCAAACTCAGATCACCTGAAGCTATGTGTCTGAGCACTGTCCATGATGTTTAGTACTTCTATTAGTGCAGAAACAACTGCTGGTACTCCATATGTAGACTTTGGAATATCTGGAAGAGATAGATTTCAACCGAGAAGACAGAAGATAGCTTTTTCCTCCCTCAGATACCAATTTTAATCAAATGGCCCCCATAGAACGCTTTTTTTCTTTGGATAAGGTAACCATTTGGCCAGTGGTGGCTACTACTACTTCTGACCCACAATCCTAGAACCCCACAAACTGTCAGATATTGGTCCAGTGGTCTAGGGGAACACTAAGATCATGACCAGTCGTCATCTGGTTCTCAGTTACAATTTCAGATCTTCTGTGACCATGTGTTCTCAGAAACTCAGGACCAAATTTAAAAAGTCACTGAAATATCACTTTAATGTATGACACAACCTAGTGGCATGTTGTAGTGACTTGATTCAGCTATCAACAACAATGCACATTTCACCAGAAAAATAATGTTAGTTCTGTTGTGGTGTGGCAAAATGTCTAGAAATAAGACCCAAGAGCAAATAATCTTAGGACAGAAAACTTAAAGGAGAGGCTTCCAGAACAACAATTTACAAATAATTTGCTCACCCCCTTGTCATCCACGATGTTCATGTCTTTCTTTTTTTTCAGTCGGAACTTCTGCAATGATGTAGGATGATTTTAAAATGATTTTTGAAGTTGAGGGAGAAAATATGGGCAGAGTTTTTTCACATACCCTAACTGTCTTGAGCCAGAATACACAAGAGTTCAAGGACTGCAGGCCAAGATGAGCGTTTGAGAATAAAAAGCGTTTCAATTGTATTTTTTTCTGTAAATAACCGATCGTTTTGCTAGATAAGACCCTTCTTCCTCGGTTGGGATCGTTTACAGCCGCATTTGGGATCGTTTGAAGCCACATTTAAAATGCATTTTGGAAGTTCAAAATCTGGCACCATAGCAGTCCATTATATGGGGGAAAATGCTGAAATGTTTTCCTCAAAAAACATAATTTCTTTATGACTGAAGAAAGAAAGACATGAACATCATGGATGACAATGGGGTGAGTAAATTATTTGTAAATTGTTGTTCTGGAAGTGGAGTTCTCCTTTAACTGCATACTGCTGACTCATAAAAAAACAACTTCTATGCTTTCACTTTTTCTTAAATCCCTCCCTTCTCTAGCTTGTACTATCTTAGACAATGTTCAAAACTTTGTTTTGCTAGCACTTCTTGTTTTATTGCCTCCTTAAGATTAATTGCTTCTTGTAGTCATCACTGTTTCTGTTAATAAAATAATTTGCTAAATGAATAAATGTAAATATAAATATATAACAGGTGAGAAACCAACAAGAGGGAAGTAAAACAAAAACAAAATCAGAAAGACAGAGCAGAGAGACAGAGATCAAACCCGAATCCTGGCACCCTTATTCTCAAGCACCCTGTTACTATTTTTTTTCCCCGCTGCGGCTGGTGCTGCAATCGGAACTCAATTGGGAACAGGGCTGCACTTCTCTACTCAAAGCTTTTGTGAATCCAGAGGAGAGTTTGTTTTATGTGCAAATTACTTCAAATTACTCAAAATTTACTCATATATTTACGCAAGTTTAAATGAGGCCCATTGTGTGCATATGTGATCCATTTGAAATGCGTAAACAGTCAAATAATTCTCCAGTAATAATCCAAATTGGTCTTATTTTCCATCAGACAGTTAAAATTTACAACATTAATGGCAACAAAAGCAACAAAAGACAGGCTGAATGAAAAGGCAAATTCAAACTGACATAATTGGCGCAAGATGGCAGTGGCTATACCTGGGACATTTTGACTTTACTTTTCTACAAGGGAAGGAAGTGGAGACGGATCATCCATCTTTTCTTCTTCTTTTTTTAATTCTATAGAGTTATTGCACTTAAATGTTTTGGAAAATCTGCATTATCCATATAACACGATAATTTTAAGACAGAGCATTATGAAATTGTTGCTGTCAGATCCAATACAATTGGCTGCTTCCTCTTTGAACAAAAATTTATTTTCAAACCCTCTATTACACTGCCTTGTTTACAAAACAATCTGCAGTCAGATGTTCTAAATGAACATATGACCTAGGACACCACTAACAATAAAGCATCCAGTTTTTCCTGATTCTGGCATCCTTCTGAAGTCTGTTCAAAGATGCAAATGAGCTGTTTAAACAGGATCAAAGCAAACATTCTTTTGCTTTTAACAATTAGACGAAAGTGCATGGAGTATGTCAGAAACTGAATGGGCGTCTGTATAACGTATCCAGTGTAGAAAATGTCAGGAATTATAATGGGCTGTATTTGGTTTTGATGCGACACAGCGCTGGTGTAGGCAAGTGTCAACTGTTAAGCAACTGAACACCAATGGATGGGTCCTATGGGGTGCTGATATACAGTATAACTATTTGTCAATGTCTTACTCAGGATGCAGTCATTTGCAAATGTATTTGCCTGTGGGACATCACAAATCCAACAATATCCAAACAAATTTTTAAATAAAATAAATGCTTCATTTTTAGTGCAGAGTTTGTTTTGAAACATGCAGGATGCTTTGATGTACAAAGACATCCTATATGTCAACAGATCAAGGCAAATTTGATTTGTCATGACCCCTTTAAGGCTGTTGAACATTATCTAGAGTTAAAGTAGTGAGGTAGTTTGGAATAACAAAGACAATATAGTTAAGTTAGTGTGTGCTGGAACTATGTGTCAAGTCAAGTCAAGTCACCTTTATTTATATACCGCCTTTAACAATACAGAATTGTGACAAGGCGGCTGTACAGTATTAAATAGGAAACAGTACATCAACAATGCCAAAGGCAACAGTTTAGGTAAACAGTTTAACACTCACATTTTAGGTAAAGGTAGTTAATCAAAAACAATAAAATAAAATGCAATATTGTGTTAAGAGAAAGTGTCCCCAACTAAGCAAGCCAGAGGCGACAGCGACAAGGAACCAAAACTCCATCTGTGACAAATGGAGAAAAAAACCTTGGGAAAAACCAGGCTCAGTCGGGGGGCCAGTTCTCCTCTGGCCAAAGTTCCCGTGGTCTTGTGCCGACAGACGTCTAGGTGATGTGGTCTTCACTGTGGATCCGTCTCTGGGGCTCATCTAGTTGATGTGGACTCCGCTGACATTCAGGGCTGTAGAGGTCGTCTCTAGGTGCTGATCCACCATCTGGGCTGGGTTCGGACTGGATCCGGGGGACTGCAGTGACCATCTGATCTGGATACGGACTGAATCTGGTGGTTAATGTGACCTCGGAATAAGAGAGAAACAGACTAATATTAGCGTAGATGCCATTCTTCTGATGATGCAGTGAGTACATCGGGTGTTATGGGAAGTGTTCCTGGTTCCGGTTGACCTAATTAGTGCAGCCTAACAATCCTTTAACGGATTTGAATTATAAGAATATGTTGATTTGTTATGTGTAAGCAAGGTTAAAGAGATGGGTCTTTAATCTAGATTTAAACTGACAGAGTGTGTCTGCGTCCCGAACATTGTAGGGTAGATTGTTCCAGAGTTTGGGCGCTAGATAAGAAAATGATCTCCCGCCCGTGGTTGATTTTGATATTCTCGGTATTATCAAATTGCCAGAGTTTTGAGAACGCAGCGGATGTGAGGGACTATAATGTGATAGGAGCTCGCTCAGGTACTGAGGAGCTAAACCATTAGGGCTTTGTAAGTAATTAGCAAGATTTTAAAATCTATACGATGTTTAATAGGGAGCCAGTGCAGTGTAGACAGAACCGGGCTAGTATGATCATACTTTTGGTTCTAGTAAGAACTCTAGCTGCTGCATTTTGGACCAGCTGGAGTTTGTTTATTAAGCGAGCAGAACAACCACCCAATAAAGTATTACAATAATCTAAGTGTGTTAAAATATGTGTTAAAAACTAAACATATTCTATGAGGTTGCACCTCTGATCTATATATAATGACTGGATTGCTCATTGTATTCTAAACAGCTGTTGATACGCAGGGCAACTTTTTGAGCGATTTTGCTAGGCAACTTTTTTTAAACAATGTTGCTTGGGCTCATTTCCAGTAAGAATTGATAATAAATTTCTTTCCTGGATAATTTAGATCATTAGGTTGTGGGCCCTGTGTCTCACCTGGTTGCACGTTGATGACAAAAATGCCCAAAGTCGCCCGGGAACATTGTTCAAAAAGTTGCCCCGTGTATCATCAGCCTTAAGGTCATTTTTTTTTTTTTTTTTTTTTTACCTTTATTTATATACCGCCTTTAACAATACAGAATTGTGGCAAGGCGGCTGTACAGTATTAAATAGGAAACAGTACATCAACAATGCCAAAGGCAACATTAAACACTCACATTATAGGTAAAGGTAGTTAATCAAAAACAATAAAATAAAATGCAATGTTGTGTTAAGAGAAAGTGTCCCCAACTAAGCAAGCCAGAGGCGACAGCGGCAAGGAACCAAAACTCCATCGGTGACAAATGGAGAAAAAAAAACCTTGGGAGAAACCAGGCTCAGTCGGGGGGCCAGTTCTCCTCTGGCCAAAGTTCCCGTGGTCTTGTGCCGACAGCCGTCTAGGTGATGTGGTCTTTAATGTGGATCCGTCTCTGGGGCTCATCTGGTTGATGTGGACTCCGCTGACATTCAGGGCTGTAGAGGTCGTCTCTAGGTGCTGATCCACCGTCTGGGCTGGGTTCGGACTGGATCAGGGGGACTGCAGTGACCATCTGATCTGGATACGGACTGGATCTGGTGGTTAATGTGACCTCGGAATAAGAGAGAAACAGACTAATATTAGCGTAGATGCCATTCTTCTGACGATGCACCGAGTACATCGGGTGTTATGGGAAGTGTTCCCGGTTCCGGTTGACCTAATTAGTGCAGCCTAACAATCCTTTAACGGATTTGAATTATAAGAATGTGGATTTGTTATGTGTAAGCAAGGTTAAAGAGATGGGTCTTTAATCTAGATTTAAACTGACAGAGTGTGTCTGCGTCCCGAACATTGTAGGGTAGATTGTTCCAGAGTTTGGGTGCTAAATAAGAAAAAGATCTGCCGCCCGCGGTTGATTTTGATATTCTCGGTATTATCAAATTGCCAGAGTTTTGAGAACGCAGCGGACGTGAGGGACTATAATGCGATAAGAGCTCACTCAGGTACTGGGGAGCTAAACCATTCAGGGCTTTATAAGTAATTAGCAAGATTTTAAAATCTATACGATGTTTAATAGGGAGCCAGTGCAGTGTAGACAGAACCGGGCTAATATGATCATACTTTTTGGTTCTAGTAAGAACTCTAGCTGCTGCATTTTGGACCAGCTGGAGTTTGTTTATTAAGCGAGCAGAACAACCACCCAATAAAGCATTACAATAATCTAACCGTGAGGTCATAAACGCATGAATTAATGTTTCAGCATTTGACATTGATAGCATAGGTCGTAGTTTAGATATATTTTTGAGATGGAAAAATGCAGTTTTGCAAATACTAGAGATGTGGTTTTCAAAGGAAAGATTACCATCAAATAGCACACCTAGGTTCCTAACTGATGACGAAGAATTGACAGAACAGCCATCAAGTATTAGACAGTGTTTTAGGTTATTACACGCTGAGGTTTTAGGCCCAATAACTAACACCTCTGTTTTTTCATAATTTAGCAGTAAGAAATTACTTGTCATCCAATTTTTTAACTCAACTACACAATCCATTAGTTTTTCAAATTGGTACGTTTCGCCAGGCCGCGAAGAAATATAGAGCTGGGTATCATCAGCATAGCAGTGAAAGCTAACACCATATTTCCTGATGATATCACCCAAGGGTAACATGTAAAGCGTAAAGAGTAACGGCCCTAGTACTGAGCCTTGTGGTACTCCATACTGCACTTGAGATCGATATGATACCTCATCATTTACTGCCACGAATTGATGGCGGTCAGATAGATACGATTTGAACCATGCCAATGCACTACCACTAATGCCAACATAATTCTCAAGTCTATTCAAGAGAATGTTGTGGTCAACAGTATCAAACGCAGCACTAAGATCCAGTAGCACTAACAGAGAGATACAACCACGATCGGATGACAAGAGTAGATCATTTGTAACTCTAATAAGAGCAGTCTCAGTACTATGGTACGGTCTAAAACCTGACTGAAAATCCTCACAGATATCATATTTCTGTAGGAAGGAAGATAACTGTGAGGATACAACCTTTTCTAATATCTTTGACAGAAATGGGAGATTCGAGATAGGTCTGTAATTAGTTAATTCATTGGGGTCAAGTTGTGGTTTTTTAATTAGAGGCTTAATAGCAGCCAGTTTGAAGGTTTTGGGGACATATCCTAATGACAGTGATGAATTAATAATATTTAGCAGAGGATCTATGAGATCTGGAAGCATCTCTTTTAGTAGCCTAGATGGAATAGGGTCTAGCATACAAGTTGTTGGTTTAGATGATTTAACAAGTTTATACAATTCTTCCTGACCTGTAGTAGAGAATGAGTTGAATTGTTCCCCAGGAGATCTATAGCGCACTATCTGATGCGACACTGTAATTGACGGCTGCATAGTGACAATTTTGTCTCTAATTGTATCGATCTTAGAAGTAAAGTAGTTCATAAAGTCATTACTGCTATGCTGATGGGCATAGTCAGTGCCTGTTGGTTCTTTATTTTTTGTTAACTTAGCCACTGTATTGAATAAATACCTAGGGTTATGTTTGTTTTCTTCTAAAAGAGTCGAAAAGTAGTCAGATCTGGCCGATTTTAACGCTTTTCTGTACGATAGGGTACATTCCCGCCAAGCAGTATGAAAAACCTCTAATTTTGTTTTCCTCCAGCTGCGCTCCATTTTCCGGGCTGCTCTCTTTAGGGCGCGAGTGTGCTAAAAATATTGCTATAAATTGTAGAAACACCTCCCCCTTTACCTTTTAGACGTGGCTCATGTTTATAACAGTAATCATGAGGAGTAGACTCGTTTAAGATAATGTAATCATCTGATTTTAGCCAGGTTTCTGTCAAACATAGCACATCTAGATTATGATCAATGATCATATCATTTACAAAAAGCGCTTTTGTAGAGAGGGACCTGATATTCAAAAGGCCAAGTTTTATCATTTGTTTCTCTGTATTATGTAAGTTTTTTATTTGTTGAACGTTGATTAGATTGTTACTCTTAAATTGGTTTGGACGTCTTTTGTATTGTCTAGCTCGGGAACAGACACAGTCTCTATAGCATGATATCTAGGTGAAAGGGTCTCTGTGTGCTGAGAATTAACTGATTCTGGTGACGTGAGGCGGCTAGCAGACGGTTGGATTAGCCAGTCTGTCTGCTTCCTGACCTGGGCCCCAGTTAGTCAAGTGCAAACTCTAAGACTATATGCCATATTACTAGAGAGAAGAGCAGCACCACCCCTGGAGGGATGAAGACCATCTCTTTTCAACAGGTCAGGTCTGCCCCAAAAACTTGTCCAATTGTCTATGAAACCTATGTTATTCTGCAGGCACCACTTAGACATTCAGCCATTGACAGTGGCTGCACGCTGAGTCCAAAATTTCTGTCCGAAATGTTTGCACGTTAAAAAATAAATACGATCTCATGTTGTGTCAATGATGTTTAGACACTCCCTCCGAAACTTTCGTCCGTCATAAAAAAGGTTTGGATCGGGTTTGATTTTCTGCGTTTTTCACATCTATAGCAAGCATTTTGAGAGGTGTTTTGACAGTTCAGAGCCACCGTACAAGCGAACACCAAAATCCAGAATGGCATCTAACAAGTTCATCCACTTTGTCTCGCAGCACAAAGCACTGTTAAGGTCCTTGTACACTGAGTTCACAGAAATTACTGGTCTTCTTTGTAATATAATTTATAACGCTAGCAAAGCATCAAAGTTTAATGACATCCTAAAGTAAACTTTGAATCGCCCGGGATAATCCCGCAGCTCCTTAAGGAGGTGTGCACAAAAAGTATTCTCTCCTTCCTCTCTGTATCTTATAATTGGATGGACCCAATATGTCCTTTCTTTTTCTCTTTTAAGAAGAGAGTGGACAACAAAATCATCCTCACTGCTTGAAGATTTCATTGTGTATTGTTTTGCATTTTTTTTTTCACAACAGATGAATTAATATGCATCGGACTCAGTGTGCAAGGTTTCTGTGCATGATGAATTTTTAGAATGATGAATATGAAGAAAGCATACGAAAATTTCGGACTCAGTGTGCAATGACCTTTAGTCAGTGAAGCCACCGAAAGTGTCTGATCTGCTATCTTACTATTCCCTACTGGCCGAGAGCTCTATTGACTCACAGCCAAACCACTGACCTTAAATCACCCAATTTGAAGTGTATCAGTCACAGGATTAGTTTTTAGGTGTATGTAAATTAATAAGCAATATTTTGAAATCCTTTAGTTGGGTGTGTCAACTGCACACTTGCACATGTAACGTTAACTGAGCCAACACAAAATATATTTCTTTATGTATGTAATTATGCAGGAAATATTAAACATGAACATATATTAGTATCTGAAATGGATTCAAATATACAATAAATAATACAATAAAACTATTTATGATTTACTAACATTACCTTTTCCATGTGAGTAAAATGTTATGTATATATGTTGAATTAATGATTATTTTAACCACTGTTTAAATCTTTACCTGCTTCAAAATGAATGCTGTTAACAAAATCACTGTTGAAACATGCAGTTCCTACTGCAAGAATAACAACACTATAACAAAATTACATAAACAGTGAATAACAGTACAAAGCGAATCAAGGTATATGTATACAAATCATAAATCTTTATTCAGATTTCAAAATGAGCACTTTGTCATTTGTAAAAGTATTTTGAACGTCCGATGTTTATCATGTTCAGCTGATGTATGCTACTGTATTGTATATGAACTTAACTTTTTAATAAGCAGAGGGAATTCCCAACATTGAACAAATAACCGTTTACATGCTTAGGATGTTTGCATTGTGAGAATGTACAATGAGATGTCAGATATAAAACGTTGACTTATTAGGTGATATTTTTCATTAAAATCATATAATTTCCTATTAATTCACTGAAGACAGCAACATGCTACCACTGCAGATGGTTCTCAGACTTATCTCCAGTTAAAGGCACAACCAGTTGTTGCAAACAGTTAAGGGAAGACACAGAGAGGAAGTTTTAGAGGCACTTTCACAATTAGCTGAAAAATACTGAAATAAATGCTAAAATAGAAAGTTGGCTCTTTGATTAAAGATCTCTGTCACAAGATCATGAACTGCATTGTTCATCTTTTCTAATTTGTTGTCTGTCTCATAAATGGCAGAACCATTTGCTCTGATTTGGAGGTGAGTCTGTCTGCACTGTTGTTTTTTTTATTCTCACATTTGTTCTGTGATGGTGTGAAGGGGGTTTTCCTGTTGCCATTGGCTTTAGTGTGTTGCCGTCACGCATCAGAGCTGATATGCGAACAACTTAAAGTGACTGTTAAGTATTTCTGACAACTAGTTCAACTTCACATGGGAAGACGAAGGGGTAAATGAGTGAATAAGGGGAACTCGGGTTTGAGGGGGACTTGCTGATATTGCATTAGATCAGCACTGCTCATCACGTGAATGTCATTACTGCCAAAAGCTTGCAACATGAACTCAGAAAATATGATTTATTTCACTGTAGTGGTTGTTGATTTGTCAGGCTCTGATTTTGGGGAACAGCTTATTAAAGGGGATTTACTGTATTACTGGGCATTTTTCCCATGGTGTGACAAAATTTTAGTCAAAGGTTTACCACCAAAGTTGCCTTAGTAGGTTACAACATTTCATAAAAACATACACTGGGTCTTTGTCTTAATGCTGACTTACAAATTATGACCCTTACGATAAAGAAGTTTATTTAAGTGTGCTATTAGTGCACTTGTTTTAAACTAAATCAGAGTATACTCTCAATCTACTGTTTTTACATACTAATCAGATATATAATTGGATTAGACTTACTTGACTTGACACATTTAATAATTTCACACATTTATTTTACACATGTTGACTTCTTTTTGTTTATAGTAACAAGTCAGTTTTGAGATCCTGGAGATCCTGGAAACAGCTGTTTTGGTTACATATGCATTTTTTGGCAATTTAAACAAAATGAACACACCTGCCTTACCCCCATCCCAAAACCTGCACAGAATGATTGGTGTATGACATTAAAGTACTGCGAGAACATGCCCCTAAAATTAAAAAGATGCCCTGTGCCCCTGTATGAGTTTTGTTTCATATTAATATCATATGATATAGTTAAGCATTCTACAAGTAACAAGTGCAATATCACACAAGTGCTGTTTTAGTCATGAATAGCACAAGTGCAGATGAGGTACTGATTTTATACCATGGTTCAATAAATAAAAACTTAATACTGTGTTATATTTTACACACAAAATTCTCTGTTTTTGCTCAGTTTTGGCAACACAAATATTACTTATTAAAGCCATAGCAGAGCTGTTGTTCATCTCCAAGCAATACACAAGTTCTGATTGAATTCCCTGTTTGAACAAATTGGGTGTATTAATGATTCAATGGCCCATTCATAAAGAGAGCCATTGGGTCTGTTAAAATACCCACACTTGTGGTCTTGGCCACTTGAAAGCACGTACACGCAACAGGAAGTGCGCATTGTAACGTCTCAGGTCTTTACAATGACAAATCCCAGTGTGCACACTAAATCCACACTTGAATTGTGTCATTTGTTATAGAGACTACTGAACAGATATTTAGAAGTTAATTTTTAATACAGATACAACACTATAAGTATGTCCCATGTGGAAAATAAAAGTTCTACACACACTTGTGGTCTTCATGCCCACTTCAACACTTGGGCCAAATACAGGAAATACATTATGTAAGTAGACAAGTGATTATGTGCAAAGACCCCAAGTGTATTTGGACAAGACCATTTACTTCATTCCTGAATGAATGAATGAATGAATGACTTGCTCATTAATCAAAACATTTACTGCCACTTATATATATATGTGTGTATATATATATATACATATATACATATATATATATATATATATATATATATATATATATATAACGTATTAACAAAAAACTAAGTAAAGGAATAGTTCGCCCAAAAATTAAAAATGGAAAAAGAAAGGTAATTGAAAAAAGAAAAAAAAAAACTTTCTAAAGCTTCTTGTACTTGTAATATCTATTTCATGCTTTTCTCATGTAACACAATAATGGCTTTAAATAATCTTATTTCTGAGCCAAATTGAATGTGCAATTAATATGAGATTAATTAGATTAATTAATCCCCACATTATGTAATTAGATAAAAAAAAAAAAACAAAAAGCATTCTGGATCATCTCCAGTGATTTAGTCACAGGCTAGAAGTCTGGCCAAGTAGTGCATTGCAATGGTCCTGAAATGAAAATCTTGAATGAGAAGCTGATGACTATGACTGTGGTGGATTGATGGTTAGCCAGGGCTTCTAAAGAACTCTGCCTTCATAGATTTGACCTCAATCTAATGTTCAAGTCAGGCAGAGACTTTCAGCTGAGATGTCACAGTCTTTGGGTTGAAACGACAGACGTGCTTATAAACTTAACAACAGTGAAAGAAAGAAAGTTGTGTTTAGTTCTAATTTTTGAAGTGTCGTTATGACCTGAAGTAGTAGATGCATTTCTGTTTCACTCACAGTTAACATGCAGCAGAGACACACTTGTAACAAGAATTAAAAAACACTTCCATTTGGAGTGGGGTGATTCATTTTTTTAAATGTCAGTATTTATGCTCACTCTAATAGTGAAACTGCTTTGGATAGATAACCAGAAGAGAAGAAACTCTGTCTTTCTGTCCCCATGCAGCAAATAAATAGTCTGATGTCCAGCTGCTAAATTTACCTTACTTTTAATGTGTTTAAGATATTGTACAAACCAGATACTTGCCAATGTCTGGTATTGTACAATGTTGTTATTTGTTTATTTTAAGAACTTAATTTCAAAAAGAAAACAAATATTTCAAATACTCTATGTATACACACATAGACAACATATATATATATATATTTTTTTTTTTTTGCAGTCAGTTGTTTTGAATACTAGTGATCCAGAACTGGTACTGCTAAAGCAGGAGGTTGTATTAGCTTACAACATGTGAAAACATGTTGTATGGCAAGCCTAATCAAGTAAAGGCAGTCTGCCTGGAAAGTAACCGGATGTCTGTCCTCCCACTCCGTTCCAGCACAGACCATGAGCAGGGCTTTGTGCCAGGGAATTCCCACCATCCTTCTCAAGACATGACATAGCTGCAGTAGACTGTTAAAGATATTACAAGCTGAGATGCTGTGTTTCTAGTGAACGATACAGATTTCTGTGGAAAATAACCTGCTGATGATGGGGGATGATGTGAGGACAGGATTACTAAAGCAGAGGTCAGGGTTTTATATGAACATAATGATACCATTCCCAGAAGAAAACCCCTGATGGGATTCCTAGGAAAATTCTAACACCATTCAGTTACACTTAATGATGGGTGTATATTAATTTTGGTTTGGTCAAAAAACATTTGATCTACATTTGCTCAGGGCACTGTGATCAAAAGTGAAACTGATTTCTAACAATAAATTTCTTGTGAGTCTTAAGACTTTCCAGAAAAGCCTGTAATAGCTTCCAGCATGTGTTTTCATTGGCCGTCCTTTTAATCAGCAAATTGAAGATCATCACTTAACTTTTGAGCTTTATTTATGAGAAGAAATGCGATTAAGTGACAGGTCTTATTCTGACACAGTAGAATGGCCTTTGACAGCGTAATTCTACTTTCAGTTAAGCACTGGATAAACATAGCATAAAGAACGGCATAAAAATGACATAAAACCATGCACAGCAACTGAAACTATACTAATAAGCTCTGTTGTCTCTGAGTCATACCACAACCTTTAATTTGGTTCTGGTTTTGGTGACGGAGCAGGTTATATAAATGCTCGCTGACACTGAACACAACTGCTTTCTCTCTGTCTTTTAGTACCGGGCATGGCTGCGGACCAGCTACAGACCCAGCCCCTTTAAAGACCAGGAACAAGTTGAAGCTTTACTGAGTCTATACACAGAACAGCAGCAACAGGGGCAACAAAATGATTTGGATTTGATGAGCCAGGGATCTCGCATCTACCCTCTATCCTACCACCAGTACAGTGCATCAGGCAGCAAAAGATGAAAGTGGCCATGATGCCTATGTCTGCTTTACCACCTGCTTTAACCCTAGCTGGACAATAAAGACATGTGAGGCAATCCCACATGTGTAGGTTATTTTTAAATGAAAGATTGCAGAGCAGTCTCCCTTTATATTATAACCATGCTGATTTGAGAACACTCAGAAGTGTTTACATTCATCTTGAGTTCATTAAGCACAATGATTCAAAGAGTATTTCATCATTTTCATTTACTCCCTTAAGCTGCTTGAATCTGTTAATATAATTTATCAGTGAAACAAATGCACTACAACACTAAAGTAGCCTTATTGAATGCAATATTTGGACTGCTATTTAATGATTAGTGCTTTTTGACATGTTTCCTAAGTATGCACTGCTGTTCTACACTGTAAAAAACAATTTGTTGAGTCAACTTAAAATAATTTGTAACCTGGCTGCCTTAAAATTTTAAGTTCAGTCAACTCAAAACAAGTTTATTCAACTTGAAATGTTAAATTATACTAAGTGACAACTTAGATATTTGAGTTGAATCAACTTAACTTACCCATCTGTTAAGTTTAGCAAACACAAATATCTAAGTTGTTACTTAGTACAACTTAACATTTCAAGTTGAATAAACTTATTTTAGTTGAATGAACTTAAAATTTTAAGGCAGCAGGGTAACAAATTATTTTAAGCTGACTCAACAAATTGTTTTTTTATTTTTTACAGTGTATCTAAATATAAAATATGCAAATAAAACAATAAAAAATGTTGTGTATAAAACATATTACATACCTCTTACATGCTCAATTTAAAGTGTAATTTAAAATATATAAATAATAATAATAAAAAAAAACAATTTGCAAGATATTTTATTGCAACCATGGAAAAAAACTGCTTATGTTTGCACATTACTGTTATGTTAATGTGGGATGCCTTATATAAAGAAAGGATCTGGTGTGCTCATATCCTTAAAGCATTATGATTTTTAGCAACATGGTGGATATCACAATAATTTTTAAGCACTTTTCCCAAAGGTCAGGTTAAAAAATAAATAAATAAATAAATGAATAAAGTATATTGTTTTATATATATGGAGTGTATTAACATGCAATTTAGCCATGTTATTGCCCACCCTACTTCATAATGTTGAACCAGTAAGAATGACTTGTTTTGATTTGAGTCGTGTCATGCTCAACTTCCTCTCACATTGTCTTCAAGAGAGAACTCCTTCACGACGACCACTACCTGTGCTCATATCCTCAAACACACCACCAGCATGCAACCTTACCTTTCCAAGATCCGCTTTTTATGGTTTCCACATGATCTTTAAACTTCCTGACAACAGGTTAGACGTGGCTGTGACATGAGACGTTAACCATTTCAGAACATGCCACCACAATCAGGCTTTATTTGACTGGTCATTATTAAATCTAAATGCATAAATGTAAATCTATAAATGCTCTGATGATGAATAACAATAATTTAAGTCGTTGTGCTGTGGTAGTTACATGTAAAGAAATAATTTTTTAAAAAATCTCTCTTAATTGGGAAATAATGTTAGTTAATCCATTGTGTTTCATGTATAGGATAACATAGACTGTTATAACTGTTTTATGACAACTGTGTTTCATGAGCTAAATGGTTTACAGTTTATGTACAGTATATCTGTAAAAGAGCTTACATAGGCTTTCATTTTACTTTTAGTCAGATTATTAAACAATTTTCCCCCTCTTCATTAGCCACCAGTGGTGTAATCAAATTATTATTATTATTTTAAATCTCATTTATCTCATGACACCATCTGTGGGATATTCAGGAGAAGTTATATAAATTGGGTTCAGATATCAACAGCATGAGCCTGTAAAGTCCCTTTCCCCTCTTTCTCCTCAGATCACTACACACACCTCCAGAGCTGGATACAGATTTCTTGTAAATGCCTCCGCTTCGTAGAATCTCATTTACATATTTATACGTCGTCAGACATAAGGCATAGTGATTGGACGCCTGGGCGTTGCACTGGCCTATCCGCTGTCACGACATTCTCCGTTTCTTACTTGAGCGGGTGTCTTTTATAAATAAAGCGGCGTGGATGGTTGTGAATGTGAATCTGTATTCCTCATCAGCCCGCTGTAACGACTTTAGCGTTAAGAGTGTAAAAGATGAATCCGGGTGGTCGCAGACTGAAACAGTGGCTTATAGAACAGATCAACAGTAACATCTATAATGGACTGCTATGGGAGGATGAAAACCGCACCATGTTTAGAATCCCCTGGAAACATGCAGGAAAACAAGACTACAACCAGGAGGTGGATGCGTCCATATTCAAAGTAAGCTTAATTTTTTTTTATTATAAATTATAATTTTATCTGTATCAAATGCTTCTGCTGCTGCTGTTCTGCTACTACTAATGTTTGATAAAAGTATATACTTTTGTAATATGTAAATAATAAGATTCTGATTATTTAGATAATGTTAAATACGTGACAATGGCATATTATACGCTAAAGTTTGACACAAGCGTAACATCTAAATGTGCGATGCTTTATTTTAAATTATGTTACAATTAACTAATGGACGGTTACCTCTGTTGAGATTTCGTCACGGTTTGACATGCTGACTTTCACGCTTCTGCAAGCCTATTTTACAGTAATTATCCAGTAATTAGTAATTATTTATATAGAATTTATAACTAATGACTAAAGTATAATTTATTATAATTATAGTATACTTTATTACTGAATAAATTTTTTAACTAAATTATGTTTTATATTGTTAAATGAATGGTCTGTAATGACCAAACCTGTATGTCTGTTCTAAAATACAATGAAATGTGCACTGTATTCAGCTCAGTTACTTTACAAGTTTCTTTTTTGAAAGTAATTCAGATGTTGTGGTGGTGTCTGACTAAGCATGTGTTTTTACAGGCGTGGGCGATATTTAAAGGGAAGTTTAAGGAGGGGGATAAAGCTGAACCAGCGACATGGAAGACCAGATTGCGTTGTGCACTTAACAAGAGCCCAGATTTTGAGGAAGTTACTGACCGGTCCCAGCTTGACATCTCTGAGCCTTACAAAGTATACCGGATTGTGCCAGAGGAGGAACAGAAGTGTACGTGTGTACTGTTTTTCTTTTCCAAGAAACATTAGAAATAGCACAGAGGCAAATTCTTATGCAGACATGCATTTTAATAGAAGTTCAGTGACTCTACAGAGTGACCCTTCAATATTTAACTAAATATTTTGTAATGTTATGTAAGTCACATCATATTATGTAGTGTCTTTACAAATTAAGTTAAGTAGTGGCATTGTATTTTATTTTGTAGTGGGTAAAGGCACAGTCTCTGTCCTTTCCGGCTGCAGCACTGATACTGAAATGGGCTGCTCACCAAACCTGGATGAACTTCTTAAAGAGGTATTGCCATTTATCCACCTGTTAAATGATCAGTTTTCCTGCAAAATGATGAAGGTATTGAGAGGAATGAAGATTTAGTGTGGATTGTGGCAACATTTTACTGATGGCTTATTTCTACATAATCTGTGTGTGCAGACCTCAAATGATGAATACATGGGCATCTTGAAACGTAGTCATTCTCCCCTTGATGAAGGCAGTAACATGCCTTCAGTGCAGGAATGGTGGCAGCAGGGATCTCACAATGGTACCACTGTTTATGATTTTTAATATTTTAAGAATGTTTAAGAAGTGTAAAAAGTAATTTTAACATGAGTACATACTTGATTACCTAAACATGAATACATAAAAACGGTTTTCAAAATAGTACATGGAAAATGCAAAAAGAAGTGCTACACAGCCAGCATGAGATTGACTAACTTCCGTCAGAGTTGCTGACTTAGTGTTTTGTGTTGCTCCGTTTCTTTTTCTTTCTTTTTCCTTCTTTCTTTCTTTCTTTCTTTCTTTCTTGTTGTACTGATATCTTGTGAATGACATTTTGTGTTAATGTTTATGTGTTTTTTGTATATTTACAGCTGCTGTTCATCAAGATCCTGCAGGTACATTCAGTGCTGGTATGTCATTTCTCTTGTGTATGAGTTGTATATTCTGTTGTGTTGTGAATTTATTTATTTTATATAAACTCATATTAGAACATTTGTTAAGGACTTTTTGTTTTTAGAATTTCTTGTGTTATAGAAATACATGTGATTAATGAATAAATAATTGGGTTCTTGTTTCTATGGAAAACCTAATAATATCATTTTATATATATATATATATATATATATATATATAAGATTTATAAGTCTCGAAAAATAGAATAGCATAGATTTTGAAGTAATCATAGTTGACTGGAAAAGTCATGGAAAACCCTGGGAACCCTGTTTTAATTCCTTAATTGGTTTACTTCTGCATGAATGGGAGAGTTAACCATACAATTCTCCCTGTCTCCAGCATTCGCTCAGATGATGATTTGTTTCTACTATGGAGGTCGGCTGGTGGGCAGTACAATTACCACTCATCCAGAGGGCTGCCGTATCTCCCCCTGCCAGCCCCCTCTGGCTAACTTGTATGGACCAGACAGCCTCCAGAACATCCGCTTCCCATCCGTTGATATCATTGAGAACGAGCGCCAGCGTCACGTCACCCGTAAACTTTTCAGTCATTTGGAGCGTGGCGTTCTTCTGCGTGCTAACAGAGAGGGCATTTTTATCAAGCGTCTGTGCCAGAGTAGAGTGTTCTGGAGTGGCCAGGACCCTCAGTATAACCCCAACCCCTGCAAACTGGAGCGAGACGCTGTGGTGAAGATCTTTGACACTGCCAGGTTCCTGCAAGGTAAATAAACATCTTCCCAGACATATTATAACTCCACACTTAGTTTTTTTTTTTTTTTTTTTTTTTTTTAACTATTTGTCTATTTCAGTACAAAACATCTGAAATACAGTTCACAATTACATTTGACTACTAATAAAATCAAGTATGTTAGTTTATAAGGTTCTTAAAGGTCATTAATAAAGTTATCATCATACTAAATAACTTATTTTTTTAAGTTATTTTTAATGTATAAGTTCTGCTTATCAGTTTAATATTACTGAAATGCAATTGACCTGATTCATTAGTTATTTACTTTTTACTTATTTACTTACTTATTTATTTCTTATCAATGGATAAGATTTATATCATACATTAAAATAAGAGGACTTGTTTTATTTTCCTGCAGCGCTGCAGTTTTATCAGGAGGGTCATTATCAGCCTCCAGAGCCCACCGTCACACTCTGTTTTGGGGAAGAGTTTAATGATTTCAGCACTGTCAAGAGCAAATTAATTATTGTGCAGGTAATATAAAATATATTATATTTACAAACATTACTGATGTCATTTTGTGTATTCTGCATTCATGATATTAAAACAGTCTTTCTTACTTTCATGTGGTAATGTTATATTTGTGGAAACAAACACTTTACATTAAGTTTCAGTTCGTTAACATGGTTTAAATGAATTAAGTATCATGAACAGTGAACAATACATTTATAGCATTTGGTTAAAAGTTTTTACATATCCTAATAAATTTTTAGTTGTATAGAATGAATAAACATAAACAATAGTAGATTTATAAAACAACATTAACCTAGATTAAAAAAAATCTGTAAAAAATTCACACTAATGCATTAACCAATTAACCTTGTTGTAAATGTAAAAATGGTGAAAATGGAGACTTCTTTAATGTGAATTACTCACAGACAATTAGCTTTTTAGATGTAGATTCTTTATATATATATGTATATGTATATATATATAGTTAATATTCTTAACAACCTGAATTGAAAACACTATGAAACATAGCAATAAACTAATGCTTTGTCCAAACAGATCACAGCATTGAACTGCCAGCAGTTGGTGGATGCAGTGACCACTCGGCGGTCCCAGTACAGCAGCGGGAATCTGGAAATCTCAGATGAAATGGCCAGTGATCAGATGGCTCGAATATATCAGGATCTATGCAGCTACCCAGTTCCCCAACGAGCTTCCTGTTTCAGGGACAACCTGCCGATTCCAGTCTGAGGCAGATCTCTGAGCCAGCTATGTCTCGAAGAATGAGTCGGTTCACATGTTGACCCAAAGTGATGTTTTTACAGTTTTTACAAAAAAAAAAAAAGATTGACCTTTAGGTGTGCTATCTGTGTGTATAGCATCCTGTTCTCTCAGGGCAAAAAATATTACCTGACAGAAGGATTTCAGTGTTCTCAGGGATTATGTACTTACTTGTAGGAGGAAAGTAAATTTCTTTGTGTATACTTGTGTATGTTTTTCCCAAAACATTTGAACTTTTTCTGTTATTTTTTACTCTTCACTGTAAAGTTGATAGGTTTTACTATCCTTATTTTTTTACGCTTAATGCTTTTTAAGAAATGTAATTCTATTTTGGATGCAGGCTAAATGCCAAATGAGAAAACTATGAATAATTAAATACATTTAAAACAAGCAGGCTGTCTGGCTATTGATTTTAATGTTCTAAGACTCTATCTATCTATCTAACACTCTTTTTGCTACTGTTCAGAGACTAACAAACCCTCCAAGACAGTTTTCCAGTGAAATGCTCTCCGACAGCAAATGCAATGAGTTTGCTTCCTTCTTTTCTGAGAAAATCAATAATATTAGAAAGGCGATTAGTACATCCTCATGTTATGCAGAGGTCAGACAGATTCTGCCACAATTTCAAAAAGAAATTACTATGTCTGTTTTTGAAGCAATTGATAGCTTCTGATTCTGGCAAAGTATCAGTGCTGGTGCTGCTAGATCTCAGTGCTGCGTTTGACACTGTCAATCATAATATACTTATAGAGAGACTGGAAAACTGGGTTGGCTTCTTTCTGGGAAAGTCCTCAAATAGTTCAGGTCGTATTTAGAAGGGAGAGGTTACTATGTGAGTATAGGAGAGCATAAGTCTAAGTAGATGTCCATGACTTGTGGAGTCCCACAAGGCTCAATTCTTCCACTGTTCTTGTGTAGTCTGTATATGCTCACTAAGTCAAATAATGAGAAAGAACCAAACTGCATATCACAGCTATGCAGATGACACCTAGATTTACCTAGTCTTATTGCCAAATGACTGCAGCCCGATTGACTCCTTCTGCCAACAGTTGGATGTGTCAAAACTTTCTTCAGTTAAACAAGGAGAAAACTGAAGTCATTGCATTTGGAAACAAAGATGAAGTTCTCAAGGTAAATGCGTGCCTTGATTCTAAGAGTCAAAAACCTAAAAATCAAGTCAAGAATCTTGGTGTCTTGGAGAAACTTATTCATGCCTTTATCACCAGCAGACAGCTGCAGCTCATACAAAACGCTGCTGCCAGGATTCTAACTAGAACCAGGAAATCTGAGCATACCACACCAGTCCTCAGGTCCCTATACTGGCTTCCAGTCACATTTAGGATTGAATTTAAAGCACTATTACTCGTTTATTAATCACTAAATGGCCTAGGACCTAATGCATTGCAGATATGCTCACTGAATATAAGCCTAATAGGCCACTCAGAGCTTTAGGATCAAGTCAGTTAGAAATACCAAATGTTCACTCAAAACAAGGGAATCCGTTTTTAGCTCTTATGCCGCCCGCAGTTGGAACCAGCTTCCAGAAGAGATCAGGGCCCGTATTCACAAAACATCTTAAGGTTAAATGTAGCTCATAATTTGCCTACTTTTTATACAATTTTATAAATAATGGGTGTGTCAGTCCTTTTGCTCTAAAAGTATGTTACAAAGCCTTTTAGTGCTAAAACTAGCTCCTAAATCTGTGAAACGTTAGGAGTAGTGAAGAGGACTCCTAAGTCGCTAAGACCAAGCCACAAACTATCCTAAAATGGCCTTTGCCAGCAATCTGCCTCAGAACGCAAATATTTTAGAAACATTTGACGATTATGAGCTTTTAAAAAGGTATCACCTTTGGTTTTTGTAGGTTACCCCAACTCCAAATTTTCCTTTGATAATATCCTTGTTTTCATTAACCAGTTGGGTATAAAGTAACAGTTTTTCTTGCGTCTGGTTTGGTCTTCTTGTATGTTTGCATGTCTTACTATCAACCATGATTATTGTACTCTTAATTAAAAGGCTGTTTATATGCATATTCGCTAATTGTTTAGGATAAGCATACATGTAAGAGGCTAACATTTAAACTGAATATATACTTGTTTAATTAGTGACACTTAGCCTGTATTTTAACATATTTATATCGTTATTCCTTAGTAAAAGTTTGTCTTAGCTTTGTGAATAGGTTTCAAGAGAAAACTCTTATCTAAAAACTTTTACTGCTATTTAGAACTCTTAGTGTTAACATAAAATGTTTTGTGAATACGGGCCCTGTACATTGTCCGAACACATGCATTAATCACTGTGCATTGTCCAAACTGATTGCATCATTTTTATTCTTAACTGTATTAATTCATTTTAAATCAAATTTAAATCATTTAAAATGTTTCATATTCCTTGTTTATTGTTTAACATCTTATTTATCTGAAAAAAAAAAAATAAATAAATTTTGTACCTGTCTGGTTTTCTGAGAATAAAAGTATTTAACACTTTTTTTCTGAGGTACTTGGTGGACTTGGTCCAAATATCTTTCCACTGTAGTGGATGCCATGCATGAAAGGTAAAATGCAATTTTTTTTCCCTCAAATTTTTTGGCTTATGACATACATAAGTCATAATTATGACATAAAAAGTAGAAACTATGACTTTAAAAGTCGAAATGACAAGATTTACAAGAAAATTATGAGTTATGATTATAACTCAAAATTATAAATTTAAAAATCAGAATTATAACTTTATGACTTTATATTGGTCTAATGGTCTAATGAATTGTGTATGTAAGACATTCTAAAACAAATTGGCTTAGGAAAAGTTGCAGAGAAATGCATACCAAACTCATCAATTTTCACCAAAACTGGCTTAGATCATTATCAATTCTGGCAAAAAGTTCTCAACAGATTTTCGATAGACCATTCTTGTAAAGTATATTAAAGAATTTGATGAAATTTGTGCAAAAATGGACATGAAGCTGTATCTTCACAACGCTTAATCAGATTGTGACCAAACTCCGTACATGTTATACCAAGCATGAACTGAGGGCACATAAGTAGTTTCAGCACAGTCACCAGCCACCTACTGGTCAAAAGATATAAAAAGTATACATTTTTGTCTATAATTACTGAACAGTTTGAACAAAAATCGTAAGATTCATCTTGTTAGATTCAGAGCAGCATCCCAAATCAAACAATACACAATTTTCCTATGTCATTCCTATGGCCATTAGTCACCTTTAAATCACCTTTATTTATACACAATACAGATTGTGTCAAAGGAGCTTTACAGTACTAAATAGGAAAATAGTGTCAATAATGCAAAAGGACAATAGTAAACACTCAATTTTCAGTTAAAGGCAGTTTATCACTGAATTCAGTGATGTCATCATGCCATGGTCACCGTGCCACAGCCCCGTCCCGCCATGGCTGCCATGGAAGTTTCCCCTAAGAATTTTTTTTGGGTGGGGTGTGGATTTTCTGCAGATGCAGAGCTTGAGCCGGATTGACGAGAATGATTGCCATTGTGAGGGACCCACCTCTGATGTCAGTGCGATGTCATAATTTTGATGTCTGACGTCTCTGCTCTCAAGCCTGGTAGGCCCGTCTGTTCATGTCAAGTTAAGTAATTGTTTACTATTTGCTTACTTTTGGATTTAATAAAATCTGCACATAGATTCTTAAACTTGCCTTCAGTCGACTCGTTACAATAAGTACCAATACACAGCCAATATGCTAGCAATCCATGCTAATAAGCAACAAGTTAACACTGAGAACTGGTACCTAACCTGAAGTGTTACTCAAACTTCCCAGCATCTTATCATTAGAGATTACTAAGAAGTATCAATAACCAAGTTACAAGAAATATACAATTACAGGAAACATGACATTAAGAGAAACTGAAACAGTGATGGTATTATTTTCATTGGGAGTTACCAAGGTCCATGGCCCTACCACTGGAGAAAAGCATAACAGAGAAAACCTTAATATCCAGTCACATGACAGTGTTGATGTCACTGAATTACTGACTGTGAATCACTGTTTGTACCATTAATGAGAAATAAACTAAATCCTACCTGTTGCAAAATTGTCTGTGACTTCTTTTATAGAGCAGAAATTTTGCTTTGCCAGTGTAAACTGTAAAATTAGATTAATCAACATTAATTAATTAATTAATTAATTATAATAATAATAATAATATGCATTTTATTTATTTACAATGAATAAATTAAATGAGGGAAATCCAATTTGAATTTTTTTAGATGTGATTTAAAAAGAGGAAAGGCACTCACTCTAACATATGTATTGTGGAAGAGAGTTCCAGAGCCAGGAGCAGCACAGCTAAAAGCTCTGGACCCAATAGTGATTAAGTGGAGAAAGGGTATGACAAAAAAACAAAAAAAAACATGAAAAAGATGTAAGTGTCAGGCGTTCACCTCAACCACCCTCACAAGCCACTTCACAGGAAGCTCCACCCACCCGGTCCTCATCACCAGAATACTAATTACATTCACCTGTTCTCATTAGCCACTCCCTATATAAGGAACTGTTTGCCAGTCAAGCTTTGTCTGGTCTCAGATGCACACCAGATCGCCCTGCTCCCCGAAAGACTTGACTTCTTCATTGTGGATCATCCCTGGCTTGTTATGTTTGGACTCTATGCACGTACCACTTCAGGAAAGTCTGCCATACTTACCATTTCATCTGTTCAACCCTGCCAAATCTATCATTAAACATTGTATTCAGTTTCACTTACCTGTCGTCTCCTCCTGTGTGTTCGTCTGTGTGTGTAGCGTGACAGAAGACCAGACCTCTCACAAAGATGAGCACCGAGACGCCAGCTGCAAGCGATCCATTCACGGAGTTGGTGAATGCCTTCAAAGCGGCCTTAATTCCACCTGCACCGCCATCTGCCTCAGGAAGTCCCATGGCCGTACCCGCTAAATATGCGGGTGAGGCAGCAGAGTGTAGCGGATTCCTATTGCAAGTCAATCTCTACATCCAAATGCAACCGCAACAGTTTCCCACGGAACAGACTAAGGTGGCTTTCCTCACTTCACTCCTTTCCGGTAAGGCCCTGAAGTGGGCAGAGGCCATATGTAACTCCAACAACCCGATTATCAACTCATACGATCAGTTTGTCTCTCATTTTTCCGAAGTTTTCAGTACAGCCACCGGTGCATTATCTACATCAGACCAACTCTTCCGCTTACGTCAAGGCTCTTCTTCGATCCACGACTACACTCTTCATTTCCGCACGCTGGCGGCGGCTAGCGGTTGGAACGAGATCTCCTTGCTGGGTGCGTATCGCCAGGGTTTGAATCCCGAAATTCGCTCCGCTATGGCGATTTATGATGATAATATCGGACTGGAGGCATTTCTGTTGCGCACCACGCGCGTTTCCCAGCAGCTAGCCGCCTGCCAGCCTCCTATTACCGCTCCTCAGGTTGCCTCGGTGGCTGCTAGCACTCCAGTACCAGAACCTATGCAAGTGGATTCCACCCGCCTTTCTTGCACGGAACGTAATCGCCGTATCAGCCAGGGACTATGCATTTACTGCGGACAATCCGGACATATTCTTCGTACCTGCCCCGTCCGACCCCCACGCCCGTTGGTGAGTACGATTACCTCTGAAATCGAACCTACTTTGCTCACGTTAATACCGGTAACCTTGCATACTTCTGATCATATTATTTCCACATCTGCTTTGATTGATTCAGGCTCCTCAGGCAACTTCATCTCCTCGGACTGTTTAAAGGAATTACAACTCTCTCGCCTACGCCATCATCAGGAATATGCTGTCACTACAATACAAGGAAAACCACTCGGGCGTGGGAAGGTACAGCATTCTACACCATACGTCACCTTGCAAATCGGACTGTTTCATTTTGAAAAGATCAAACTACTGGTACTGGAGGGATCCACCGCTAGCATCATCCTGGGACGCCCCTGGCTGAAAATCCATAACCCGGAGCTCCGCTGGGATACCTGTGACGTCACCCGCTGGAGTAAGCACTGTTTCACCCACTGTTTATCTGGAATTCCTCCTCATCACGTAACTTCTGTTCAGTTAGCATCCACCTTGGTTGAAAGTCCAGAACCACTCAGCACTCAAGAAATCCCGGCTGACTACAGGGCGTTCCAGGATGTGTTTAGCAAGCAAGCAGCCACCAAATTACCACCGCATCGGCCATGGGACTGCGCCATCGATCTGCTGCCTGGGGCTCAATTACCTAAAGGTAAAGTCTATCCATTGTCCATCCCGGAGCGCCAGGCGATGGAGGCCTACATCTCAGAGGCTCTCAACCAAGGATTCATTCGACCATCTACCTCACCGGCCGCTTCAAGCTTCTTCTTCGTGGGCAAAAAGGATGGAGGTCTCCGGCCCTGTATTGACTACAGAATACTCAACTCCCAGATCATTCAACAGCCCTACCCGCTCCCTCTGGTCCCAGCCGCCCTCGAAGAGCTTTGTGGGTCCCAGGTGTTCACGAAGCTGGACCTGCGGAGTGCTTATAACCTTGTTCGTATTCGTGAGGGAGACGAATGGAAGACTGCCTTTGTAACACCTACAGGGCACTACGAATACCTGGTCATGCCTTATGGCTTATCTATCAGTCCATCCGTCTTCCAAACGTTTATGAACGAGGTGTTCCGGGAGTTCCTTCATCAGTTTGTCATAGTCTATATCGACGATATCTTGATTTACTCCCGGAACATGGCCGAACATCGCCAGCACGTCCAGCAGGTTCTCCACAAACTTCGCCAATATCAGCTATACCTCAAACTGGAAAAATGTGAGTTTCATCAGTCTTCTGTTTATTTCTTGGGGTATAACATCAGCGCCGAGGGCGTGCACATGGACCAGAGGAAAGTTGATGCCATCCTGAAATGGCCACCGCCCCGCACTGTCAAGGAACTCCAGCGATTTCTTGGTTTCTCGAATTTCTACCGCCGGTTCATACAAGGTTACAGCTCCATTACCGCTCCTCTGACCTCCCTCCTGCGGGGTAAGCCTAAACATCTCACCTGGAACCCCGCTGCTCATGAAGCTTTCCAGCACTTGAAACATCTCTTCAGCACAGCACCCCTCCTACATCATCCTGACCCCGAACTCCCTTTTACAGTTGAGGTTGACGCATCCACTGCCGGGGTTGGTGCTGTGTTGTCACAAGCGGCCGGTGATCCTGCCCTCCTCCATCCCTGCGCATTCTATTCACACAAACTGTCTCCGGCGGAGCAAAATTATGACGTAGGGAATCGAGAACTTCTTGCCATCAAATTGGCCCTGGAAGAGTGGCGTCACTGGTTGGAGGGGGCTAGGCACCCAGTCACTATCATTACGGATCATAAGAACTTACAATACCTCCATGATGCCAAGAGGCTTAACCCCCGTCAAGCACGCTGGGCCCTTTTCTTCACCCGCTTCCACCTCAAGATTACATACAGACCTGGCTCCAAGAACATACCTGCCGATGCCCTCTCCCGTCTATCATCTCCGGAACCATCCACAGATCCAGAGCCCATCATTCCCTCTCATCTCTTCATCAGCCCCATCATCTGGAACATCGATCGAGACATCCAACAAGCCACTCTCCAGGAGCCTGCTCCGCCGGACTGCCCAGAAGGCAAGATCTATGTACCCAGCTCCCTACGTAATCGCCTTCTGGGTACAGTTCATCAGTCTCCGGGCTCTGGACACCCAGGCAGCAAACGGACCCTCTCGCTCCTACAATCCCGTTACTGGTGGTCTAGCATGCGCCGGGACACCATCAGGTACGTCCAGAGTTGCTCTGTCTGCGCCAGGTCTAACTCTCTCCGCATGTCCCCCCCGCAGGTCTCTTGGTTCCACTGCCCATTCCGGAGAGGCCCTGGTCCCACCTGGGTGTAGATTTTATCACCGATCTACCCAGATCAGAAGGTAACACCTGCGTCTTGGTAGTTGTAGACCGATTCTCCAAGATGTGTAAGCTGATCCCTTTGAGCGGTCTACCCACGGCTATGGAAGCCGCAGAACATCTCTTCAATCATGTGTTTCGTCAATTTGGCTTACCGGAAGAGATTGTGTCGGACCGGGGCCCTCAATTCATTTCTCATGTGTGGAAGGCATTCTTCAAACTACTTGGTGTTTCTGTTAATCTCTCCTCAGGCTACCATCCACAGACCAATGGCCAGACAGAGAGGAAAATCCAAGAGCTCGGACGTTACCTCCGGGCATACTGTCAGGAAGACCAACACAGCTGGAGCAGGTTCCTCCCGTGGGGCCGAGTACGCACAGAACTCCCTGCGTCAGGATTCTACAGGATTAACACCATTCCAGTGCGTACTCGGTTACCAGCCACCGCTGTTCACCTGGACGGAGGAGCCCTCTAATGTTCCAGCTGTTGACTACTGGTTCCGGGAGAGCGAGAGAGTGTGGGACTCAGCTCACCACCATCTTCAACGAGCAATTCGCAGGGACAAACACTTTGCGGATGCCAGACGTAGGACTGCTCCCCTATACCAACCTGGTGACTCCGTCTGGCTCTCTACCCGCGACCTCCGTCTCCGGCTCCCGTGCCGCAAGCTGAGTCCCCGCTACATAGGTCCGTTCAAGATCCTGAGGCAGATCAACGATGTCACGTTCCAGCTTCAGTTCCCTCCCAGGTATCGCATTCACCCCACCTTTCACGTTTCACTCCTTAAACCCTACTTTCCCTCTGCCACAGAAACCCAGGGAGCTGAGGCTGGAGCCCCTCCTCCAGAAATCCTGGACCAGCCTTCCATCTACACGGTCAACCAGATTCTGGATTCGCGACGTCGAGGAGGCCGTCTGGAATACCTTATCGACTGGGAGGGGTATGGTCCTGAAGAACGCTCCTGGGTTCCTCGGGACGACGTACTGGATCCCAGTCTACTTACTGATTTCCATCACAACCATCCTGAGCGTCCTGCCCCTCGCGGTCGTGGTCGTCCTCGGCGTCGCGTTAGGGTGTCGGGAGCCGCCCCTGGAGGAGGGGGTAGTGTCAGGCGTTCACCTCAACCACCCTCACAAGCCACTTCACAGGAAGCTCCACCCACCCGGTCCTCATCACCAGAATACTAATTACATTCACCTGTTCTCATTAGCCACTCCCTATATAAGGAACTGTTTGCCAGTCAAGCTTTGTCTGGTCTCAGATGCACACCAGATCGCCCTGCTCCCCGAAAGACTTGACTTCTTCATTGTGGATTACTCTCTGTTTCCTGTGATCATCCCTGGCTTGTTATGTTTGGACTCTATGCACGTACCACTTCAGGAAAGTCTGCCATACTTACCATTTCATCTGTTCAACCCTGCCAAATCTATCATTAAACATTGTATTCAGTTTCACTTACCTGTCGTCTCCTCCTGTGTGTTCGTCTGTGTGTGTAGCGTGACAGTAAGAGTACAGGTGGGAGTAAAATGTTCAGCAAATCAGAATGATATGAAAGTGCAAAATTACGAAGAGCCTTAAAAATGAGAAACAACATTATAATTACACAATATTTAACAGGAAGCCAGTGTAACTGATAAAGCACTGGAGAGGTATGCTAAATGGAAAGGGTTATCATTAGGCAGGCAGCTGAATTATGGACCTGAAATTTGTTAAGAGGTGGTAAACCAAAGAGAAAAAAATTACAATAACTAATTTGTGAAGTGATGGAGGCATGTTCAAGAATGGCAGTACTGGTACAGTAGGTGTAAGAAATGGGTGGACATGTTTGATATACCATAGATGGAAGTATGTGGAACAGTTGATATTATATTGTGTGCTTCAAAGGATAGATTACTAGTTACACCCAAACTCTTGACCTGAGAAGACAGAGAAACTATGGAGTTATCTAAGCATGGATCTGAACTTTTTGAAAGAAATGGTAAGTTAGTAACTGGCTAAAAATGAGCAAGATTATTAGGGTCAGCACCCAGCAAATTGTGTCCAACCCTAATCAACCACACATGATCTAATCAAGATATTTAGGATTACTTCATACTTGGAGAGGTATGCTATATGTGTGTTTGAGCTGGGTTGAAACTGAAGTCTGCAAGATGATAGCTCTCTAAGAGCCGGGTTAGAGATTCCTGCTGTAAAGTTTCAGGAGTGACAACCGCATTCAAGTACGTGAATGAATCCTCTATGTCACAGGTGTCACACTCAGCTCCTAGAGGGCTGCGGCCCTGCAGAAATTAGTTCCAACCCTGCTCAAACACACATACCATGTACTTTTCAAATAACCCTGAAGGATGTGATCAGCTGGATGTGCATTTAATTAGGGTTGAATCTAAACTCTGCAGGGCTGTGGCCTGTGTTTGGATTTTATTTTGGAAGATTATATGAGCTTGTTTTTATTTACTGTTTTTTAATAGCAAGATCTGGCAACACTAATGAGCCAAGCCATACCTCGTTCCCTGTGATTTCATGCATTGTAATTATGTCACTATTTACTTCAGTTTGTGGGGAGAGGACACAAAGTGGAGGAAAATGTTGTTTGAATCCCATTTTCTGCATTTACATACATTATATACATACACCCAGGGGCGGATTAAGGTGGTCAGGGGCTCCTAGGCTACTGTTTGTGTGAAGCCCCCCTTAAAGGTGTCCTATTATGCTTTTTCACTTTTTGAATTTTAGTCAGTGTGTGGTGTGTATGTTTGGGCATAATAAGGATCTACAAAGTTACATATTTCAAGGCTCACTCCAAAGGGAGATATTTCGTTTTTAAAAATTCCCTTTTCAAGAACTACAATGAACGGCTCCTTTAGACTACAGCGTTTGTTTTCCGGATGTTATGATGTCACAACGCGGCCATAAAATATCATTAAAATAAATCCCGCCTACTGAAATTCGATTGGTTGGGGCGTGGGTAGGGATGAGGTGGAGGATTAGCCTAACTTTAGTGCATTGGCTCCTCTAGGGGTTAGGGGCTATGCCCCCATAAGAAAATTGTTCATTTTAAATTTAAATGCAAAAATCTGGTGCATTTTGAGAGACAAGTTCACAAGAACGAGACGAGGTCGAGATTTTTACGCATTTTTAAAAAATTCTCAATGACCAAATACATGACCGTATGATCTGCAGTTGCATTTTGAATTGCTTTAACTTATCTTGTAATAAATAAACAAAAGGTTTATTTAGTTCCCCTTCCGTCATACACTTCGCGTTGTGTCGAGTGTATGACACTAGGGGTCGCTCTTTGGGTGCCCAAACACCTCTGACAACTTTGAGAAAAGGCCAATGAAATTGGATGTGCAGATTTTGCATTGCTGGCCACACCCCGGACATCCGGGTATAAATAGGGCATCGCGAGATCTGCTCACTCGTTCTTTTCTTCGGAGCCGAATGCAGCGTCTCTCCTATGAGAAACTGTACTATTCACCTCTTCGTCGTTGGATTTATGGCGCAAGCAGCAGTCTCTCCCTGCTTTACACAGATAAGTGTTGTGAGAGATTCCCTGGGTGCTTCAACAGCGATCTTGAAGAACAATCTTCTTCCTAAAAGAGTAATTTCTTTAAAAGAGCTGGCGTGGTTGGGATTGTGTGTTGGTAAACATGCCTTTCCCTCGTGTCCTTCTGGTTGCGGCTTACCCCCCAAATGATCAACACGATCGTTGTGTTCAGTGTTGGGCTATGCTCACGCTGATGCAGCGCTTGTTGTTTCATGTTTTGCTTGCAAAATCATGATCGTGGGCGTGCTTTGCTCTTGAGCCGTGTGCTTTTACTTGAAGCCGCGGCTCACCTCGACTGCTTCCCATTCTGATCCTTCTACTTCCGGGTACAAGGCCGCTGCGATGTGCGTCAATGGGGAGCAATAGGAAGCAAGAAGGTTCCACCGGGTGAAAACCCCGCAAACCTCTGCTCCTCACGCCCCTCGGTTGAGCTTCCGGATGAGTTTGTTAGTCTGTCTCAGTACGGCTGACTTTCTTATTCAGAGCCATTGGTGAGCCATTTGAAGCTGAAGTTTCAGCTGAGCAAGCCTCTGCGGGGGGCTGATTCTTAGTTTGAGACGGACACTAAAATGGCGTCCATGCTTAAACGGGCAGCCAAGGAGGGGCTGAATAATAGACATCTGAGTAACAACCTTTACGCTGATTTCCAGTGCCTGTTCCCCGGAAGTGCACGAGAAGTTGATGAAATCGTGGAAGGCTCGGTTTTCGTCCAGAACGCGATATATCAACTCCTCCTCCTTCACCACCCTCGATGGGGGTCCAGCGAGGGGGTTTACGGAGGATCCCCAGGCGGAACGGCGATTGCGATGCACTCCCTGCAAAACGTCGCCACTTGACAGTATCCTCCCAAGGCTCCCGTCTAGGGCCTGTAAGCTCTCTTCGGGCAAAGGCTTACACGGCTTCTGGACAAGCTGCGTCCGTGCTGCACGCCATGGCCATCCTGACCGATTACACTCTCTGAGCTATGAAAGTTGCGGCGCAGGTTTTAGGAAGGGCGATGTCCACTTTGTTGGTCCAGGAGCGCCACCTGTCAGAAATGCGGGAAGTTAGAAGTCCGTTTCTTGAACCCCCATTTTTAAAGTCTGATTACATTGTAATCAGCACAAACTGGGCTACAATAATATGTAAGGAACATTAATGTACATGTTTGTGTTTTTGAGAAAACAACATTTATGCGTGGTTAGTGAAAAACTAAAATCTTTTACTCACTAAAATAAGGCCATGAAACACATTCAGAACATTAGTTCTCAAGACTTTTGAGAACTGGATGTGGTAGTCTAGAGTTTTTTCTACAAAATGATGTGAAAATCATCTCATTCACTCGTTTACAGAAAACAATATATTGATTTAAATTTTCTAAGACATGATTTGTGATTGAAAGGGAATATGCAAGGGAGTGACAATGCCCATGAATATTTAGTGATTCACACCTGAGAGACAAAAGGCCCTCCTCTAATGGCCCATCAATGAGACTGTGACTGTCAGGTAGAAACAATGAGATTCAAAAAATGGAGTTTTAGACTATTTGTATTTTATTTACAACACAGTATCATCAAAACATACATAATGAAGGTCAAAAGCACATTATTGACTACACTGATCTAACCATAGAGACGTGAACAAACTTTGTGTCATTCCTGAAAACTGTTTTCTGAATTCTGTTCAACAAGTGAAACAAGTAAATTATACCTAATATTTAAGTGATTGCTGCTTCTTTCCATGGATTTAAGAAACACAACTCATCATCAGTAGTCCAGGAAATTGTTTTACAATAAAAAAAATCAGTGTAGTTGCACATCTGATGTTGGTACAGCACTCTTCATGTGGCATTCATGTAGCATTCATCTGTGGTGCAGGTATCAGATCACTAGAAAAACAAACAAACAAACAAAAAAACATCTGTAAGCATGTTAATATCAGGAGCATCTGTAATATATACATATAGTATGATTTTGTAGTCATAGACTCACACTTGCTTTATACTATCTTTAAAAAATGGCATTTTGTATCTGAGAAACTAATTGTTATTGTTTAGCACCTTAAACATCTATTCATTAACAGAGTATTAATAAACTAATATTTTCCCTTTGTATTGCGATAGATAAATAAATAAATAAATAAATAAATAAGATTTTATAGTCATAAACACAAGCATGCTTTGATGTATTATACAACACAAAACCATTTTATGTCTGGGAAAATAATTTATTATTGTTAAGCACGTCATAAACATCTATTCGTGAACAGAGTATATAACAGTAGTTTTGCCTAAAAAATCTTAGACTCTATCATTCAGTGTTACAATGTAAACAATATTACTTTTATATCGCGTCATTTTTATGTTATAGAACATTAAAAACATCCTGGCGTCATGAAACATTTTGATGCAATGAAATGAAACATACTTCATAACGTTTCACTTGATTGCACATGTAGTCAGGACTTACACAGTAGTTTGTAAAAAATCTAACTACTATAATGTGTACAAGTTATGTATCACAGTAACACAACAACTAACTTAGGCTAATAAAAGAAAGACTTACTCTTTCGGTGGATCTCGCCGTGCGTGGCACCGCGCTCTTCCTCTGAGGAAAATATAAATCTTACTCCTCACAGCGTGTCTTCTTCCAGTAACAAGATGCAAGTAGCCCAGATAAACAATGAAGTCAAGGCACGCTGCTTTGTTTACGTTGATGTGGGCGGTACGCCACTTGCGCCTCCACATGGCTGATTATAATATCAAAAGTGTATGTAGCTCATGATCAAATTAAAAATAATTAGGTCTGACGAGAAAGACTGGACATGGGGTAGGTTTCATACAGATTACTTTAACACATGATATTTGTTTTCGACAAGACTTGCTTCATTTAAAAGTAGACGTCAGGCTTTCTATAGATATATGTCTCATGTCTCTGTGTGGAGTATTCGCTGAGTTTTAGTTCATTTTAGGGACGCATTTCTTAATGACGATCACAGAGAACAACGCAGCAGACTGCATACCCTGTTTGTTTGCTTTATTTCACAAAACCACAGAGTGTTGTTATTATGAGTGTACACAAATAAAAGTAGATTCCTTACAGATTCGATTGATGTATTGCTCTTATCTGTACGATCAAAAATGACGGAGTAATTAAAGTTCTTTTTGGCGGTATCAGAAAAACTGCCACAAACCACGCCGGCGTGTTTTTTGACCCCAGGTTCTCCCTGCGGCCTATCCCTGTCGCCCGCACCTTCATGAAGGTCACGGAGGCTGCCCTTGCCTCTCAGGGAAGTGGGCATATGCATTCTCAGTTATCTCGGTGACTGGCTGGTCCTAGCACACTCATGAGGTTCGGTTTGAACTCTCAGGGATGTGGTTCTCAACCACCTGGCTCGATTGGGACTTCAGGTCATCTGGGAAAAGAGTAAAACTCCTCAGTACAGGTTTTCTCTTTTCTCTGTGTGGACTCGGTCACTGTTCTTCACGTCTTTCTTAAAACTGTGCATAGTCAGTGCGTGAGAGCACTCAGATTCAGTACAGCGGCCCCCTTTTATGTACCGAGGCTTCTGGGGCATATGGCATCCTCAGCCGCGGTCATGCTGCTGGACCTGATGCATATGAAACCACTGTAGTACTGACTTCATACCAAGTCCCGAGATGGGCGTGGTGCCCAGGCACACATTGTGTGTACATCACATTTTTGTGTAGCAAAAACCTTCATGCCCTTGGGGACACATTTTGTTTCTACAGGCAAGGGTGCCCCTCGAACAAGTGTCTAGACGCACTGTGTCACAGCAGTTGCTTCCAAGTCAAGCTGCGGCGCCATGTGCAACGGGCATGCAGCCCCGAAGGTCCGGTTAGGCCCTCGGCTGCTTTGGCGTTCGATTGCCTAGAGTTGTTGACAATACTTCGGGCTCTGAAGAGGTTTCGGCCTTTGTTCAGGGCAAGCATGTGTTGGTCTGCACAGACAACACAGTGACTGTGGCGTACATCGACCACCAGGAAAGAACCTTCTTTCTCAGGGGGAAGGGTACAATCTGGTACCCATGCCCAGATCTCTGGTACTTCCTTTTATGGTCCCTGAACGCGACCAGGAAGTCCCCAGAAACCTTCCACCCGCAGTGGTAAGCACCTTATGCAGGACAGAGCCCCCTCCACTAGGTGGTGGTACGTCCTGGAAATAGCACAGGTGTTCTTCCTAAGGGAAGAACCCATGGAGATGCGGCATCAAATCTGTGCTATCCCTCCTCCTAGCACCTTTCTGCTTCTACGCCCAAGGTCCATGTGACAGCCACCGTGACTTGGTGGAACGCAGATTGGTGGAGCACAATTTGTTATCATCCTTAGGTGCCCGGAAGTTGATCCCTCCCTGGTTGCACCACATCCCCTTTTGAACTGTCTGAGGTCCTTTAGATCTACAGTAAGATCTGTTGAGCCCTTTCAGTTCGCTTGTTCTATGCCCGCTCTATGGAGACGGCTTCCCCGACTATGCTCACCTCTGTTAAAGAGCAGGAAATTCAGGCCGGTAAACTCTCACGTTGTTCTGAGAACCTGGCCTGAATACATGCCCAAGGTACCCACCACTCCCTCCAGAGATCAGGTGGTGGCCCTGCAAGCTATTCCTTCCCAGGAAGATGACCCCAACCTTATTTTGCCCAGCCCGTGCCCTACGCATTTACCTGGAACGTGCTCAGCTCTTCAGACATTCCAAACAGCTCTTTGTCTGTTATGGAGGACAGCAGAAGGGGAAGGCTGTCTCCAAGCAAAGGATCTCCCACTGGCTTGTGGATGCGATCCGAATGGCCTACCAGGCCACAGGCTTACCCTGCCCACTGGGAGTGAGAGCCCACTTGACCAAAGGTGTCGCTGCCTCGGCAGCTTTTGCGAATGGGGCCTCTTTAACAGACATCTACAGAGCTGCAGGTTGGGCTACACCTAACACATTCACCAGGTTTTACAACCTGCGCATGGAACCAGTGTCTTCTAGAGTCTTGAACGCAAGCTCTTCGACTCAGCACTCTGGTTTGGTGTAGAGCTTGCCATAGCGCTTTCCCTTACGGTGATTACATTTCTATAAATTCAGTAGGTTTCCTGATGTGAACCCTGAACAACCTCTCCATTACTTGGCACTTCTGGACGTAGCTGAAGTTCAGTGGAGGAACTCGCTATAAGAATCCAATGCAAGGTAAATGGCTTTTTGCAAACTCTTGGTTGGATTAGTGCCCTATATGTAGTGGCTCCTCATGCGGCCCAATGTGTGTAATTTCCACCTGTAATTGCCTGTGATGTGGTGTTTTCCCTGAGACATTCCTGTCTCTAAGTTCTGAGTTTTTGGTAGTCTCCCCTGGGGCCGGCTGCACCAGCTAGACTTAAAAAAGCTGGGTGTAAGCCTTACGCTGGGCTTTGCAACGTCCAACTTTACGATAAATATTTAGACCTGTTGCACCAGCTAAAACTACGACCAGGTGCAACTACGCCGGCGTAGACGATGCGCATCCACGCAAACATATTCTCTCGCAGTGATAGCTGAGACGACACCCACGCTGCAATGGCTACAACTACTAATATTGCTTAAGACATCATAACAAGTGAAGCCACTGCGAAATAATTTCATTAACGAAATATTTCCTAACATGTCCGTGTTTTTGTATCTGAGGTCTCCCTGCACATTCCCATGACATATTTTTTCAGACTCACACTAAAAAAAAAGGCAACAGGTTAAGTAAAATATAATGAATGTAATACAATGCTTCTCTGTAGAGTTTTTTGTAGCTATCGAGTTTATGTACAATGAATGTCTTTCCTGAGGTAAATGTGAATTAAGTTTCTTTTTTACTTTTACTTTTATAACTTTTGCGAAAAGTTTGTGCGTTGCTTGCATGTGTTGCTTGACCCCTCCCCATAATAATTGTTTATAGGCCACATTATCCTGCCCGAAAAGACCATAAATGTTACAGTTGGCGTCTGCAATAAATTGAAAACGAATCATGTCAGAGTAAATCGTGACTTTTCATTTTACGCCAACCTTTGACTAGGCGTAAGATTTAGTCTCAGACATAGCACTACGCCGAGATGGTGCAGTGGGTGTAAATACTATGCACGACTTGGGCATACAACTGGGCGTATACTCAGCTGGTGTAACCGGCCCCTGGTATGGAGCCCATCTCAGATCCCTTCACTGACATATATTCACTCTTTTCATTTCATTGGCCTTTTCTCAAAGTTGTCAGAGGTGTTTGGGCTCCCAATAGTGACCCCTAGTGTCGTATACTCGACACAACGTCTCAATTCCCTCCATCGGGGAATGAGGGTTACCATACATAACCAAAACGTTATATCAGTACCACCTTAGAACGAGAACGAGACTGAATACTATGTCATGAATATTTGCAGTGTCTTGGACACATTACTGAACTTGCCAGTGCAGTTGTTAAAGAACAGGAGATATTTGTTGCATAGTGGGAGTTCTTATTGGTGCTGCTGAGTTTAGCACTAACTGTAACTTGTGTAACAGTTTAACAGGAAGACCATAAAAAATAGTATTACAATAGTCATGAAGAGACAAGGGGATAGACCATAATAGCAGTGCTCCTCGTCAGTGTTGGGCAGTAACGCATTACTTTGTAACGCGCTACTGTAATTTGATTATTTTTTTTAGTAACGGAGTAATTTAACGCGTTGTACTTGCACAACTACTTCCGCGTTCTACTTGTTAGGGGTCGGGAGGTTCCGGTTAGCGTTCAGCGCACCTACATACAGACAGTTTCTCATGAGGACGCAGATTATTACTACATTTTAGGGCTGTAATTTCTTTAAATAAAAAAAACAATCATATTCTTTGCGTTAAAATGAATCATATTCAACCTGCTGAAAGGTTACTATAAATATATTTCCCTTCGGTATGTGCATTCTGAATAATAAATAAATACATTTCCCCACTAATCTGCCGCATTCTCATGGACAGCATTTTTCTTTTACTGATCATAATTCATACCTGATGAATTTGTTGTTATATGGTTTAACTTCAATTGCAATTTTTGGTTTTATTTGTAGTAAAACCATGGCTAATTTGTTTGTGTGCCTTGGCGCTCTTATTCCGAGCCCATACTGCTCATTCCATTGTTTAAAATGGCTGAATGAATGTGCGGTAACTGCCTTATTTAACGATGTTAAACCTTAAAATAATTTTTAACAGTAACACGCTGACAGTGCGACGATTGAATACTCATATTTTGGCATTAAACTACATACAGTGAAATGATGACAGAATATGACACAGAATAGTGACTAACATATTTAATACAGATAAATAAAGGTTCATTATGATCTTATTCATCAGATTTCACAAACTGCAGCGTCCCGATTAGGTCACTATAGAGCACTGACACCCTGTGGTGAACAATCACGTATGATTACCAGTCACTGCTTTCTCAGATCGGTTTATGTTGCATTAAAACTTCACGTTCCGTTGAGTTTGGAAAATTATATACGCAATAATTATCAGAATATGTTTTCTCCCGTCTCCGAAAATTTGCAAATTGGAAATCATCCCGCGAAATCTCATTTTAATAGACGTTTAAGTCAACTACATGATTACAGCGCATTGAAAATGTACATAACCGGAAATAACTGAGCCCTACGATTTCAAAACGGAAGTACGTCACGAGGCTCAGTGCAAGTAGTCCATTTCCAAATTAGTAATTAGAGTATAGTTACAAGCATGCGTTACCGCTGTGTTACATCATTGCTGACAGAATGTGATTTATCATGTAGATTATAAAAGGGGTGTTGGCTAGCACACGCGACGTCCTTTACCTCAGAACTACTTTGACTGGAAAGCGCCTGTGAGGCAGATACTACCAATGAAAACATAGTCAGCAAGGAGAGAGGAAAACCAGCGTTCTGTAGCTGGAAATACAATCATAATTTTTAGTTTATTTCTTTCAAAGACAAGAACATTATTGTGCGTTGTCAATTAGAGGGAAAGAAATCCTTTTCAACCGTGAGAAACTGAAAGGGCAACATGGCACATTAAAACTTATTGAGAACGTACCGGGTGCCGAGAGCAGCGCACCAGCTTCTATCGGTCTTTGTCAGGTGACGTCACACTCACGAGAATCGAATTGCATTTTGGGTATCGCCGCCATTTGTAAGGTATCAAAGCCGAGGTGTTCTGTAGTTGCAGAATCATCCTTTTGATTTGCTTCAAAATGGTACGTTTTTGTTGTGTTAAAGTCAGCGATGGTAAATTGCAGGATAGAAAAGGTTAAAAACTGACCACGAGGAAAGATATTTTAGGTCTCCCACTTGAAAGAAACAGTAGACAACATGCAGCGGAAATAACCAAGAAGCGTCGGATGGCCTGTGTAGCAGCGGTGATACGCAAAATCATCATATTTGCCCTCGATATTTTCATAAAGGTAAGTAAGCGATTTTTTAGTTTGTGCTTATTTTCTCTTTTTTTAGTACCTAATGTTATATCCACATGTTGTTTTGGGATATCAATGCTATTCAGTGGTGTAGTGCAGGTATACGGCGTAATGACAAGTGTGGATAAATGCAAATATTCCCTAAAAGCACTCAGTAAAGACAGTGATGCAGTCAGGAACATGGCGCCGGATTCCTTCGAAATATATTTGATGGTTGCGCCGGCGCGTCCCCCCACCACAGATGCTGCCTGTTCATACGCGAGAGCCTGTCAGCTTATATAATTATTATTGATAACTAATTTGAATCAGTACATTATAACGAAAACAATACCTTAAGAATGAATAGCAGGTTTTTAAACCAATGAACCGGTTAGTGGTAACACTGTTTTATACAATTGTTACAGGCACAAAATTATCCCTCATTAGTTTGTGGTGTCCTTTGGACACAGTATAGCGATGATTAACTGCTTTGAGATTTTCACAGAGAAACCATTTATTGTAAAAGTGTGTGCCAGAATGTGTTTTACCTACAAACTATTAATTATGTGTCAGATCATCTAGCACTTAAAAGAATCCATGTAGAAAGGGTCATCAGAAATGTTTGGCAGAAGCATCAAATCATCATCATCATCATCACATTATTATTAATATTATTAATTTTATTATTTATTTTCATTTTATTATTATTATTCAACTTTCTTTGTAGTACTTGCTCTGTGTCCACTTAGCAGTATGTTGATGTTCATCATGCTTGTCACATCTTCTGTTATGCATTTTTAAGCTGATTTTTAACACAGTGTTGTATTTATAATAAAGTATGTATAATGACATTTTCATAAATGTGTTTTTGATTGACTCCTTATCAGTACTTGTTATCAGCCAAAAGAAGTACGGAAAATGTTGAACAAACAGGGTAAAGTTTAATGGTATTAATGGTATAAGGAATTGTGCAAATCAATGGTAGACAAAACAGAACATATAAGTGTATTTTGTAAATAAGTAAAGTAAATACCAAAAGACCAATTGTCGTACCGCGCCGCTATCTGTTGCGTCGAGTCCAGCGAGAGTGGTCTATGGCACTGGACTTAACGCAAAAAGAGAGTACAAGACTTGTGCGGACAAGACTTGATGGGCGAGTGCGGGTGCGGTCACGGGCGCGGGCCGGCAGAGGGAAAGGCCAGTATCGTTTAAATTATGAAATTATTAAATTTAGTAAATTAGTAAGAGCAAAATGATGTGATACCTACTTTATATTTGAAATGTACATTTAATATGCCTTAACATTACAGAATACAACATGATCAATATGAACCTTTAACTTTTAATTTAAATAAATGTAATTTATTACATTACAGCGTTTAATACAAACTATGTAGGCTACAGTTTCAATTTGTTTATTGTGAAATAACTCAAACATGTATGTTTTTTTATTATGTCCTTTGATAAGCATTGTTCTGGGCTGCTGTTCCCAAAAGCTTTAATGCTTTAAAGACCTTTTGGAAATGTAGCCCTGTTTGAATGCACTGTCAGAAGTGAGAGAACTATGGCGTTTCGACGGGCTCTTTAATATAACGTCCACGTCCACGTCTTCAGAACGTGACGTCTGCGTCTGCCGACCGTGACTTCTGCGTCTGCCGAACGTGACGTCTGCGTCTGCCACAATACTATGGAAGGCCGGATTATTAAAAATTTCTTTACACTTCACGTGTACAGACGTTATAACGCGTGTACACGTAATTGCGTCTACACGCGTTATTTCGTGTACAGACGTTCTGACGCGTAGACGCGTAATTACGGGTAGACGCGTAAACACAAGATTTCCGGTGTTAAAATAAAAGTCACATCCACTAGCGCGCAAAACCATAAATATATTTATTATTATAAAGGACATTTTGAGGCAAAACATAAGGTGCCTTATAAAACATTAATATAATAATAATATAATTGTAAATAGTTATTTGTTTAAATTAATTATTTCCTGTTTCTTGTTCAGGATATATAAAATAATGCTTGAAACTTAAGGGCGTTTTATATGAAATACACTTTAATCAAAAAGATTCAAAAGAAATGTTTACTCCAAAGCCAAAAACATGTGCAGTTTTCTATATGAAAACTAAAAACATTTCAATAAAAATCTAAACACACACACACACACACACACACATGTTTGTTTTTGTGAATTGTGGGGACTTTCCATAGACTTCTATAGATTTTGTACTGACCAAACGATATTGTCTATCCCCTAACCCAACCCTAACCCTAAACCTAGCCCTCACAGAAAACATGTTTGCATCGTTACACTTTCAGATAAACATCATTTACTATTTTTAATCATTTTTTAACATTGTGGGGACCGCAGGCCGGTCCCCACAATGTCAAAAATTTCAGGTTTTACTATCATTGTGGGGACATTTGGTCCCCACTATGTAGCAAAAACAAGTACACACACACACACACACACACACACACAGCAGCAGCAGCAGCATAATTTTAGAAATAATTTTATTAAGTGAACAATTCACTCTTAGGCCCGTTTTGACAATCCTGGTTGTCCTCCATGCTAATCTCGTTGTCTGGTAGTGCTGCTGGTTTATTTATTTATTTTAAGTATATTTATTTTATGTTATTGTTTTTACAAAAGCGAAACTTTTTTTTATTAAAGCTTATTGCTTTATTGAGCGTAATCTTTTTCACAAAAACTCATTCAATAAGGGGCAATAGCTATATGTTAAATTTTGGGATCACTTAAGCAGTGTAAACTTTTTTCTTTCCACCTGTATTTTAAAATGTATTTCGTATTTTAATTAATTTTAATAAATATATATTGTTACATGTGTAATAAAATTTGTAAATTATATTTTTAATCAAAATAACTATTTTAATATATGTCACTGAAACTAACTAACTCCTCTAACGCACGTATTTTGAAATGCCGCCTCCTTCTAGGTCATAATACGACGTCATTATCATGTGACCGCCAGGTGCGTTAGTGCGTATTTTGGTACGTCACTTTTATATGTATTATTAATTATTGACAGGTCATTATGTAGAGATTTACGTCACTATTATATGTTTAATTAATTGTATGCAAATTTCGATGTTTCCGGCCTTGCCATTGGCCAAACATTAACGTCTGTACACGAAATAACGCGTGTAGACGCAATTACGTGTACACGCGTTATAACGTCTGTACACGTGACGTGTAAAGAAATTTTTAATAATCCGGCCTTCCATACAATACTGTTCGGCTGTACTGAACGTGACGTCTGCTGCAAGTTGTTTTAGCATGTATTCCCCACTAGGTGTCTCTAGACCAACACAAAATAACGCATTTTAAACATTGCTGTAAACATTTGGGCTAATTTAACTAAAATAAACAATATGTGTCTTTTTAATTTTAGAGTTGTAATGTCAAAGTTTGATTGACAGGCAATCTGACAGAATTATATTAAAAGCATTTACACCTTGAAGGTCAAAGGCACACTTTATAATTATTATTTTTTACTTATTTTATTTTTAGCCTAAATGTTTTTTTTTTTTTACAGATGCATAAAAACATTTATTTAGATGCAGAAAGCCCGGAAGATAATTAACATTTTACAGCCAGGGTTTCTCTTTCAATTTTCCCATGTTTTTTAACATCACACATAATAACCTTTGATATTAATTCATGAGCTGTAACTATACGAGATGATGGATCAGTTCTCCGGACATAGCAAAAGTAGGCTGTCTTGTTTTTTGCGAAAGGTCAGTTGTCATTTGTGGAACTTCTTTGCAGATGAGAGGAAACCAAAGTACGGTGACAAATTTGTTTTCGATTGTTTTATTTAAGTAGACATTTCAAGCTGTCGGACATAACAACAGACAGCGCACTCTGTTATTTTGCAAAAGCGTTTTATAATGTTTTGTTGTTTTGTGGAAGTACAAAAACTAAGATAGACACTGAAATTTATTTCCCCTGTTACCAAAATGCAAGAGATTGCGCCGGCGCCTCCGACCCGATATAAAATATATATTTGCAAGAAATATAGCAACAGCATGAAGAAAGGTTATTGTGACTAATTTGCAGAGCGGTATATCAGGTTAACTCATATTCTGCGTGATGGGACAGTAAATACAGGCAGAGTTGAAATGTGGAGTCTTAATTTTCGTTTGTCCGTTTTTCAAACAGAACGAAATAATAGGCTAATAATAATAATAATAATAATAATAATAATAATAATGATCGTTTGTCATTTCTCTCTTTTTTTTCGTAATTCTATTTGTTGTTAAATCAAACTTATGTCTTTGAATGTTTCTTAAGATAGCAGAGGTACTGTAGCTATACAGACATATAATACATAGTCTAAAATCATGTTTTTTTATTTATTTTGTTTTCAGATTATTGTAGCATTCATATATCATTAATATATATATATACATATACCAACCATTTTTGCTTGTTTTCCTTATCATTATGTCCACATGTGCTTAGGGCTACCTTTCCCCGCATCCTGCTCATAAGCTATGGAGATGAAAAGCTTCAAGAAGGTTTTCAGTGACTCTTCTTTCTCTGAGTTTTTAAATGTTTGTCTGTAAAACATAGTAATACATTTCCTTATTGTTTGTTAAATATAGTTTATATGTACATGTTTTCGTGTTTTAACAACAAATGTTTCTTTTCAAGGTTAGATCTCTGTTTTAGCATTATTCAACAAATCAGGTGCAATAAATTAACAAGTTGTAAGTCAAAAAGAGTATTAAGGATAATAAATAAGACGCAACATTTGAAGCTTTATTAAACAAGTACTTTTCATGGGCATTCAAACTTGTACTTTTTTATACCCAATTTTTATCAGCCGGCTTTGCATATACCCACTCTGATGCGCATCACTCATTAGCCAAAAACATGACAGAATATGAATAGCTATGAATGTCAGACATGAATAGCTAATCCAATCGCAGGTGAATAGATGTGTAACGGTTGTTCCTCTGCGTTGTGTTGATTTTTATTTAAATAAAGGACTTTCCACACACAACTGGTTTTGGTCACGGGTGATTTAATTGTAGTGCCTGAATAATAAAACACAAAAACATACAGGCACGGTTACCGGCTCTGCTCCGCTCTGCAATGCCTCTCTCCTCTAATGACATCACCGGAAAGAGAACACAATTCATAACATACGTTTACATTATATGTAATAATATCAATAATATTTAACAATGACAATACTAATAAGTGAAATTTGTAAGCATTTTACATTCAATTAATAAGAGTATTACAGTGTTTCTTAGATACCAATTAACATACCTGAATAATAAAACACAAAAACATACAGGCACGGTTATCGGCTCTGCAATGCCTGTTAACCACAATGTATATGTTAAGTGCACCAGGTAGTTAATTTCTGAATACACAGCATCTCACTTCGTCAATATAATATTCATTATCTTCATAGAATAGAATATATCTCTTTATAAACATAAATCTTTGTATATCATTAAACGCGTTATTAGCCGCTTAGCCGCTAACACATCTTTCGCACGTGCTGCACACACAGCGCCGCCATTACACGCAGCTCGCTATTCACCTGATAACAGCAATCAAACTTCATTTAACACATTAATAACTCGAAATAACGGTTTGACATAACGTCAGATTGAATACTTTCTCACATTTGATCTTTTAAACATGAAGTGAACACTTAGAAAACTTCATATACATGAATTGAAGAGAGCTCATGTCCGGAAAGAGGACAAGCCTAGATTGTGCTGGGATTTCTTTCTCTCAATTACGCATGACGTCAGCCAACGTGCATATTGGGATTATCACCTCTGATAAGAGCGCACAACCTTCTTTCAAAATAAAATACCCCATAACAAATAATTAAAATAAAATAAAGTACCATAAATAAATAAAATGAATAATTTGGTGTAACAACATACCCCTGCTACAGATGCAAATATTCCCTAGCCATTAAAGGCACTGAGGCGGTCAGGGTTGTGGCGCCGGCTTCCTTTAAAATATGATTGCGCCCGCTTCGTCCCCGCACATGCAGAGTGGTAAAAAAAAATGATTACTTAAATTACTTATTGATTACTAATTTGAATTAGTACATTATAACGAAAACAATACCTTAAATTAAGAGTATACCCACTTTTCCAGGCACCACTACACCGCTGTGAATATATAAAAATCAAATATGTAAATTGAAAATGAAATGAAAAATAAACATTTAATAAGTAAAGAGAATGCATAAACACCGATTGAATCTTAAACATAAAATCTCACAATTGAACGAATGCATTGGAGTCGCTAGGCCATTTTTAGGGGGGGCTATAGCGATTAGTTCCATAAACTGTACACAAATTCGTTATTGCCCCAGTCCCCTTTAAATTTCATAAGAAAGTTGCGGCAAACTTCGATCGGCTCCTTCTGTCTTTCAGCGCGTTCTTCTTTTTTCAATCCGCAGACCGGGTCAGTAGTGTGCAGAGTGAGAAACAGAGGACAAGGTGTGTGTTTATCAATAGACTGTTATAATATCTGCATCTGTGCGGTTCTTTGTCATAAAAGGAGCAATCGGTTCCCCATCTTCTGTAGTTTTCGCTGTGTTCACCCCACATCACACCACAGCTGGCTTTATAAACCTGAAAAGACTACGAGTAATAATGTTTAGGCCTACTATAAACAGTTAATTTAACAATACAGTTTATTATTAACAACAAACTCATATTGTGTTCAGTTCTACACAGCTTTGCATCAACTGAATGTGTAAATTTGACAGCGCAGTCACAGGATAATAAAATACGCATAATATAAAATGTTCTTAAATCCTACATTATTAATTATTAAATCGGTTCTAATAATGAGCCAAAAAGGGTTTTTACAAAATTTTATGTAACACGTTCCTACATGTTCTTACACGTTGTTAACACGTACCATAGACTTTTGGTCGGAAGTGTGAGTAACCGATCGCCTTCTAACGCGATATCTACATGTGAAGACACGTTGTAACACGTTATGTGTGTTTACCTTCTTGTAACTTCATGTGCTTAATATAACTGGTCTTGGGTTGAACAATGCTGATTTAAAAAGTTGTGCAAGCCTATTATTAAAATAAAATGTGGTCTCGCAGCAGCGGCCTCTTTATTATAGGCTAATAAACCAGACCCATTTTGACATCGAATTTTTTTTTTTAAAGCACAAGCTATTCCACAATGATTTCTTCACAAACCTTTAAAATATTTCAAATAGCTACATAAATCACGGCAGGCTTTACAAAAACAAAAAAGCTAATTTTAAATTTTAAAAAGAAATATTATTTAACGAATAGTCTTATTGTTCTAAGAGTGAGACTGTTTATGCTCTTTGTAGAGTATGTCGGGATGTAGGCCATCTAAGATAATTATATTTCCCCCATTAAAATTTAAGTTTAAGGAGCTGACAGGCTATTTATTTTTTTTAGTTTAATTTTTACGTACTTAAAATGACAGTGAAATCTAGTGTTGCTTTCGTCAACGAAAATTATGACTAAATATCGTCGTCAACGAACCTTTATCACCTGACGAAAACAAGACCAGACGCAACGTAAATGCTGGTCATGTGACGATGACTATAATTAAATGTATAATGCAATATTGACGAATAAAAACTAAAAACTATGCTAAAATGTCTCTTCATTTTCGTTGACCAAAACGAGACGAAACAAAATGTTATAACGTTATTTCGTTTTGTTTAGTCGCGTTATTATTATTATTTCGCAGTATTTCTTAAGTAGGCTGCATCAGGTCGTACTGCGCAGACGCAGGCGACGTCACTTCCTCAAGCCCCACTCGCAGCATTATTTAGAAGACGATAACAAAGAAGTCAAGTTACCTGACTGACTGACATGTGTACTAAGCATCAGTGTTGGGAGTACCGCATTACAAAAGTAATAATATTACAGTAGTGTACTTTTTGCTGAAGAGAAGAGAAATAATACGGCGGACGCAACAGAAAATAAGTTAAACTAAAAATAACAAAATCTGTTTTTTTTTTTTTTTTTTTTTTTTTATCAAATCATAGTCTATATATAAAATGAATGAATACGCCAAATATATTTGAACTTAAATAGCCTAATTAACAGATTAACAAAACGAAAGGAAAAGAGTGTGGCGCGGCGCTCGTCGAAAGTTCACAGAAAGAAAAAGGAGATGACAGAAATAAAAGTAAACACGGTGCAATTTCGAATGATCTGTATGACCAAAAATGACTGAGTATTTTTTTGTTGTTTGTTTCCGCTGTTCGATCGCGCCGGCGCCTCACGCACACACATACAGTACAGTCAACAAACATATACACTGATTAATTCAAATACTGCGTAGTAGAATCCGTGTAGTTCAGCCTGAGGTCTGGCCAAACACATATTTGCTCATGTGAGGATGTTTTTACGTGCACTAAGTACAAAGCTTGGTTTACTAATAAATAATAGTTTAGCATTCAAATACATCGCGAATATGGACACATTTAATTGGGTTCATGCCGAATGAGAGAGGTAGACTGCGTGAGAACAACGCGTTTGCTTTCAGTTTCGCTTTAAATTAGCCTAATTTGTTTTGGCTTGTTTAGCAACTTATATATTTTATTCTTGTTTTGTTCCGAAAACCGTTCAAAATAGTCTATAGGCTAGGTATTGTGTTTGTTGATTGTACATTGTCTTTATTTACCGGCATTATTAAAAAATGTAACAATTTTGTGCTTATCTGTGTTTAACCTAAACTATAACGTTAATTTAGACCTACATACCAGTAGCCTATCTAAATATGATTTTATAATTCTATGCTATATAGACCTACCTCATTACCCTCCACTGGATGCATAATGAGCTGCAGTAAACTACATTTTGGTATTTTATAATGCCTAGTCGTACTTCTGTGGATATTTTGGTGAAAGTAACTCAAAAGTAGTGTAAGGCATTACAATTCAGAGACAGTATTGTAATGTAACGAATTATTTTTAAAAGACAGTAACTAGTAATATCTAATGTATTACATTTTGGAAGTAACCTAACACTGCTAAGCATCCCTTGTTGGCCAAATACTGTAGCTACTTTTGTCAGACTACAATAAATTTTTCATTGACTAAAACTAGACTAAATGTCATCAGTTTTTGTCGACTAAAACTAGACTAAAATGTCATCAGTTTTCGTCGACTAAAACTAGACGAAAATAGGCATGGATAATTCTGACTAAAATAAGACTAAAATGCTCAGACGTTTAGTCGACTGAAACTTGACTAGACTAAAAAGAGTATGAACGTGACTAAAACTAATAAAAACTAAGATGACAGCTTCACACAAAGACTAGACTAAAACTAAAATTAAAACAGGCCGCCAAAAACAACACTAGTGAAATCTTCAAGTATGCTTTGACTTAGTTTCACATCTGCATGTAGCCTGAATATGACAATCAAATAAATAACAGGCTAATAGCTTATACCCAATGTTATTTCGATAAAACGAATTTAACTTTTATGTCAGACACATTTTAAAAAGGCCAATGATAGAAGATTGCATATTCAATCCTAAAACATTTTGTGATTATAAAAGTGTAGCTAACATGATCTTAATTCGACAATATACTTTATAAGGAAGTGTGGCATTTATGGTCTGAGATGAATATAAAAACAAATGTATATGTGTTCTTAGATATTTGTCTGGGTCTCACAATGAAATATCCGTGTTTGATCAGTAGATATCTCTCTCATGAATGCAAACGAATGTGATGTTCTTTATTTAATCGAAAATAACTCCAAAATCAGAACAAAAAACACGCTTATTATTATTATATACTTGATAATTTTTTTTATGTATTTATCATTTAAACTAACGTGACTATAAAATGTGTTATATACAAATGTTTATACATATAATGTCTGTACAGTAAAACACTATTTGAAAGTAAAATACACATTGACCTACACACAGGCATAAGCTGGGGTTCATGAAAACTGTTTAAGTGTTGTTTTAGGTATACAAAATCTGCCTGTCATGCCTATTTATTATCTTTAAACAGCAGTTTGGTTCCTTACATATTTAAAATCAGCTAATAAAAATGGTTGGGTATTGTTATCAAATATGTACACTGTAAAAAATAATTCTGTGGCTTTGTAAATATCACAAAAATAAAAACTTGTATTAACTTAATAAAATCTCTGAGTATCATTAAAGAGATTATTAGATTTAGGCTTACCAAAATTAATAAGTAAAAATCCCACAGTTTATTTTATCTCTAATTTACTTGTTCTGCTTAAGTATGTTTTAATAAAAAAAATTAAGCATTTAACTAACAAATTATATTGTTCACATGTCCTTAATGTTTTTGGTACATTTAAATGAAAATATTTGAGAAAGTTGCAATAAAACTTGTCAGTTTTATAAACAGAAATTATTGCTTATTTTCTATCAATTTCTTTTGTATTTTGCATCGACTTAAGAAATTGAGTAAGTTTCGCGGCTATCGTGATCACGTGGACACAACGACCGCGGTCAACAACGGGAAATCTGCGAAATCTTTTCAACAATGGGAAAACTGAGGCTTAAACCACCTTAAGTCTCCTTTAAAAATGCAGGTAAGTCAGTATTAACAGTTAATGAAATATTGGCTGTGTTTTCGGGCACGTAAAAAGTTCGGTGTAATTTTACAATCAATGCTGTTGCAGCCACGCTGCTCTGTGGTAACGTTAACAACGCAAGCATTTCTAGAATCACTGTGGCTTTGTAGTTTTTTTTTTTTTTTCAAACCACTAAATATTTAGCTAAAATACGGTTAATACACCTCAGCAATTTGAAATGTATGTAAAATTTCCTATTTTAAAGCAGCATAGCCTGCCCGTGTATGAGGGAGTGTCCGTATTACTGTTAACGTTAACCGCCGAGTTGGTTTCGTCATTGTTATTCACTTGTGTGATGCGCATATACGTGTGAGTAATTGCAGAAAACAGCGACTAAACTAGTCTATCCGTAGTCCAGCAGTTGTAACTGGTGTAATGGGACAAATCCCGGTGCGCTGCAGCGTCAGTGGCCAGTTGAAATAAACCTTTTTTTTATCGGCCGTCGCTCTGGGTGAGTTCTAACACTGTGTCGAAATAGCCAAAAACTACAACATTACTGTGTGTGAAAAGCTAACGTAACGTCTCTTTGTATAACTCACAACTGTAAACTCGGTGCAAAGTTTTCCCGGAGCCCCTGCTCACATTTGTACTAAAGCACCGAAACATCACCCGGAATCAGTCAAATGGTGGAGGAATAACGTAGTGAAGAAATTATCGCGCAAAATCAACCATGGTTTTATTGTAGTAAAATGTATTAAGTTAACCATGTTTTTGGCAGCTTCATTACTATTTGTATTGGACTGGACAGTTTTACTACAAATATCATGGATAAGAGATATGGTTAATGTATTAATGGTTTTTTTTTTTTTTTTTTTTTTTTTTTTTGTAGTAACACTGGCTAATTTTTAAAGGGGCAGTCAACCACTACCCTACTGTTATTAATTTGAAGTGTAAATCTATAAATCTCATGGTCAAAACATTTGTTTTACAGCACTGACATCATCGTCCAAAAACATCTAAATAACAACACAAGGCAGGAGGTAAGAGCAGTTTACTATAATATTTCAGTATATGTGAAAATATAATGTTTCAGCATATATGAAATGTTAAAAAAAAAAAAAAAAAACTTTAATAAGGTTTCATAAAATGGTAAACCTCATGTTTCAGCCTTTAGATAAAGAAAAGGTTTAGGTCAAAATAATAATTGATTAATAAATTATTTAATGTATTTTATCTTTATCTATTTTATGTAATATTAGCTCTAACCTGCTATTCTTTATATTTGTCTCTTCAGGATGTTGCTGATCCACCTATTGGTGTTCAAGAGGAATTAGCTGTCCTCAACCAACTCTGTGATCTTAGCAGAGCCTGCTCCTGTCTTGTGGGATTGACATGTGCCTTGGACCTGTGATACCCCAAGAACTTTAAAGGGTTAGCTCATCCAAAAATGAATATTAGCCCATGATTTACTTACCCTCAAAGCATCCTAGGTGTATATGACTTTCTTCTTTCTAACAAATTCAATCTGAGTTATATTAAAATTTGTTCTGGCTCTTCCAAGCTTTATAATGGCATTGGGCTCGTGTGAGGCACTTTTTATCATGGATGGATGCACTTTATCTGATTTTTGTTTGGACTGTTGAACACTACAACCCACCCAATGCCATTACAGAGCTTGGAAGAGCCAAGACAATGTTTAATATAATTCCGATTGGATTTGTCTAAAAGTAGAAAGTCATATACACCTAGGATGCCATGAGGGTGAGTAAATCATGGGCTAATATTCATTTTGGATGAACTAACCCTTTAAATATACTTTGGAGGTCTTTTGAAACCTTTTTCTGGAGTTAGATCTGCTGAAACTTTCAACAAAGGTTCAATAACGAAAAAAATAACTTATTATATATATATTATTTTCCATTGTCCACGTGTTGTATAATTGTAAAAATGCATTTTGGTTTGGTGTTGTTGTTTTTTAATGTCAGATTTAATTGTACTCAGCCTTTTAATTTTTGTAAGGTCAAGTAATTTTTGATGATTTTTTTCTTTGCAAGTCTACATATCCACAGTTCAGTGGCTAAAATTTCAATTTATTTAACATGTTGTCATTTGCAAAGTATACCAGGTTAAACTATAGTTAAAGAGATAGTTCACCCAAAAATGAAAATTAGATCATTAATTACTCACACTCATGTTGTTCCAAACCACGAAGACCTTTATTCATATTCAGAACACAAATAAAGAGATTTTTGACTGAAATCAAGATCTCTCTGGCCCTCGATAGACAGCAAGGGAAATGAAAAGTTCAAGGCCCAGAAATGCAGTAAAGACATCAATAAAATGGTCAATTTGACATCAGTGGTTCAATTATAGTTAAATAAAGTTATTTTACTTTTCTTTGCGCACAAAAAGTATTCCTGTAGCTTCATATAATTACGGTTGAACCACTGATGTCACATGGACTATTTTAATAATGTCCTTACTACATGTCTGTGACTTGATATGGGTAGGACCCTTGCTGTCTATGGAGGATCAGAAAGCTCTTGGATTTCATCAAAAATATATATATGTGTTCTGATGATGAACCAGAGGTCTTACGGGTTTGGAACAACATGAGGGTAAGTAATTAATGACAAAATTTTATTTTTTTGTGAACTAACCCTTTAATGACATGTTTTTATCTTTGGTCTAATTTGGTAAGCAACGGTTAATGCCTATTATTTTAAATGTTATTTTTGATGAATTTTGTATGTTTGTAAGTGTCCACAGTTCAGTGGCTAAAATGTATGTAACAAGTTGTCATTTGCAAAGTATGGTTGAAATGCAGTTATGGTCAAATATGGCAAATAAAAGTGTAATTAAAATACTGTGTTTTGTTTGTCATTTAATTTTGTTATATTTATTGTAAAGTACAATACAATTAAAAATATATAAGTTAAAAAAAAAAAAAAAGTAAATATAGGATATTTGTATATACAAAATATAAATTAAATCTACTCAATTTTTTTGTTTCGGATTTACTATTGAATTACTATTGCATTGCATAAAGATTTTAATTATATTTACTCAATTTTATTTAAAAAATTAATTAATTGAATTAGTTGAATCTACTTAATTTTTTTAGTTACATTTACTTGATTCTTAAAGTATATTTCAATGATTTCACAACTTTTAAATTTACTTAATATTTTTCAGTGTAAAAATGTTTCACCAAAAAAATTGAGTAGATCATAGAAAAATTTCTTAGAGTGTACATCCAGTTGTTGTAATGTTCATTTGTAGTGGCTAAAGAGCAATTAAGCTCATTAAATTTTAAAAACCAAGTAATTTCATGACGTTGACGTCACGTCAGGTCGTCACGTGGGTCACCCGTCCTGTAAGACGTTCAAAGCACTAGACGTTCGGTTAGACGTTCGATTAGACGTTCGATTAGCCGGTCGGTCGGTCGGACGCTTGATTTTGGCATGGAGTACGCACCATACTGAGTACGCGCCATATTCGCTGACACACTGCAGTGTGAGCAGCGTGTTATGATACGTGTTAGCGAAAAAAAAAAATTACTTCACTGCTACAGGTGAATCAAGCGTGACGTCTGGCTCCACACTTCACTGTCACACGTGATTTACGTGACGTCTACGTCACGTCTACGTTTCGTCTGCGTCTTAAATTGAACGGATTTAATAGGAAAAAAAAATTAAGACGTCAGTGAGACGTTCAGTGACACGAGTGCATGTTATTGTGTGTGTGAATGCAGGTGAAATGTGTTAAAAGTTTTGAGAAATGTCTTTGTTTCAAGAACTGAATGAATGGTTTGAGAAATTGGCCAAACTGATGAGTTACAGTGTGTCAGCAACTGAAAAAAACTGTAAAATAATGGTCCAGCAAAGTGACTATTTCTAATTACGGAAAAGTTAATCATGTTGCCATATTAGTTAATAGTTGTAGCTGAAGTGTTAATGTAGTACTGCTCAACTGTCCTGCATTACTCCCTAAATAGAGGAGGATGGACCGTTATTCTAAAGAGTTACCAAAAACTACAAATAATGAGGAAGTAAAAGACAATGACATCATTTTCATGCCTGGACATCTGGCCTGAGATGTACTTACACGCTGAGTAAGATGGCTGAGAGTGAAAGCAGAGAAACAGGGAGACCCTTGGATGGAGGATCTATTCCCTGCTGGTGACGCACCGTAGAGATCCCCCATCATTCTCTACTGCAATGGCACACTTTCAAATATCAGCAAATAAATCCTGTGACGCTGTTGTGCTTCCACTGCTTTGACTCATCCTTCAAGACGAGCTTTGGACTTCATATTAACTGCAGTTTATTTTAAATGCAGTTTTAATTTATCACAGGACAGGTTCCTGTTTTCACAAATTCCGATTCTGATTTTGCTTTTTCATGTAAACTCAAGATGGTGTATCAGCAGTGATATAGTTCAGTATCCATGCATGAGTGATCACATACACACACACTTTCTCATTTCCTCTTCCTCGTGCTGATTTTACTCTGGGGAATAGCTGATGGTTATTTGTGTGATCGAAACAAATTCACTGGAACAAAAGTAAGATAATAAGAGGGGATTTTTACCCATTCATCTTCATAAGACATCCACCACCTTTTTTCCCCCCTAATAAACCTATAGGGGAGCGCAGGGCACAACACATTTTGAACTTCTCAGTTTGTGTAAAACCATGTGGTTTTCAGAGTATTTTTTGTCCACATTAATTTCACACTTGTCTAGTACAAATATGCCACTTTGTTTCATAATTACAGTTTATACGTTTTTTGTTATTTACCTCCGAAGAAAGGAAGTGAAATGTGACAACATGCCCCGTAGGTGGGGTACATTGTAACATGTGAGGGGCACATTGTAACATGACCATATGACAGCTTAAAATGTTATCTGATCGAATGAAAAAAAAAAATCTACACAACAAACTAAAATATTTTGTTAACTTTTTCAAATAATAGTGTTTTTTTAAGAATTAAAAATAATCTAATTTTGGAGTTTGACAATGAACACATCGCAGCCATGCGTGGGACAGCCCTGATCGCAACAAACAGCTATACAGTATAGTTTAAAACAATGTGCGCAAATAGATGAAACACATTCAGACATTCAAAAAAACACTCCCTTCCCTCCACACACAGATCTCAAAAAACACGAGACTCATGAACCAAAATGCTTTACATTTCTTGAAATGATCATTTCTGAACATTAAACATCTTTATTCATCTGTTTCTTGTGGTTTCTTATTAAAATCACTAAAAGTAAATAGTGAAAATTACATCGCTAATGTAATAGAATAGCATAGTTTAATAATAGCAGGGCAGATTGTAACGCAGTATTACAACATTCCCCATCTGCGCGACTTGAATTTAAAACTGGTTAGTGTCTTCTACTGGTTTGTGAACTGATAAATAACAGATTGGAGTTTAAAATAATAGCAGATTTGTCTCATTTTAAATTAACATTAAAAACCGAGATGAACAACTTATTTTACTATGGTAAAATAAATATTCAGCGTTATCTTTAAAGGGCTTTTAATTTTTTGCACACTTTTTTCTCTGTATAGTGTATAGCATGTAGTAAATACCGAAAATTTGGCTATGCTAGCAGGTGTGAAAATATTTAAACCATGTGTGTTTAAACCATGTGTGCCCCACGCTCCCCTATATTGTGGAAACTGACTATATCAACAATACAATACAACTAGCCCCAAACAAAATCCTGTAGCCATACTGTATCTTGTCTGTTTGTCCACAACACATCATAAATAACCTATAAACAACATCTATCAAATTCTGCATTCATCTTTTTTCTTTATTCTTGTGACATGGGCAAAACAGAAATATAAAAATAAATGTTTACATATCAAGGAACTATTTTTTTGTTCTGTTAAATATGCACTCTCTCAGGATTGTGTTTACTTTCACTGTGTTTTTGTTAATGTGTCTGTTTCTAGTTCTTTGTGTCCAAGTTAGTTTCCTTATACTTATTTTGTACTTACAATTATTGTCACCTGTGTATCATTTAGTTTCCTTATTATATCTTGTGTATATTTCCCCCGTTTCTGTTCAGTTCTCATCTTAAGTTTATGTGGCTGGCATTGTGTGTTCTCCTAGTGATTGTCTCTGTGTTTCTTAAAGTATTTTTTGTAATTAATTCTGTATCATCCATCTCCTTACAGCAACCATATACATGACATGTTCACTTACATAAAGGAATCCATGTTTCCCTCAATGAACCGCAGCTCCCCAGTACCAGCAGCACTCGTGCAGCCCCAGACCTTGATGCTACCACCACCATGCTTGACTGTAGGAGAGACACAATTTTCTTGGTACTCCTCACCAGGGTATCACCACACATGCTGGACACCATCTGAGCCAAACAAGTTTATCTTGTTTACCAGTAGTTCATGCTCTCCGACAGGTTGTCTTCAGCAAACTGTTTGGGGGCTTTCTTGTAAGCCAACTTTAGAAGAGCCTTCCTTCTTGGATGACGCCAACGCAAACCGACTTGTTGCATGTGCAGCGTATGGTCTGAGCACTGACAAGCTGACCTTCTACTTCGGCAACCTCTAAAGCAATGCTGGCAGCACTCATGCATCTGTTTTTTGAAGCCAGGTTCTGCACCTGATGCACAGAACGAGCACTCAACTTCGTTGATCGACCCTTGCGAGGCCTATTCCGAATGGAACCCGTCTTGGAAAACCTCTTTATTACCAAGCCATGATACTGTAACTCAGTTTCAGGTTATTACTGAACCTTTTATAGCCTAGGCCATCTTTGTGGAGAGCAACAATTCTAATTCTCAAATCTTCAGAGAGTTCTTTACCATGAGGTGCCTTGTTGAACATCCAGTGGTCAGTATGAGAGAATTGTACTCAAAGCACCAAATTTTAACTGCTCTAATACAAGATACACAACTTTGTATGGTCCTGTCAAGCAGACAAAAACGTGAACATGATGAATAGGACATGTGGCTTTGCATGGTTAAATGAAAGAGTGCTGTTATCACTTAGGGTGTACTCACTTTTGTTGCCAGCTATTTTGACAATAATGGCTGTATGTTGAGTTATTTTCAGGGGACAGTAAATATACATTGTTATACAAGCTGCACATTGACTACTCTAAAATATATCCTAAGTTTCATTTCTATAGTATTACTCCTTAAGAAGATATACTAAAAATGTTGCTGAAATGTGAGGAGTGTACTCACTTTTGTGATATACTGTATGTTCTGAGGCATGGCAGCTGGTTTGAGCTGGTTTAAGCTGGTTCTTAGTTGGTCATGAGCTGGTTTAAGCTGGTAATGTGCTGGTCCTAAGATGGTCCTTAGCAACAAGCTCCTGCTCAGGACCAGGTCATAACCAAATTAAAACCAGCTCAGCTGAAACCAGATGCCATGCTTCAAAACATACCTCATCAGCAAATGCTTTTTTTTTTTTTAACAGGGTAAGGTCTGGTTTTACACCCTTTCCCCCCTTGTTGCAACTGTCTTTGCTTTGCTGGGGACATTAGGCAGTATTTTTCTATTTCTAAGATCAGTTTGAAAATGATATGTGTTGTGAAATGTGCTGTACTGCTGACGTTTTGAATATTTAGTTGAATCAAAACTAATGACAGATACATTGTAGGATGTGGTTTGCCCCATGTATCAAGAATCAGCTGATCAATAAAACAGTGAGACTGGGGATTACTGTAACAACAATTAGAAGCAATTAGAGCGATTAAGCAATTAAGCAATTAGAAATCGTTTACATCCATATGAGACATGATCACTATCCTTCTGAACAAACAGCAGAGTATATGAAAAAAGGGCTTGTGTGCTTGTGTGTTGGGGAAGGCAAGAGCTGAGGATTGTGGGATTGAGTTTTCTGCTAACAGTTGCAATGTCTGACACTTGGTCTGACTGGGATTGCGACACAGCCCTGTGGTGACAACCACTTTCCACAAAAAACATGAGAATATTTAGAGGAATGAAATAGAAAAATGAAAATCTTCAGTGTGACTGCAGGTGTTCTGCTCTTTCTTCAAGAGCTATATGTGCTCTTTCACAGACCTCATACAAACATTCATCCTCAGCCTATTAAAACCAAGTGGAGTTTAATAAAACAAACTGAAAGAGGAATCACTGATTTGTTCATTGTGAGGATATTTGTCATTGGTTGCTGCAGTATGCATTGTTTGCATCAGTCGGTTGCGCTGACGCGTGTGTTTCAAACTGAAAGACTGTGAGTGTGGCTGCTGTGTCAGCTTTTATTTACCCACTTTGAGCTGAAGAATGTGAATCCCCAATGATTGTTGCATCAGAACTGCCACAGAAGTCTGGAAGAACTCTGTCTGTCTGCCAGCTATTTATTCTTTTCTTTGAAATGGAATAGTGTCCAGGAAAAGCCACAGCTTCTGCAGCATGCTTACAGTTTACTTCTCATTGTTGTACATAGAATTTAATATGACATAGAATTTAATATGTTCTGCATTTGACTGTCACTCAGTTAGTGTGTTTTAGTACACAACATTTAAAATGTATTGCATCTGCAAGCATTCTTAATATGATTGACAAGAACTATGGAAAAGCTTTTAAGCTTTCACACTTTCAAGCTTTTCAAGCATAACACATAATAGCAATGCTTATATTGACTTAAAATGCAAGCTACAAGGATCTACAAGTAAAAAAACTTTTATTTTGAGTTAATAAAGTTTATTATATTGTATTTGATGAAAACAACTTGAAACCAACTTTTGAAAAACTCCTGAAGCTGGTTGCCTTAAGTTTTCTTCCTTTCTTTATTTTTTATTTCCTTAATTTTCTTTCAAAAACCAGTGTTCAACCAGCTAAATATTTGCGTGAATTCCTCTATTCCTCTTTTAGAAAGCAGCCTGTGCTCCTCTGAGAAAGACACTTGGTGTGACATTATGCAATGTTGAGTGTGTGCTGGGCACATCTGAATCACTGGGGAGTGTGTGCATGTGTGTGTGTGTGTGTCTGTGTAAGACTGAGAGAGAAACAGTGTGAGGGGAACTGGGAGTGTGGTGGAGAGTAATTAGACTATGTGTGTGTTTTTAGAAGCTCTGACGAGGTGTACTGCAGGTGTGTGAAAGAAGGGTTGACCACATTTACCTGACCACAGCCGTTCTCAGTGACCAGCAGTCAACACGTTTCCTCAAATCAGTATCAGTTCAGTCAAAACACCTCAGATTCTTCACCTCTGATCCCCCCCACCACCCAGGCCTGATTTTATAGGGGTGCTAGAGGGTGCCAATTCTTGAACTCAGTAGCAAATCTATTATGTTTATACTGCAATCTCAAAATGCCAGAGCTTTTGTACAATGCTGTAGAGTCTTCTGCACACTTATGAATCATCTCATTATATAACAAACAAAGTGAAAACATTGTGTTAATAAGGGACTCACTATGTGGGAATATTCAGGAATGACACATACATTTATTCTTAGAATTACAGTTATTGACATAATGAGAACCATGTGACATACTGATAACTAATGTAAAAGGTGGGACAAAAATATACACTAAAATAAAAGTGCATTAAGGTTAGAGCACCCTCTCTAATTATAGAAGCACCCTCAGTGATTTGATTCTGGAACCGGGCCTGATCCACTCAGAGACATCACCTATTAAAGCACTCTATATTCTACAACTTCAATATCTAGAATACTAGAATTTCTTGACCCTGAACAGTTTTTTTCCAAATGGTGGTCTTCATGGTGGTCTTCTGCTCCTCTAGGCCGCTGAGTTGGTATGGCTGATCAGTTCTCAGGTGAGTTTGAACATAAAATAGACTGTGACTGGGATGGGAAGCCCTAAGTTTCCATAATTGATTTTGTAGTTTCCTGTTTTGTGTAAAGCACTGTATAAATAAATGTGACGTGACTTTATTCGGAAGATAACTACAGAGCAGATAGAATAAGATATTTTAGATGTTGTTGTTTAATAGCCTCACCATCAAATCAAAACTTCTTTAATGGAATGTTGGGTAACACTTTAGTATAGGGAATAATTCTCACTTTTAACTAGTTACTTATTAGCATGCCTATTATTAACGTATTGGCTGTTAGTACTTATAAAGCACCTATTCTATATGACCATATTCTACATCCCTAATCCTACCCAGTACCTGAACAACTACCTTACTAACTATAAATAATCAGCATATCAGGAGTTTACTGAGGCAAAAGCCATAGTTAATGGTTTGTTAATAGTGAGAACTGGACCTTAAAATAAATTGTGACTAAATGTTGCAATATTTATTACAAATTATTTATCAGTGGACATCTTTATTTTCTTACATTTTTGTACTGTTGTAACTTTTAATGCTCCCTCCCCATCACAAAATAAAGAGGTCTGAACACTTTCTGATGTTATTTTGGGTTCATAAAATACCCAACCTTGTGACCTGAATACAGCCCACCCAGTCATGTGGAATACAGACCACATATTTGTCTGTACATTTATACAAAAATCATAAGACAAGCTGTGATAATACAGTTAATAGCCCAGCCCATAACACTTTTCACGGTCTGTTGGAGGTTATTGTTAAATGGCATACAGTGGTTGCAACTGAGGGGATTTTTGTCACAGGTGACTGCTGTGACATCTTTATTTTTAGACAGAACGCACAGTCCAAAAATATCAGTATTAGTTACTGAGAATGTGGTTGTTTTTATCTGTCAAATCAGCAATACAGATCGTATCATACAGTAGGGCTTTATACATTTCAATTAATGGTGATCTAGTGGTCTTATAATTAGTAATGACTAATTATAATATTACTATAGCATATATTCATTGCAAAAAGAAAATAAGAACATAATGTCACTTGGTCAATATCAATTTATACTTCAGTCAAAACAACACATTGACCATTGTGCTTTACCTAATTTGTAACATACATCACACCACAGTAAATTACATAGAACAGTCATTCAGTCATTAAAAGCCATAGAAAAGAAGTTAGGTGGTGAGAATAAGATATCTTCATTATTACTATGGAGGACATTTAAGGTTGTAATAAACAATGCCATATTCATCCAATTTCCAACGATGGAGTGTCATAGCTGGTAAAATTATGTGTTAAAATGAACATGCCACCCAGATTATTGTACTTGTCTTCCTATCTTTTTGCCAAAGGTCTTCTTTCAATCAACTAATAGGCTGCTGTCTTTTTTTATATGGGCAGGCAAAAAAAAAAAAAAAAAAAAAAAAAAAAAAAAAAAAAAAAAAAGGCTTGACTTTCCAGAATGCAATAAACTATTATTGGGCAGCAAAGTCATTTGTTGATTTCATTCTCCACACACAGAGTGGTGTGAAGCAGAGGCCAAATCATGTAATTCAACAACACTTACTGTGCTTATTACACTGAATTTACCGTTCTTGCCTTCACAATTTTCTTTAAGTCTAGTAGTAATCTTGAAAAAAAATCATTTTAGGTAAGCATTCCAACAGGTTTTTTTCTTTAACATATGCAACAGTCATCTTTTACGCCTGCTAAAATAGACCATGTTTAAGCAATGGCAAGACCTGCCATTATATAATACTTAGTTATAAAAAAAGTAGTTGATAATACTATTGCTATTGCTAAAAAATCTTTATAAATCTATTTTTTTCCCCCATCTTTCTTCCACTCATCAACAGTCTCAATGATCATTTCACAAGTTTTTACAGTTAACATGGGGACCCAGCTGGGTTGTCGGCTACTCAGGCCCATTCACAGAAGACTGCGACAAAATGTGTGCTGTGACACATGCCCTGGTCACCGCTGTTGTAGCTGCTGGTGATTTGTCGCACTGTGGCCCAGTCTAATTTTTGAGGTTCACAATGAACCCATCGCAACCATGCATGGGGCGGCCCTGGTCGCAAAACACAGCAGTATAGTTCAAAACAATTTAAGCAAATAGATGAAACACATTAAGACATTAAAAAAAACACTTCCTTCCCTCCAAATACAGCTCTCACAGGACACGAGACATAAACAAGCCAAAATGCTTTTTCATTTCTTGAAATAATAATTTCTCAACATTAAACATAGATTGTGAGTTTTTATTCACCTGTTTCTTGTGGTTTCTTTTTAAAATCCATAAAAGTAAATAGTGAAAATTACATGGCTAATGTCATAGAAAAGCATAGTTTAATATAGTGGGGCAGATTGTAACGCAGTGTTACAATTTTCCCCATCAGTGCGACTGAAATATAAAACTGGTTAGTGTCTTTTGCTGACTTGCCAAGCATTAATAAACCATCTAAACAACAGACTGGCGATTAAAATAATAGCAGATTTGTCTAATTTTAAATGAATACTAAAATCTGAGAAGAAAAATTTACTTCAGCCAGAAATTTACTTTTACTATGGTAAAAAAATATTCAGCGATATCATCAAAAGGCGTTTGAATTTTGGCACACTTTTTTCTCTGTATAGTGTTGCCATGGCAACTAGTAACTACCATAAATTTGGTTATGCTAGCATGTGTGGAAATATTTAAACCACGATTACAAAACCATGTTACAATTAACCCCGCTTTAGTTTGTGCCCCGCGCACCCCTACTCAAAACAGTGGTAGTGAACAGCCAACAAGGTGCATTCCGAGATCTAAGTTCAGAGGTGGTGTATACACACACACACACACACACACAAGCAAGTTTAGCGGCTAAAGTAAACATGCTCATCACTCCACAGAGAGAAGAAAGGGGTGAGCAGAGCTCATTTGCATTTAAAGCAGCCTCGACCAGAATGGGATGATTTTTGCAGAGCTGATTTTGGCAAGGTAAAAAGGGTGTTGTTTTATACTACTATTGAGAATTTTTAACCAAAGTATATTAGACTTTTCATTAGGACCCTAAATAATCATATCAACTTGTGGAAAATGGGCATCTGATGACCCATTTAAAACTCAATTCAATATTATGTGTACAATTTCTTAATTCTGTTAACTTGCCGCTTGCTAGCAACTGACTTCTTCATGGAAGCTTTCAAATGCATTCAAATATTTAAACTCAGATCAATGTTTTGTGTCTAATTATTTACTTTTGTGACAAGCAGCTGTGTAATAAGTGGAATAATAATAAGATGTATATTATTCCTTATTTATTATAATCTTAATTCAAGTGATAAAGCATTAAAGCAACTCTGCCTAGTTTAAATGTTTCAAGATGATTAACAGTTAAAAATATTAGAAATTTTGAAAAGTAATCAAAAAGTAATCAAATGTAATAAATTACATTACATTAATAAAGTAATTGAAAAGTTACACTATGTAACGGAGTGAAAGATGCGTGAAGCGGGTGGATCCATATGCAAAGCTTTATTTAGATGAAATAGGGTCAAAAACAGCAGGCAGGGTCGAACAACAGCAAACAGGTATAAGGACAAAACACAAAAGTAATCCGTGACACAGGCAAGGGTCGATCAATGGCAAACGTAATCCAGGGGGCTAGGCAAAAGGGTAATCCGATAAAACAGACTAGAGTTCCAAGGCAGGCAGCAAAACAGACAAGACAAGAAAACAAGGCGTGGAAACGGGACTCGAACGACTAGATAACTTGCAAAAGGATCCGTACGGTTGCAAACACAAAGAATGCTATGCACAATATAGTACTCGGCGAATAGCAAGAGTAAGTCCGAGGCCTATATAGAGTGTCTGATTGGTTGCGTGTAATCAGCGCAATGGATGATGGGAAATGTAGTCCAGGGTGTGGTGCAACTGGCGACCTCTGCAGAGTAACTTGTAATCTGTAACTTATTACATTTCCAAAGTAACCTTCCCAACATTGTATATACATATATATATACATATGTGTGTGTGTGTGTGTGTGTGTATATATACAGTGCTGCCTAAAAGTTTGTTAACCCTTTAGAATTTTCTATTGTAGTGAATTTTGCTTTCGCCCACCCAGGGACACCAATTAATGTAGTGAATTTTGCTTTCACCAACCTAGGGAGGTGAAATAGAGTAGTGATGGGTACTCATGTCACAGCTGACGTTATGATTCTTGGATCATGTGTCAATTAATGTGTGGTTATGAGTACATCACATAAGAAAGATTGGTGGGATCTTTAACTTGTAGAACCTCTTACTGTGTTATCAACACAAGGAAGACACAAATTATAATAAAATAGAATTTATTTACAAAAGATAGACAAGAGTAATCAACAACTACTATATTACCATGAATGAAAAAGGAATAAAGTGCATAAGATGCATAAAACGCAAGTGATTATGTTGAGCGTTGCTATGTCAGAGCTACATTATCTGGAAACATAAACTGTTACTACTCTGAAACAAATAAGGTGAAGAACCTTATTATGCATCAAACAAGTACGTGTAAGATTTGTTATCAACTGCAATCAGCTATATAATAACTAATGTAAATTAGAAAATCATATACTGATAATATACAACAATGCCAAGGTCTCTGCAAGAGGTTTGGAAGTGATATTTATGTTCGCTGTAGTTGAGTGAGCAGTCCGGTGGCGGCGACGACTTCCACTGGTTGTGCTGGTGGCAGTACAGTGGGGAAAGGAGCAGGAATCCATTTCAACAGCCTTGAATATGAAACGCTGTAGGATGCTGATCTCCTGGAGCACCAAGTGTCCTAAGATCTGGAACATGCAGATGTGGCCCTGGAGTAGGTGCTGAAGGTCCTTAGCTTGGAACACGCAAGCAAAAGTACCTGAAGTGAAGGTTTACTCGTTGGAGCTGAACCTTGTTGCAAATGTCTGTGTGTCTCCTGCCTCTCTGGGCTAGAGACTCACAACTTGGTCAATCCGCATTGTCTCCCTAGGATGGAGACTCAGGACACTGCATCTGCTGTTGTCTCACTGGACGAAGACTCTGAACGTAGATTATCTTTTTCCTCGCAGGCTGGAGGTGACGTGGTCCTATCTGTTGCTGCCTCAAAAGCTGGAGACTCGGACTTGGTATCTGTTGTTGTCTCGCCCTTGTGGGTCGCAGACTCAGAACTGGTTGGTCTGTTAGTGTCTCTTGGACGTGCTGGAGACTTAGAACAGGGTGTTTCTGTTGCTGCCTTCCTGGTAACAGGCCGGAGATTCAGAACGTTGTTGTTATATTATAGTCCTTTCCTTGATGGGCGGCAGACTCAAAACATTGGTGTTTCTGCTATTGTCTCACCTTTGCAGGCCGGAGACTCAGAAAGAACTTGTTCTGTTACAGTCCTTTTCTTGACAGGGTGCAGACTCAGAGCAGTGTATCTGTTACTGTCTCTCTGAACGGGAGACTCAGAACGAAGGTTGTTCTGTTA